>NC_025689.1:12024325-12060694 GCF_000633955.1 Camelina sativa
ACACTCTTTCTCTCCTTTCCCTCCAATCTATATAATTTTATCCTTATTCTTTTTTTCTTCTTATCTTACTATATAAAAAAAATCCAAATTTAATTGTACATTTTTGCAGTAAACCCCTCCTTGTGTTCTCTCATAATCGACTCCTTTTGTTCATTCTCTCTCTCAACCACTCCCACTACTCCCTCTCGTTTTTTGAGAAACCCCAAATCATATAAAACCAAAACAAATTTAAAAACCCTATTGAATCATCTTTTCTTGATTTCCATTTTCACCTCTGGTTTTTATATACCCACCAAGTTATTTTGTTTTTTGTTTGCATGGAGAAGTTCATAATTACTCTCTGCTAGCTTCATCTTAGGTGGGGTTTTCAGGAAGTTTCGTAATCATGGGTTTGGAGAGACCATCATCATTGTCATCATCATTACCAACATCAGAAAACTCAAGGGCCAATAAGTTCAGTCTCTTCTATATATTCCTACTCTTCATTGTCCTCTGTGTGTCCACTACACTCATTACTCCCTCTTCGCTTTCTTCTCCATGTAAGCGCCCCAGTTCCTTTTTTCTCGTTTTAATTGATATATATTATCTTTCTCCAACATAAATATCTTTAAATTTATGGTTCGTACGTATCATATAATCATTTGGGTTTATGTATATTATATTGTTGTAAAAATGCAGATATTAGGAACTCTTACTTTAAGAAACTAGGGAACTTCTATGCACAGGTTCGTAAGCTGTTTTAACCTCTTACTCTCTTGCGTGATCCAATATAGTTTTTGTTTTTGTTTTTTGGGTGCTGTTCATGAGTCGATAATTTTGGAAAAAATAAATAAAAACTATAACCACATAATATTCAAAATAATTTAGTCTCTATTTTCTCCTGATTCAAGCATCTTTGGAGTAAAAGATTGATGTTGAATCATCATCATAATAGACATTAAAAATAATATAATCTTATAATGTGGGGGGTCTCTAAAAGGACTACACAAACAAAAGGGGTTGTGGCTAAAATGCGCTTGAACAGTCAGCGACTGTGACGGCATGTCGAGACTGACTGAGCATGCAGATGCCATGTACTCCTTCACAGATACTCAGCCGTCCGATTCATTTTAGCGCACACGAGGACAAGGACAGTACTCAACTTTTGGTCCGTTCACCTCTCGTGGGTCCCATACCTTGCTTCTGTCTGTGAATTTTTCGATCTCAATCTAGTGGTAATAGTAGTAGTCATTCGNTACTGCTCAAACGATTTTTAAAGTCGGAGTCATTGACTGACTAATTCTTCTTTCCTATTGAAAACAATAGACTTTTATGTAAAATTTAATCGCGATGTGAGTATGGAACTGTCAACTNGTCTGTGCGCATGTTAGCAGTATTATACTACTTGAGTTGAGTTCAACATGTTAAAAGTCTTCAAATTTAATTAGAAAGGTATAAAAATATTCTTAATTAGCCATATCGTTAGGGTTTATGTTACCGTGTATTTAATGTTATCCAAAGAAAGAAAATTATAAAGTAGAATATATATGTATGCGTTTGATATATATGGTTCGATTATGTGCTCAGGAGGAGGGCAAGAGTACAGTAGTGATCAAGAACACTAAGAAAATCGGTGACCAGAGCAAGGACGCGGAGCTACGGAGGATTCTAAGGGGATTGGGATCATCTCCACCACGGTGCTTATCCAAGTGTGGAAGATGCACGCCGTGCAGGCCTGTGCACGTACCAGTGCCTCCGGGCACGCCTGTCACAGCCGAATACTACCCTGAGGCTTGGAGATGTAAGTGTGGTAACAAGTTTTACATGCCATGATCGTAGATTATATTTATACTCACATATATACATTATATATTTATATATATGATCTATATGTAGGTTTCATGGTTAATTATGTCTTAATTTTTGCGTCTCTACTCAAATATTAATTATTTGTTAAACATGTTTCTAAGACAAACCCTACATGAAACTTTTGATGATTCTCCCGTCTGTACGATAATTTTAGGTTGTAACAAATGATATAAAATGGTAAGAATAATTCATGAGCATGGCATGCTATTAGTTATTGTCTTATTCCACATACGGCCGGGCTTCCTAATATCTATCGCATAGGTTTATGCTCATAATATGTAGACTAAATATAGATAAGCAAAAAGCCCAATAACATTTTCTTGGCACGTATATAATCGATCATGCATCCAAGAAAACTATAAACATCTATTTGCAAGACTCGTTGATTTCATTTACGTTTTGCAACGATTTCAACGCACTCAAATCATCTAACAATATATACTAATAATATCTAATATGCTTACGTATTCTCATTCTAATACATCATGTTATACGAAAAAGAAGCTTATAATATCAGTCACAGCCTCACAGGCCACAGCCATATATTACTGCTCAAACGATTTTTAAAGTCGGAGTCATTGACTGACTAATTCTTCTTTCCTATTGAAAACAATAGACTTTTATGTAAAATTTAATCGCGATGTGAGTATGGAACTGTCAACTGCCCATGAATTTTCTTCTTCTTTTATTTTTAAAATAAATAGATTATACCGACCAAAGATTTTTTTTGTTTTTTTTGGTTCTGGTCTTAAACAGGACAAAAGAATAATACTACTATAACAGAGAAATAATTAGTCAATCAGATTTAAATAATAGAGAAATAATTAGTGTTCAATCAGGTTAATAATAGAAATATATCTCAGCACCGAATTTTTCAACAGCCGGCCCACAACCCTGAACCGTCCAGCTGGAAGCCGGCGTCGACTTATTCCGCCGTTCGGATATCGACAAGTGTTACCATTAGGACACCTGCCACAGTCTCGTGGAACATGTTTTGTATTAATTAAAATTTTTACTAACTAAGTCGCTATCTTCACGAGATTCACGACCTAAAAATTGAATGAAAACCACATGAGATGAGACACGCTTCTTAGTCGAAATATCGATGTGCATCTTTCTAGCACAATATACAAGGTTCTGAATTGTTCTAGATGTAAAAAATTAAAAAGTACGAGACAAATTATGAGAGTGTTAGGTGATAAGATCACGCGTTGCCGCGTTGGTATAGAGGAAATGAAGTAGAAACTATCGACAACACAATAATTGAGAGAGTAATAATTTGTGTGATTGGCCGAATTTGTTATACGCATAGTAAATGCAACTGGGTGTTGACTGTAGATCTATTGTACAACAAAAAATTTAGAACGAAAATATTTAATTTAAAAACAAATTTACGTTTTAAAAAAAAAAAAACAAAAACAAAAACAAAAAAAGCAAATTTACCATTCTATATGCATGATTTAAGAAATTAGATAAATAAATCGATTAATAATAGATTTTAACAGTTGACTTAAATTATTTTTGAATTATTATGTAACATTAAAATTATTTGTGCAATTAAATTATTGGTTACATTTTGCTTCATGGGACATTTTATTTTGCAATGATTTCTACTGTAAGTGAGACATGGGATCACCTGTAGTAGATGTATGTATACTATATAGACTGTATAAGTAAACCTTCACATATAAAGTTTGGGTTTAAAAAACTTGATTTTTATTTTTTGGCCCGGTTGCACAAATATGAAGATATTTATTTCGTAAATGAGGACCAAAATGGTATGAATGAGGTTGAATGTTGCTATTAAAAATGATCTTAATGATGTCAACATTGCTGCTCAGAATGATTTGGGATGAAGTTAACTTAAGTTTTTGGTTTTCGTAAATTTTAGTGGGTTTTCAAAACTAAGTTTGGTTATATATTTGCAAATGAAGAGATATAACTTTGGATCAGTGACGCTGTTGAGGATTCGGTTAAGTTGCAATATTGTTGCTTAAGGTGATCTCATTGAGGTTAATTTAAGTTTGGGTTGATAAAAACGTTTAAGTTTGGCTTCTTCGTAAAATACATAAAAATGGTTACACTCCTATAATAAATTCTATTTACATTCCTATAATCTTTTTTAAAAAAAATTATCCACTTAGGAAAAAAATAACAAAAAGATAAAAAGAGAGATACGGTTAAACTCTGTTTTAGGCATCTAATCCTCATCGTAAAACCTCAACCCTCCCCCATTTAAAATACCTAACCACTTCCTTTTAGAATTCTTATTCCATAAAAAGTAAACAAAAACTTCTCCAAGAAGAATTGAAAGAAAGACTTTAGCAAACGCGTAATCAAACATATTCAAAAACTCTCCAAGCGAACATCATCATCATCATCATTTCCTCTGGCTTCTAAACCATGCCAGAGATCGAGATCGTCTTAGGGAGCGGCGACAACAAAGCCGCCGCCGCGTTATTCGGAAAATACGAGCTCGGAAAGCTTCTCGGATGCGGCGCCTTCGCCAAAGTCTTCCACGCACGAGACCGTCGAACAGGACAAAGCGTCGCCGTGAAAATCCTCAACAAGAAAAAGCTCTTAACGAATCCAGCATTAGCCAACAACATCAAACGAGAGATCTCGAT
The DNA here is from genome assembly GCF_000633955.1 of Camelina sativa. NCBI lineage: Eukaryota > Viridiplantae > Streptophyta > Magnoliopsida > Brassicales > Brassicaceae > Camelina > Camelina sativa. The sequence continues at coordinate 12,028,801 of NC_025689.1, forward strand.
CATGAGGAGACTATCTCATCCTAACATCGTTAGGCTCCACGAAGTAATGGCGACGAAGGGGAAGGTCTTCTTCGTGATGGAGTTTGTTAAAGGAGGAGAGCTTTTCAACAAAATCTCCAAACACGGACGTCTCGGAGAAGATCTTAGCCGTAGGTATTTCCAACAGCTAATCTCCGCCGTTGGTTATTGCCACGCTCGCGGTGTTTACCACCGCGATCTCAAACCGGAGAATCTTTTGATCGACGAGAACGGGAATTTGAAAGTCTCCGATTTCGGTCTCAGTGCTTTAACAGATCAGATCAGACCAGATGGTTTGTTACATACATTGTGTGGTACTCCGGCGTACGTAGCGCCGGAGATTTTATCTAAGAAAGGTTACGACGGTGCTAAAGTCGATGTATGGTCCTGTGGAATCATCTTGTTCGTTCTCGCCGCCGGTTTTTTACCGTTCAACGATCCAAATCTGATGAATATGTATAAGAAGATTTACAAAGGTGAGTATCGTTGTCCTCGATGGATGTCGCCGGATCTGAAACGATTCGTTTCTCGTCTTCTCGAGATCAATCCGGAGAAGAGGATCACAATCGATGAGATTTTGGTTGATCCTTGGTTTGTTAAAGGAGGATTGAAACAGATCAAGTTCCACGACGACGAGATCGAGAAAGATCGGAAGATTGAATTGGAAGGTGTGAAGAGTTTAAACGCGTTTGATTTGATTTCGTACTCGTCGGGGTTAGATCTGTCGGGTTTGTTCGATGGTTGTAGTAGCAGCGGCGGTGGTTCGATTGGGGAATCGGAGAGGTTTTTATCGGAGAAGACGCCGGAGATGTTGGCGGAGGAGGTTGAAGGATTTGCGAAGGAGGAGAATCTGAGGATGAAGAAGAAGGGAGATGAAGAGTGTGGGTTTGAAATGGAAGGGCAAAATGGGAAATTTGTGATTGGGATTTGTGTTTCGCGGTTGAATGATTTGCTTGTGGTTGTGGAGGCGCGGCGGAGAGGTGGTGATGCTGATTGTTACACGGAGATGTGGAATGATAAACTCAGGGCTCGACTTATTCGCGTTTGCGATCAGACGTCGCCAAACGCAGCTATTTAAAAAAAAAAAAAAAAACGCCGTTCTTTTGAGATTTTAAAACGCCTAATCGCTGTTGTTGGATTTGGCGGGGTTGATTTGCGTTCTTGTTACGTTTTTAGAATTTATCTCATTACCATGGAAAAAAAAAATTGATGTATGTATTTATATATGTACTGTACTAAATTGTAGGTATCTATTTTGTGCTTCTCTGAGAAAATACATGTATTGATTTACTATGTACAACAAAGTATAAAACTGCATTTGTAAGGAGGTACTTACTCTTTTGTATAATGTAGAAAAACATTCTTCTATTTCTAATTTAAATCACATATATAATTACTTTTTGCAGTCTATATAGTATATAGTATTGGAGGGCATGATTTAATAGGACTGTTATTGTCAATTTCGGGTTATTGCTTGTGTGATATGGCTTCTTCAATTTAATATTGTGTAATGTATTATTATTAAACATATGAAATGATTGCAAGTGGAGTTCCACGTCCAGTGATGAAAAAGGTATGTACATACAATACCTTGCAAAAACTTTTTTTTTTTTTTTTTCCAAAAAGTTCATCTTAAATATGAGCTTATACTGTTACATCCATCAGAGAAGAAACCAAGTTGGAGAGTCAAGTTATTACAACAAGCTTGGAAACACAGCAGATTTAAACTACAACATAACTGCTAAAATAAGGTAGATGCTAGTGAAGTAAGTCTGTCTTCATCACTCTCTCATTAAGACCATCAAAACAATGTAATTCATTGCAGCCGGTCTTAAAGCATACTTCATAAGTAAAGAGGAATGACAGAACCTTACATCTCACCACATCATCTTCAAAAAACAGTCATCAAAGGTCTTCATGAATTTCTTCCACGACCTTTACCTTCATCAAAATAACCATAGCCAAGGCACCAAGAGGTGAACCAAACACCATTGTCAACATAAAAAAAACTAAAGCAAGACACATCCTACAAAAGGATTAAACCAAAAAGAAGAATCTCAGAAATAAAGGCTATTAGTTCCTGAGATTCCTGACTTGTTAATCATTTTCCTTAGAGGTTTATGGTAAAACCGGATAGAACCTCAGTCCTGGATCCTTTCTGCATTGACGTGTGTTCCTATCAGTCTCCATGTGCACCTGTTTCCCTTTTTTCCTCTTCGAGCTCTCACCAATTTCATAATTTCCTTTTGGATTTCCAGTTTTAGAAAACAGAGAATCTGATGAGATTTTGATGGAGGCTGAACTTGAAGACGGGAAACATTGGAGAGGGTTAGCAGCTAAAAACTCCTCAAGATTCGGCGCTGGAGAAGCAGGTCTCGGCGGCTGAGAGATAGGGGAATAGGAAGAGATTGCGGAGCTCTGATCTGATTTAATGTCTCCATTACAGCTGTTGTGAACGGATAACACTTCTTCTTCCTGACCAGGAGCCAGAGGAACATCGAGGTAATCATCATCAAAAGCCGGAGGAGCAAGATACGGACAGTGAGCCAAGTCGTGATTGAAGCGACAACAGTTGGTGCATACTTTTTTGAGTTTTTCATACTCAAAACCTATCATGGCTCTTTCTCCAGTTTCAAATCTGACCTTTCTCTGATTTGAACCCACAGGTCAATAGATGTAAGGAAATCCTCTCCAGGAAAGTCTTCCCACCTTTGAAGAGCAACAAACCATTTTTCAAACACCCAGGGTCCCCTTCTGAGAACAGAGGCTAAGTCACTCTCTGAACTAAACCTGAATTGAACATAACTATCATCCAGAATTCGACCGTGCACCCTGTCGTAAAGCTCCCATTGAGCAGGTAGGGCAGTTAAGACACGCCCACGGTCTTGGAGAGTAGGGTTAAGCAGACGCCCAATAAGGCTGCGTCTATTCCTTGCCAGAGCACTATCATAAGCTGAACTAGGAATAAACAGTTCCGGATCATCACGACCAAGAACCATATATTGAAGATCATTCCAAAGTTCATCAGCCATGATAGATAAATAAAAAACGAGAGAAAGGGTAACTACTAAGGAAAGAGAAGCGAGAGAGGGTGGTAATATATATGGGTGACTAAGAGGGAATAAGTTAAAATAGGACTAGAAAATATGAGATAAGGAGAGAAGAAAGTCAAAGAAGATAAGACTTTTTTGTGGGAACTGAGTCAAAACTTCTAAGGAAGGAAGAGAAAAGATTAAGAAACCAAGATAATCACCGCTTTAGAATCAAAAAGTCTTCTAGATTTGTTTTTTTCTGAAAGTCAGAATATAAACCATTCTAACGATGAAAAACAAAAAAAGTTTTACTATTAACACTAGATAAGAGAAATAATATAAGAAATTTCTGGAAGAAGAGCAAAAGGAAAATACTAATGCAAAGAATTAAAAATCATGCTTTTCTCATGATCAAAAAAACCTTTCAACCACATAGGCTTACCAGAAGCTACGTAAGAAGATAATCTCAAGTCCAGAGTGACACTTTTTGCAATCATCATAGCTCCCGAATTGCTTTTTAAAGGTTCAAAGCTAAGAAACCAAAATGGTTTCCCTTTACTATATAAGATGAGGGGAGAGATGAAGCTTACAATTGATGGCCAATGACTTGGGTCATGTATAGCTTGAATAATTTCGAAAGTAGACGCGGCAAAAGTCACATTCGCGAAATGCAAGCTTGTCATACTCTCTAAAGCCCACTCCCAACTCTTGATTTTAGCTTCAAAGACAGAATTGACAGAGGCAAAGGATCTTCTACTATGCATGAGTACATTACCTGTAGGATCTCTTACTACCCAAGAAGCTCCAGATAATGAAAACTTTTTGGACCATGAAAAGCCAATGTTACATTTCACTTCATCATGTAAAGGGGGAAGCCATCTTTCGTCCTGGTTTGAAGGGTCAATCTCGTGGCAGCGGTTTAGAGTCTGCGCTGCACTCCATTCCGAAGAAGCCTCCCATGCTTTTTGGACAACATCAAGTGGTGAAAAACAGACTCCTTGAAAGAGTAAGGAATTCCTGTTTTTCCACAATTGCCACAGAATCCAAGAAAAAGATGAACTAGGTTCTGCAACAAAGTTCCCTTGACTCTTTAAACTCAATACGTGATGCATATTTTCAAAAATTGAGTTGCCAAAACCCAAGAACGGAGATGGAGTATTGGAAAGAGCCCAAACTTGTCTTGCGAAAGGACAGAGGAACAAAATGTGGTTGATAGATTCTATCTCTGCACCGCATATCATACAACCATCAAAAATTCTCATTGCTCTAGTCCTAAGTCTTTCTGTAACAGCAAAAGCTCCAAGTAAAGCTTTCTAGAGAAATATTCTAATTTTTGGAGATGTAGCCACCTCCCAACAAGCTCTTAAGACTGGATTTCTAGAAGGGCAGGCACATGCAATCTGCAGACTTTCCTTTTTTCTCACTTTAAACATCAAATTGTAACCAGAGCTCACTGAGTAAATTCCATTCCTTGTTTCCCCCCAGCAGAAAGAGTCTCTATAACCTAACCTAGGTTTTATAGCTTTAATGCTTTTTATCTCAGAATGATGAAAAAGAGCACTTAAGAGATGATCATCCCATTTTCCGGATTGCTGATTGAAAAGATCAGACACTTTAAGTTCAATATTCATCAGAGAATGAATACCAACAGGTCTTGTAGGGCTACCATCATATAACCACTTATCAACCCAAACAAGAGTGTCTTTACCATTTCCAATAACCCGGCGAAGATTATTTGAAAGAAGTTCTTTACCAAAAAGAATACTCCTCCACCCAAAAGAAGGGCTTCTTCCAAATGAGGCATCAAGAAAGTCAGTATAAGGAAAATATCTGCTTTTTAAGAATTTGGAGAAGAGACAATTTGTATCATGTAAAAGCCTCCAAGCTTGTTTTGCTAGCATCGCTTGATTAAAAATTTCCAAATCTTTAAAACCAAAACCACCATCTACCTTTGGTATAGTCATCTTCTCATAGCTTAGCCAATGGATTTTTTTTTTTNTCACTAAGTTGTGAAGGCGAAGATGATTTAAAGAGGTGATTGAAATACTTAACTGCCACTTCTCCTTTTTGTTGCTCTGAGAAATGTTCTATACCATCATCATCAATGAGAAACTGTAAAGAATTCTTCATTCTTGCAGCTTTTACCGATGCTTGAAAGAATTTTGTATTCTTATCACCATCAAGAAGCCATTTCTCTCTACTCTTTTGTCTCCAGTAAATTTCTTCTTCTCGAAAGGCTACAGCAAGTTCTTTTTTAATCTCATTAATCCTTCTGAAGCAGGGTTTCAACGATTCATCTTGCTTCTTCAACTCTTTCCGTAGACTTTTTATACGAGTTTCTGAGCTGGACCAAACTCTATTCTTCCAAGCATTAATTGCCTTTCTGCAGTTATCACTTCTTAAAAGAACAGAATTTTCAACTTCTAGAGAGCTCATCTCATTCCAAGCCTTCTGAATTACCTCCCATAAAGAAGGGTCCTCAGCCCAACGTTTGTCAAACCAAAAGTTACTCCGAAATAAATCCTTATCATTCGTAAATTTAACCAGCACAGGTTTGTGATCCGAGCCTAGTTTCTCCAGAAACCATTGATGGCTGTTTGGAAACATAGATAACCAAGCAGGATTTCCAAAACAGCGATCTAGTCTACATTGGATCCATTGTTTATTTCTAACCCCACCCCACGTGAAGCCATTTCCAGAGCTGCCAAGTTCAGACATATCACAATTATCTAAAAACTTTTGAAAAGGCAGAAAAGAGCTTTGGTCTCGCAAAGGACCACCCAACTTATCTCCATTGGACAATATTGCATTAAAATCTCCAAGCATACACCAAGCTTCAGTTCTTAACAGCCCAAAATCTAGAATTTTATTCCACACAAGGGATCTAAGACCAGTAATCGGATTCCCATAAACACAAGAAATAAACCAAAATTTTGATCCACTTGAGATTTTCATATCTATAAAGTTTTTGTCAACCAAAAGAAAATCTATATCTATATTGTCTTTCCATAACAGAGCTAAACCCCCACCATATCCTACAGGTTCAACTGTTTTCAAGTTACTATAGCCCAGCCAACCTTGAACCTTCTCCAAAAAACCTATTGAGTTCTTTGTCTCCATGAGGAAAAGGATGTCAGGGAAATGAGCTTTTCTCATTTCCTTGAGATGACGAATTGTCCAGGGATTCCCCAACCCTTGACAATTCCAGCTCAAGATATCTATTGATCTTGCGGCAGTTCACCAGGAACCACCGAAACATTGTCTCTCTGGAGACTTTTGGCCAAACTCTTCCCATTATCCCTACCCTCATCATCCCTTGAAACTTTCGCACTACACTCATTAAACAGATCAATAACTTTCAAATTTTTGCCTTTCTTATCTTTCGAACATTTTATCCAAGGCCTAGGTCTTTTAGTTGATTTTATCATCTGATGCTGACTTTTGGACGAGCTAGCTTCGAGATTACCAGAACAGAAAGCAGATGGAGAGCAGTAGAATGACGTACCTTGATTCACACTTTGAATAGGGACCTCTAAGAGAGAGCTCTTTTTTATCACCATATCAGCTTTGATTGTATCATGTAAAAGCTTTGCAGAGTTACCTTCTACAGTGGAGGTAGCTACCGCATCTGATTCCCTTTCCTTGCCTTTGTTAAGAGTTTTAGAAGCTGTCACTGTTCCAGAAGTCACTTGATTTTCGAGAGAAGAAGGAACCAAAGGGCATCGAGATTTATCGTGTGTCAGCCTCTGGCACTGGAAGCATCTTTTTCTAATTCTTTCGTAATCAATTCCAATCCTTACCCTCGATCCGTTCGGGAGTTGTAGCTCTTTAAAATTTCTTAAGCCCTTAGAGACATCAAGAGCAATTCTAACCCGGACATAGTCATTGCTTTGTGCTTCTTTCTCATCAAAGGGCACTTCCAAAACCTGTCCAACACATCCAGCAATTTCCGATATAGTATCTTTTGTATAGTGATTTACTGGAATGTTACGGAGTCTAATCCAAACCGGCATAAACTTCAGATAATCAGGAGGAGGATTTTCAACCCATCTTTCCATAACAACACCCCAATCATCTTGCGTCCAAACCCCAGTTTTTAAGATCTCATGTATGTCTTCTTCATTCTTGAAGATGAACTGGAACCTATCTCTCGATAGAGCAATTCCTCTAACCCTATCATATAATCTCCAAATTCTTGGCATCTCTAAAATCCAATTCGACATGCGTTGAAATTCAGGATTTAAAAACCTTCCCATAATACTTCGCTTGTTCCTCTCAGAGGAGCTGAACTCTGGTAAATTAGATAAAACCAGAGGTTTATCTTCTTCTTCCTCAATCGTCATCTGTTGGAGAAAGATATCCAATTGCTTTTCCATATCGAAAACGATCTTTAGAAAGGAGTAGCAAACCCGTGATATGCAAAGAAGAAGCAACTAGTGCGAATTGAAGAACTGAAGTATCGAAGTTTACTGAATTTGAATTTGTCTGAAACCGGACAGAAAACGGTAATATCTCCGGCAATTTCTCTGCTCAGTAATCTGTACCTGAGAGAGGAGTTCTTAAACCCAAAAGAAAGTGGGACAGCGGCGTTCTTTATGGCGGCGATGTAAACGGCGAGAGTCGATTTATTGACTAACTAGGAGAGAGAACAGAGCTTATCATTCATACCTTGCAAAAACTTTAACAATATGCATATTGTTTTTATGAAAAAAAAGAAAAGAAAAGAGAAGCTATTATTGTCCACTTGATTAGGAATTTACAACTCAAAACGAGGGAAGGTTAAGGAATCATTATCATTATTAAAGCATCATCATAAGCACCAGCCTTTCTTATTTATCTCATCATTTGCTTGGCCGATTTTGTTTTATTTTTTTAAAAACACTAATTATTTAATTTGATCTCATATGATCATTGAATAGCTCAAAGTACAATTTATGCCCACCTTTTGGCTTTTAGGCGCAAAGAAAACCAAAAATGTGGCAAAATAGGTTGTTTGGTGTGAATTAGGACAGTAGATATAGAAGAAATGTGGTTGATGAAGTTAAGTACATCTTTAAAATAAAATCTAAATTGAAATTCGTAATAAATCTCTTAGTTTTACAACCATTATGTGAATTCCAAGTAAACCAATAAATTACACATTTTATCGTTCTATTTTGGTTAGTCTACTATGCAATTGCTCATATTTCACATATGATAGTATAACTTATTCATCGCGGCCACATTCAAACTACATAATCATAAGTTTAAATGTTAGAGAAAAAAAACAATAAAGCAAAAGAATTAAAATTTACAATATAAAAGAGCAGCTATACATGAAAGAGAATGTGGTTATTAAGGTGTGAAGAAAGAAGTGAAATCAAATGGTAACTGTGGTCAGATCGGCCAAATCCGTCTGCGGTCTGAACCGCTCTATTTTTAGGGTGGATTACAGACTGCTGCAGATCAACTCTATTTGTATGCAAAAGCGGTCCGCAGTTGGTCCGTAACGGTCTTGTCTCTACTTTATTTGGACCGCACCACTGCGTACTATATTTGTTGAATGGTAAATAAAAAGCGGTCCAGTCCGTAGACAGATTTGTCCACCCCAACCACTGCAACCATTCACATTCTCTGGTTAACCCTCAAATTCTGGTTAAGTAAAATAACTCCTCATCCCATTAATATTGGATAAGGAGGAACACTGCAACATCATATTTTGTGGATGATGTAAAAGAAAAGAATGTATTATTAGTATATATTTTTAAATGATTATTTAATACAAATAATAATTATTAAATAAGAAATTTAAGTTATGGGTAATGATATTAACATATGTATGACAACATTTTTTTTAAATAATATTAAATCTATGTCTGAGTAGATATATGTCTCGTAACGTATACACGTTTTTTAGAATGCATTAGTATCTTGATAATTTGTTCAAAAGCTATAAAATGCATTAGTATCTTAATTTAAAACTAAACAATTTTAAAAACGTCACAAAGATATCAAGCTAATTATTAATGTAACTTGGATTTTTTGCCCCATTTTTTATTTGTATAAAAATATCAAAACTATATTTTATTTTGATTAATTGTTTATTGCCTGTATTTTGTAATGTCGAAAATTGCTAACATCCCTGTCTACATGATCAATAGCAAATCATCTTTGATTATTTAAAGAGAAATATAAATGTTAGAGGCCTGGGAGTGACTTTTAATTAATCCTTTTCATTACGTTTCATCTGATAACTGATAAGATGTACTTTATTCTCCTTTTGAAGCTGGAGAGCATCTTGAGGATCTTAAAGTTTACTCAAGCGATTGTCATTACTAATCCTTCTCTCTTAAGTGAAGATTCTGAGGAAAAGTTTTCCAAATTGGCTGGTTGTGCTGAGCGTTTTGTTGAACAAGTTGTAGCACTAGCTGCTGAAGACTGTCTTGAAGAGTTTCCTGCCCAGTTTGATGCCCATTTTTATGCAGCTTCTGCTGTAATCCATTACCTCTTGTCTCTCCTCTCCTCAAGGTCCCAAGGAGGGAATGTGACCCTACTTGACTGCCTCCCTTCCTTCCCTCCTGATCTCATTCCAGCCTCTCCCGTGTTTGCCTACTTCCCTGATTCTGCTGCTTTTGTCCTTCGACGTCATATTAACTTGGATGCGATGTGGGATTACATCCTTCACCACTTCAATCTTGGTTTGAGGCCTACTCCTCTTGTCTCTGCTTTTGGTTCAGAGCAGCCTTTTATTCCCCCGATTCCAGGAGTTGAGCTTGACCCAGTTGTGATGGACCCAATTTAGCCCTGACTTACTCTACTTATGTAGAGTGTTTCCTGTGGTCTGTGACTATGGGAAAACGTTAGGCATCTGAGTTTAAGGTGAGTGAGAAGAAGCATCTTTACGTACTTGAGTTGTTATTACTTTACTGGATGTATTATTAGTATATATTTTTTTAAATGATTATTTAATACAAATAATAATTATTAAATAAGAAATTTAAGTTATGGGTAATGATATTAACATATGTATGACAACATTTTTAAAAAATAATATTAAATCTATGTCTGGGTAGATATATGTCTCGTAACATATACACGTTTTTTAAAATGCATTAGTATCTTAATTTAAAACTAAACAATTTTAAAAACGTCACAAAGATATCAAACTAATTATTAATGTAACTTGGATTTTTTGCCCCATTTTTTTATTTGTATAAAAATATCAAAACTATATTTTATTTTGATTAATTGTTTATTGCGTGTATTTTGTAATGTCGAAAATTGCTGACATTCCTGTCTACCTGATCAATAGCAAATCATCTTTGAATATTTAAAGAGAAATATAAATGTTAGAGGCTAGGGAGTGAGAGTAATTTTTTCAATAAACTAGATTTCAATAGAATCATTTTTCTATAAAAAAAATGTACTGATTCTGAATCTTCATTGATGGGAAAGAACAAGTCAATCATCAAGCTTTGTTGAAGCATTAGCTATGAAAAGAAGAAATCTTTAGTGATTTTTTGAAGAAATCAATTTTATTTTGAACATGATGGGATAGGTTTTAAGGATTCAGTGCAAATAAACGATGCAAGAGATAGATTGTAGTTTTCAAGTTGGGCCATATCGTATAAATATTGGGCTTTAATCATAAAGCCCATTATCATACTTTACGAGATAACGGATTTTAAAGTGTAGTCTTAGTCCAACGGTCGAATTGAAGCGAAGCGAAGAGAGAGAGAGATGAGAGAGAAAAGGGGAAATCGGAAAACCCTAGATCCCGTCGGTGAGGATGGAGTCACCGGAAAAGAAGGGAAAGGCTTCTTCGCCTGCTATCTCTTAACCTCTCTTAGCCCTCGTCACAAGGGTCAAACCTATATCGGGTACTTACACTTCTTTCTCTCATCTCTTGGTTTCGTTTTTTATTTTATTTTCCCCCAATTCGATTTTGATGATCCTTACCATTGAAATTGAAAGATTCTGTTCGGTTATGATAGTAATCGATTTAGATCACTGATGTTTGAGTCTTGTTGAATCGAATTGGTTTTGATTGTTACTCCCCAATCGGATTTACAATAATCTGGTATATGCAGGTTTACGGTGAACCCAAGACGGAGAATAAGGCAGCACAATGGAGAGATTACAAGTGGTGCTTGGAGAACAAAGAGGAAACGTCCCTGGGAAATGGTTCTCTGTATCTATGGTTTCCCCACCAACGTCTCTGCCCTTCAGGTCCTTTTTTTTTGTATTTTAAGTATCGTATCTTTGAAACCCCAAAGGTTCAAGCTTTAGATAATTTTTTTACCAATCTAGGAAAAAGATATTGCTTTTACTTCGCCTGTGGCCTCTCGTTTATGTTATTCTCTTTAGATTTATCAAATTTGAACTGGGTTTTATAGGCTTAGTTGAAGAGACAAGGATAAGTAATACTGTTAAATTTTAGTAAAGCTGATGGGGGAACCTTGTTTGCAGTTTGAATGGGCTTGGCAGCATCCGAGAGAATCAGTGGCAGTGAGAGAAGCTGCTGCTGCTTTTAAATCCTTCTCTGGGATTGCAGGCAAGATCAAGCTTGTATACACAATGCTTAATCTTCCAGCTTGGAACAGGTTAGGGAGTTTTGTTGTTGTTATTGCTATGATGCTATCTGTTTACTTGTCGGATTTTTTAACATAACCATCTCTCTGTTGTCATTTGGTGACCAGTTTAAACCTGACAGTTAATTATTTCTCATCAAAGTATGCTCACCATGGTGGTCTTTCTCCAAGTTTGCCTCTACACATGAAAGTCCAAGTTTGTTGTATGGATGATCTTCCATATTTCACAAAGCTAGACAACAGTTCTCAACCCGAAGACGATGAGATTCCTGAGGTTGTTAATGAAGAAGCTGAGGATGATGATAGTAGCCAAAGCCAGCCTGAGAACTCAGGTACAAGCCAATCTGATGACTTGTATCCGGGCGAGAAAGAGAAGGAACTTCATGAGCGGCATTTTGAGAAAGCGAAAGAACCCGTAACTGTACTTGATGGTGACAGATTAGCAAATTTCAGTGGTTTTGGCTCATTAGAAGAAGATATTGTTGAAGATAAAGTATCACATAGCACTGTAGGATCCATTGAAGTTATGGAGAAAGAACCCGAAACTGTATTTGTTGACAGATTAGCAAATTTCACTGGTTTTGGCGTAGTTGAGATTGTTGAAGATGAAGTATCACATGGAACTGTAGGATCAACTGAAGCTATGGAGAAAGATTGTTGGAGAAGAAGAAACCTTACTACCACCTCAACGACGACTGAGGTTGACGTTGAGGTGATCGATCTGATGACTCCATCACCTAGCTGCAGAGCTGGGTCGTCTATGAAGAGACGAAGAGTTTCTGAGTTTATAGATTTAACTATGTCTCCTAATTTCATAGAGTTGTAGAAATTATACACAATATCTTAGTTGTGTCTTGTGTGAAAATAATAAAAATCAACTTCCTTGTAATTTTCTTTTATATATAATAAAAGATTTCAATCCTTTTGAATCTTGAGTATCTCATCTTTGAAAGGTTTATGAGTTCCAAGCTCATTATTATTTAGTAACAAATTCACTTATTTAGTCTATACATAGTTATGAACATGTGTGTCTCTCTATGCTGTCACTTTCTAATTAAATCGCATAATCAATGTTGTTGATTAAGAGAAAACCTATTTTTAAGTCTCTAACACTCCATTATTGCGTTACTCAGATTAAGATTCACCTCAAGTTTTGGTTCCCATAGAAGATATACTAGTTTTGGTTACACAAAGCTAGAAAACCAAAACAAAACCGACTCTATCTACACTAGTTTATACTTGTATAAGTTTACAAAGACTATATACAACAGTTTAAATACACTAATAATATGACCACATGATACATCAACATGACAACATGTATGAATACATTTACACTTTGAGAAAGGAAAAAACGTATTCCGATTATCGGAGAGTGTGAAATTGATGAGATCGGCAGTATCCACATGTTCTCGATATTGGTTGTTGACTTTATATTTGTGTGAGGTATGCATGTTAATATGTTTATGATACTAAGACGTGAGAGTACTTGACACGAGTGAACAAAAAATGATAAACACGAACAAATAATTTTGTAATTACGGTCAATGACTTTACACTAGAAAATGTTTAAGCATTTAAGTTTTGGGTTTTTAGATGGAAACATCCTTCACATGTAGTCACATGTCCAATATTTTGCATTTCTTTCTTCTTTTTATAACCCTTTTCTTTCGTATTAGAATTTTTTTTTTCTTTTAACAGTTTGACATAATCGCACATGAAGTAGCAACAAACACGTGAAGAGGTTGACCAAAGAAAAATAACAATGAAGGTTCGATTTCTCCCATTATCTTAGCGTAATTCTTAAATATACAAAATGAGTATGATCTTTACCAACAAATTAAATTTAGTCTTTTTAAAAGAGTTTGTTTTTGACTATATACTGAGTTGAACATGACCATCTTGGTACGGTTTGGATTGTTTAATCGAGATACGGACTGAATCTGATCAATTTGGTACGGTTCATCCGGATTGTAGAAACCTAGTGCTACCTCAATATGTAGTGTTGACTATTGAGTCGAGCCCAAGTACAAGGATTGGTACAATTGCGTCCATATTTTTCTTTCTTCAACTAACTTTCTTTAACCACCTACCCTAAAGGTTATATATTTTATGGAATTGTCTTGATTGTTGGGTCTTGATCTTATTTAGAAATGGGTTTATATATCTTATGGCCAGAATAGGAGAGAAAAAACATTGTTAAAACTTAAATCACCAAAATCCAAGTTATTTTATTATGGACGTCGGCCGTATTTTTTTTTCAGCATTTGATTACATATTGATGAATGATAAATTATTAGAGTAAATAATCTTTTTTCAAATCTCGAACATTGATAATTAATATCTTAACGTACGGGGGCAAGGCAAGTTTGTGTATATATAGATAGTCTAGACAATATATAATTAAGTATAGATCATTCTACGTAGTCTTTCCATTATAAATAAAGAAAGATCATTTAATACACCCTAAATCCTTAATGACTCTCCCTTTTAAAAGAAGCTCTATTGCTTGCATTGTCTCCTCTTCTTCTTCTTCTTCTTCCTTTCTTCTCTTCCTCCATTGAAGCTCTCTAGAAAATAAACCTTATACTTAAGTGAATGTCCAGAAACAGGTAGAAATTAAATCAACATATATTTATATATACACAATTTTTTTAAATGATCTTTTGATTGATCAATCAACTTGGTGGTTGTGGTGAAATGAATGGAAAACAACAGGGAAGAATTTGGAGAGTACTACGAGATCGTGAAAAAGATAAAGAAAGATCCAACCTACGCAACCACGACGGATCATCATGCCGTGATGGGGATCAGGAGACACGTGGCGGCGGTGCCTCCGGGGACGACGTTGAACACCGTTACCCCATGCGCCGCTTGTAAGCTTCTCCGCCGTCGTTGCGCGGAGGAGTGTCCTTTCTCACCTTACTTCTCTCCCCACGAGCCACAGAAGTTCGCCGCCGTTCATAAAGTCTTTGGAGCTAGTAACGTTTCTAAGATGCTTCTGGTACGTACTTGCATATATTAATTTCTACATTAATTATATTTCCTTAGGGGGTTATTGGTTTAGGATTTAGAAAGAATTTGAATGATTTTAAAAGTTATGTAAAATATGTTGTTATTCAATCAAGACTTTTTAAAACTCTTTAAAAATTTGGTGTTATTGGTTGTGGATTTGTAAAAAGTTATCTAAAATCTTGATAAATCTAGTGTTATTGGATTAAGAGTCTTATAAAGTCATTAAAAGTTTTATGTTATTCAATTAAAACAAAAGAATCATGGATTGTTAATGAATTCAAATTTTGTGTTATTGGTTTAGGATTTTATAACATTTCCTTCATAACAAAAGTCATGAAAACTCTTTCATCAAATAGAAAGATTTTGAAAGATTTTATGAAATATTTTACAAGATTAGGAAACACAAATCAGCAAGATTTAAAATAACTTCCTAAACAATCTCTTATAGAATCCTTCATTTTTACTTTCTAATTTTCTATGATTTAAAAAATCAGCAAGATTTTTAAAAACACAAAGTCATTAAAACTCTTTCTAAATCCTAAACCAATACCTCCCCCTTAAGGTTTTTTATTTCTTGATTACTTTATCGATCCATTTACATATTTAATATAGTTGAATGGATCTACCATTTTTTGTTTGACTCTTCCCAAATCTATTCAACACAGTAATTTTTTAGTTTGTTATATATATATAGTCCAGGTGATTTATCTAATTGCCTTAGGTAGATAAGTCATTATCATTAGATGCACATACTATTGATTGAGCTATATGCATATACGTATATTAATCATATTTATATAACAAAATCGTAAAAGATATTTTTTTCTTATATAGAAGATTTATCGTAATTCACTAGTAGTTTGTGTTGTTGTTGTAATAACTACGTATTAACTTATCAATTTTTCGCAATTACACAAAATATAGTCTCAAAATTTTCCCTAAAACTTTTTTTGTCGGTCGGTTGCTGCTAAACATCATGCTACTATTATTTAATTTTACACATTGATTACGGTTTTTACATTTTGGTATATTTCTTGATATTTTAAAAACTTAAGTACTAGCTTGTATAATTAGAATATAGGTGTATAATATGCACATGCATGTAATTTAATTAGGGACTAAAAGTGTTGCAGGAAGTGGGAGAGAGCCAGAGAGGAGACGCAGCGAACAGTTTAGTGTACGAAGCAAACCTCAGACTCAGAGATCCAATCTACGGCTGCATGGGAGCAATCTCAGCTCTTCAACACCACATTCAATCTCTCCAGACCGAACTCACCACCGTCCGTACGGACATCCTCCGCTACAAATACCGAGAAGCCACCACCATCACTTCCCTCCAAAACAACAACTTCAACAACAATACAACAACGTCATCAGTGAGCTGTGATCATCATGCTCTCGCCTCGGCGATTCTCCTCTCACCACCACCACCACCTCCTCCTCCTCCACGACCACCAAGGTTGTTGTCCTCTCAGCCTGCTCCACCGCCTACGCCACCGGGTTCTTTGCCGTCTCCGTCGATGGTGGTGTCGTCTTCTTCGTCTTCCAATTCATCAGCCACCAATTCTATGTATAATCCTCCTCCGTCTTCGGCGGCTGGATACAGCAATTCTCTGTCCAGTGATAATAATGTTCATTACTTTGATTAAACCAGAATTATGTGGTTCTTAATTCTGTTTTTATAAAAATTTTATATACTATTCTGTTCTTAATTCTTAAATCAGACGCTAAACCTTTTTATATGTCATATGATATGATTATATTCTTTTTTTTTTTCTTTTCTAATTAACTATTGCATCTAGTTAAACATATTAGTACAAACCATTCGTCACACAGAGCATTGATTGAATGTTCTTGCTTATATTTTTGACACGGGATATGATTTGCTTTCACGCTATGTTTAAGATTGCTTACATGGATTCGTTTCCTCTATGTTAAATGAATTTTCTTAACTGTATTTAATTTAAGGGAAATTTGATTTAAAAAGACATTTTTTCTTCGATTTGTCCCATTATGTCTTCTACGCTAAATTTGTCATTATTCATAAATTACTCTTTAAAAAAATGAAAATAACTTTTAAACAATTTTAAAACTTCAATCACCTAAAAACAAATTCTAGAAATAAGAAAGAGGTTGCCATAATGTGTTTTTGATGAAAATTTGGTGTTTTAACATTGAAAAAAATTATTCTGCAACATTTGGAATACATTTTCTACTAATTGTATATATTCCGAAGACATTAGATTATAAATTCCTACATTCTATACATGTTCTAAATAATGTAGTTTATAAATTCTTTGCACTCTACTTGTTCTTAAAACTTTAGAATAAATATATCTTCTAAAACTTTTAGAAGTCAGATTTTGTATGTGTTCTACAGAAATTAGAATATATATTCTACACATAACTCTATATTCTACAAATTTTAGAATTTTTTTCTTCACTTTATACATATTCTACTGAAGTCAGAATATGAAATCTACATTTTATCATGTGTCCTGCGAAAATTAGAACACTAATTCTACACTTTACTCTATGTTCTTCATAATTTAGAAAGTATATTCTACAATTATGTTAGACAAGGAAACTGAATCCGAAATTTAAGGAAACAAAATATTTACGTAATCCCGAAATTATGCTAATCATATATATTCTTAAGATTACATTCTAACATGTTTAGAAAACGTGTTCTGAAAACATTAAACATTTTTAATCGATTTTGTTAAAGGTTTTTCAACATTTTTCTACGCTTGTCAACCTAAATTTCATTCAAGAGTTCTTTTTGCAGTATGTTGCAAATCTATGTAACATGTGGTGTATGGAGATGTATCGGCCAAAATGAATGGAGATTTATTGTTGATGAAGAAAAACGTGGGAGACTTCTTACTTTTCAAGCCAATTCAACTCTTGAAAAGCTAAAGATGATGGTTTTGGAAGACTACGAAATACAACAAAATATGGTTGATGTGGAATTTAGTTATTTACCCTTTGATCTCAGTGTTGATTCTCCTCCGGTTGTTATGATGAATGATCGCCAAGTGAAAAATTTTGTTGCTTATTGGAGAATGAAGAATAACATACGGTTGTGTGTGACGTTTAAAGCCACAGTGAATGATAGAAGAAATATTGATCTGAATAAGGAACCAAGCGATTCAAGTGAGGGAGGCGTTGACGTTCTTCTTCATGAAAAGCTGCCAAAATTTGTGAGCAAAGCAAAACCGAATGATTCTAACTTCATAACTTCTAAGGACGCAGAAGTTGGTGCTAGATCTATGATGGTTGATTCTATGGTAAAGAAGGGACAATATTTCAAAAGCAAGGAAGCTTTAAAGGCAAGTTTAGAAATTTTTGCGATGAAGTATAACTTTGATTACAGAGTTACTAAATCTGGTACAAGATTTTGGTGTATACGCTGTATTGATAATGTTTGCAAATGGCGTGTTCGTGCTGAGTGCTTAGAAAGGTCTACGTGTTGAGTATGTGGGTAGCCATACTTGTGCTCCTTAAAGGAAAACGAAATTTGGTAGAACACCTTCAGCAAGAACAATCGGGAATCTCATCAAACATAATTATGAAGGTGTCAATGAGGGACCTAAACCCAATGACATCATTAATATTATGCGTACGGAGAATGGATGTGAGCTAACTTATTCCCAAGCTTGGGAATCTCGTGAGTATGCAGTTAACGAAGTAAGAGGAATCCCAGAGAAAAGTTTTGCTAAGATACCTAACTACTTGCACATGCTAAAAGAGGTGAATCCTGGTACGCATACAAATTATGATGTTGATTGTGATGGTAGATTCAAGTATCTATTCATATCATTTGGTCAATCAATAAGAGGGTTCAACAAGAAAATTCGGAAGGTCATTGTAGTTGACGGAACGTTTTTAAAGAACAAGTACGAAGGAGTTCTACTAGTTGCTACAGCCGTAGATGGTAACTCTAATTTGTATCCAATTGCATTTGGGATTGCTGATTCTGAGAATGATTCTTCATGGGAGTGGTTTTTAATGCAGGTTAAGGTTGTTATTGCGGATGACAAAGATTTAGCTTTTGTGTCAGATCGACATATATCTATTGGTAAAATGATTGGAAAAATCTACCCGTTGGCTAAACATGGTATTTGCATCCACCACTTGATAGGTAATGTGGTTACAAATTATAAAGGAAGAGGTGTGGCTGGTCGTCTTGCAAAAGCGTCAAAAGCTTATAGAGTTGCTGAGTTTGATAAACATTTTGCGGAAATTTGCAATATCAGTCCGGCGATTGGAGGTTATCTACAGGAGGCTGATGTGAAAAAATGGGCTAGATGTCATTTTCTTGGATATAGATATGACATAAACACCAACAACCCTGCTGAATCAATAAATTCAGCTTTGAGATCACCGAGAGAGTATCTAATAATTCATTTGTTAGATAGCATTAGAGAAATGTTAACCCGCTGGTTTTATGAGCGTAGGGCATTAAGTGAGCAGCAGAACGGCCCTTTAACCATTGAGGTGGAGAAGAAGATTTCTAGAAGAATAGAGAAGGGTGAAAAGTTTAAAGATTATCTTATTTTTCAATTCATATTATAGATTAAAGGTAAAGGAGTAGATTTTATTGTTGATTTGGAGAAGAGGACTTGTTCATGTGGAAAGTTCGACATAGGAAAACTTCCTTGTAGACATGCCATAAAAGCATGTTTTAGTATTGGAAAAANAAGCATGTTTTAGTATTGGGAAAAGTCTGTACCCATACGCTGATGAGGTGTTCACTACTGCTGCATGGAGATCATTGTACGAGGAAACCATTAATCCTATAAGGTGTTCATGAAGCTGAATGGTGTGTTCCCGAAACTGTTGGTGATGTAAAAATTGTACCACCTGAGACAAGAAGAGGAGCTGGTAGAAGAAGAAAAAGAAGATATGAATCAGTGGAAGACAAGATAAGATCGTCACAAGGAGCGAAGAGGCGTAAGTGTGGCCGTTGTGGTAAAGAAGGCCACAATAGATCGACATGTGAAAACACAATCTAANAGTTTGTTCTGCAACTTTTACACATCATTTCAAATACATGTTTTAGTTTCTTTAATTTAACAATGAATATTTTATTTTTTCATCTCAGGCTGGTCTTGCTAGCTTACATGGAGGTTTAGAAGCATGACATCCCAAATCTTTGTCATTATTTGGAGTTCACGTTATTGGATTTCACGTTATTGGATTTCTTATGTTTTTTAATTTTGAATTTCTTATGTTTCAAATACATGTTATTGGATTTCTTATGTTTTTTAATTTTGAATTGCTTATGTTTCAAATACACGTTATTGGATTTCTTATGTTTTTTTAATATGTTTCTGGTCAATGTTATTGGATTGTGTGAATTTTAGAAGCATTGAACCCCAAGTTATAGAAGACGTGTTTGAAATATTTGTGTGTGCCTCGATGGTGTTGAAAAGCTAAATAAGATAACATAAGTAAAAAACATGAGCTAAAAGACGTGAATGACAACCAAATAAACAAAGAAATGATAATGTCAATAAGCACAAGATGAAACAATAATAATCGTAGCACAATTAAAAATTTAACTAAGGTCTACAATATGATGCGACACAGATGAAGGCTCATACTTCTCCATTCGCTCAATGAACACAGGATCAGATGCTGCTTCCCACAAATCAACTGTAATATTCGTACGAGCTTCTTTAATGTTGTCATCGTTTATCAAACTCATATCTAGGTTAAGCATATGACACTCTATGTATTTAAGTGCATACACTCCGCAATCACAGCATGACTTATTAAGATTTGGTGGCACTAAAGCAAAAATGATAGAATATGGAGCCACATGAAGATATTTACCATAGGTTTTGGTCTGAACTTCCTTCACAAATCGAGGGATGAGGATTGCAAATGGATCCACATGACTTCTGTGGGTTAGACCAGCACAATCAAATACTTCAACAGTTCTTAGGCCAAAATTAATGCACACAGATATCCAGTGATCATTATTGACGTTCACAGGAGCGTAAACTTTGTCGAAGTCTAATGCCCATTTCTTCCCCGTCTTTCCATGAGAAGGCAAGTCCCCGTTAGCATAAGCCAAGATCATAGAATCCCACTTGTGGCCTTTTTTACCTTCTCTAAACTTCAAATATTCGTTTTTGATCTGCATGCTAAACATACAATTCATGAAGCCCGCACGATTTGACTTCAGTCGGCCTAAAGATGCATTCTCCCAAAGTATATACATCATATCATCCATTTCCTGAAAAATATTTAATTCGAAAAAAAAAATTGCAATTAAAAAAAAAATATTAAAGTATTACATAGCATTACAAACAAAAAATATTGAAACGTACTGGATTCCGAAGCCAAATGTTGCTTGTCATGACTTGATTTAGTAATTCATCGTTAATTACACTTGGACCCAACTTAATCATTCTGCAAATACACAAAAAGAAAACAATATGCATAAGCATCGAAAGAGCATAACTCTGTAACAATTATAGTAAAATATAATTGAACAATTTACCCCTTGTTCTACGCCACTCTGCAAAAGCATCGAATCGATCATCAGATACGAACACCAAAACAGAATCCATGTCAAATTCACCCGCGTTTGTAATATTCAATCTTCGTACGTCATCTTTGCACAATACATTTTGTGTAGGATCAAACCCAAGTACATCTGTTTTTTGAGATAGGTGTCTTACTGATTTATGTAAAAATTCTTGTGAATCCAAATTAAGATCTATTTCACTATGATGAGTGAAAAGATCATCAACTAAAAACGTTTCATCCTGTCCATACAAAAGTTTAACAAAAATATTAACACTTATTATTACACCCACAAACATACATATCCGATTACATATTCTTTTAGAGTCTTAAAAAAAAAAACAAACATAACATAGAGATTTAAGTCTTACGTACCACATATTTACTCTTCTTTTCTGCTGGAATGGATGGTTGCTCAACCGTGGCTTGAGTGCTTATTGTAATTCCAGCTGAAGTTATAGTATCCTTCGACAGTGAGACATCCTTTTCTTATTTTTCCAATCGACTGTCAACATTCTTCTCAAAACTCCTGAAACAAGTCTCAAACACACTAATAAAAGAATTCATTTGTTCATCTGTTGCAGCTCGATGTGTTGTTGTTACTCACTCATGGAGCAGTTTCTTTTTCCTCCTCTCTGCACCATGATCAGGTTGTCTCTTCCTCTTGCAACCTGACTCTTCATCATTAGCAGCTTGCATACTCTCACCACTCTTTGTTGCACTAGACCCTTGATTTTCTTCACGCACCTCACTGCCAACATCATTTTTACTTGAATATGTTCACCCTCCACATCATCAACTTGTACAGTTCCCCAAATATGGTCTCCAAAATCATTTCCAGAACTGATCTTATCTTTCAAGTTATCGACTTCACCATCGCTAGTTTCGTCACGCCATAAAAACTCAATGGAGTCAACAACGTCGAAATCGCCAGTAATAGATATGTATGGATAAACAATATCCTAAAAAAAACACTTAGAAGTTAAGATTAAACAATGACATCAACTATTAACAAGAAAACATGTGATAAGAGTTGGATTGGCAAAGAAAGTACCTTCGGTCCAAATGTACTTTCTAGTTGGATGATATTATCATATGATACTTTGGTTGCGCCTTTCCAGTTAGAACATCGAGGAGCTTCTCTAAATTCTGTGATAATCTTTTCTCCCAACAACTTTCCAATGTTTGTGATAATTCTTTGCCTCCATCACCCATATTTGAAATGCATATGAGAAACCAGCTAATGCATAGCTATTGATCTTCTTCAAATCTTCTCTTTTTTCTATGATAGACTTAGCAAGACTTTTAAAAGCTTTAAGACCCCAAGGATAAGTCCTCACCTTATCAAGATCCATTACCATCTGGATGTATTTGAGTGGAATATACTTTTTCTCATCCTTAGCCATAACCAACCCAGCTATCACAAGAAGATACACCAATCGGATCTTATCTACCTCATTCCATTTGTGAATTACAGGTAAGTGCACATCAACCAAGCTCTTAATGCTAATAGTCGGACCTTTTCTCTTCATCAATTTGCTCCAAAACCCACCATCATCTTTCCAATTCTCTAAATTACAACTAGAATCCGCAGTGCATTTGAGCCCAGTCACAGCATGAAACTCTTGCATTGAAAATCTGAGTGGCTTCCCTCCAAACACAAACCATATCTCTCTTTTTTTCTTTGTAACCAATTGCCTAGACATCATGCTGTGTATCAAACGCCCTGAATACCCTAAACAATTCTCGTAGATTGCAAAGACATGTGAAAAGACTGGATCATTCTTCACTTTCTCATATTCTTTAGGTAATGCTTGTTTGACTTTGCCCAAGATAGAAATTCGACAGGAATTGTTAATCTTCTTCACTTGTGGCTCAAATCCATCTCTAAATAGGCGTTTAGAAAATTCTGTTTCCATAGCTACACAAAAAAAATTAAGAAAAATGAAATTCATTAGTATGAACCCAAATCGCTATCCAAACACATGATGAACATGAACGATTAGCTATACTAACTGTAAACTATTTTTAAGTTTACAATCAATGAAGTCTTAACATATAGAAACTATATTGACATCAACCAAAAGCAAAACTTAGAGGCCGATACATTATCAAATTTGGGGAAGGAAAAACACAAATTTCAATCGATACATTATCAAGTTTGGGGAAAAAAATTTGTCCCACAACAATCAGTCACATATAGAAACTATATTGACATCACCCAAAAGCAAAACATGTGTTGCCGATACATTATCAAATTTGGGGAAAAAAACACAACCACAACAATCCAATCAGACAATTGCATGCATCGATTGAGACAGAGAGAGAGAAATCGATTGGAAATAGATTTGGGGAAAAATTTTGAAATAGATTTGGGGGAAAAACTCAATTGTAGAGAGAGAGAGAAAGAGAGAGAGAGAGAGAGAGAGAGAGAGAGAGAGAGAGAGAGAGAGAGAGAGAGAGAGAGAGAGAGAGAGAGAGAGAGAGAGAGAGAGAGAGAGAGAGAGAGAGAGAGAGAGAGAGAGAGAGAGAGAGAGAGAGAGAGAGAGAGAGAGAGAGAGAGAGAGAGAGAGAGAGAGAGAGAGAGAGAGAGAGAGAGAGAGAGAGAGAGAGAGAGAGAGAGAGAGAGAGAGAGAGAGAGAGAGAGAGAGAGAGAGAGAGAGAGAGAGAGAGAGAGAGAGAGAGAGAGAGAGAGAGAGAGAAGGTACCGTCGATCCTCACTAGTGGGAGAAGCTACCGGAGTCGTCGATTCTCGCCGATGGGTTACAAAAGGGTGTCCATATCTCCTGAGAGAGAGAGAGTAATGTCGAGATTTTTTATTTTTGGTAGGCGAGTAATGTCGATAATTTGTAAAAAAAATTGAGGAAATTGATTTAAAAAAGAAGTATTTTTTTGATTAAATTTAGAAAGTATACAAAAAAGAAGAAATACAGAAAAATTTTTTTTTGGTTTTTTCAACAATTAAGGGTATAATTGAGTTTTCTCGGTATTCTAAAACCTACTCTACCAAACTTAAAAAAAAAAAACATAATGAAACAAATTGAAGAAAAAATGTCTTTTAAATCAATTTTCCCTTAATTTAAATAAGCATGTAACCAAAAAAAAAATTCTTTATAGAAATATAAGAATTGTCGTTTTTATATTTTTTCTTATCGAAGTTAAATCCAGTTGGGGCATATATAAAACTAATAAAAATAAAAAATAGAAAGAACTCAAGAATCAACAATTTTGGAAAGACGTAATAGAACTTTTATTGTTTTTAAGAGAGTTGAAACTTGAAACTATTGAAGAGAGAATTGACTAATTATTAATTAAGTTATGAGCTATAGTAATAAAATTATTTAGTTAAGTCAGATTTAACATTAAATGGAGGCGTTGACTACTATATAAATTTGGCAACGAGCATTCCCATGTATACTTAATTAATTTATACGAATTCAATGTGGTTTAGTTAATTAAAGGATTAATTGATGAGAATTTGTTAAAAATGCCCTTTTTGATATATCCATTTTCAAAAATACCCTCTTTTCTGGCCATTTTTATTTATGCCCTCTTTTAATTTTTAATGACCATTTTACCCTTAGATGAAAATTATTTTATTCAATAAAAAGAAAAACAAAATTTTCCCGCCAAAAAATTTCCGACATATTTTCCCGCCAAAAATTTTTCAAAAAAATTTTCTCGCCAAAAATTTTTTTGTCGAAAAACTTTTGATAAAAAATTTCGAAAAAAAAAATTTTCCCGCCAAAATTTTTCCCGCCAAAAAAAATTTACAAGGTTTTTAAAAGGTTTTATAAGGTTTCTACCTTATAAAAGCCTTATAAACACCTTGTAAAGGCTTTTACAAGATTTTTTAAAGAGTTTTAAAAGGTTTTTTAAACAACTTGTAAACGCTTTTACAAGATTTTTAAAAGGTTTTTAAAAGGTTTTAAAAGGTTTTTAAAAGGTTTTTAAAAGGTTTTCAAATGGTTTTTAAAAGGATTTTTAAAAGGTTTTTAAACACCTTCTAAACCCTTTTACAATGTTTTTAAAAACCTTGTAAAAGTTTTTATAAAATTTTTAAAAGGTTTTTAAACACCTTTTAAATGCTTTTAAAAAGTTTTTAAAAGCGTTTACAAGGTGTTTAAAAACCTTTTAAAGCATTTACAAGCTTTTTAAAAGCATTTACAAGGTTTTTAAAAACGTTTACAATGTGTTTAAAAACCTTTTAAAAACCTTGTAAATGCTTTTAAAAAAGATTTATAAATTTCAATATTTTTGGCGGGAAAATTTTTCGATTTTGGCGGGAAATTTTTTTTTTGGCGGGAAAATATTTTCGATTTTAATGACTGTACATTCTTGCTGTCATTCAAAAAGGGTAATTTGGTCATTTTGTATATAAAAAGTGGTAGTTTTAAAAATGGCCAATAAAAGGGTATTTTTAAAAAGAGATATGGAAAAAGGAGCATTTTTGAGAATGCCCCTTAATTGATATCAATTAATTTAATCATAATCGAACAGAATCTATTAATATCCCTAACAGAGTTCCAGAGTTATCACATGACGCAATTACATTCATAGTAATATAGTACTACTAGTATTATCTGATTTCTTGATTACACAATGTCCCACAGGCCACACACAAGCTCTTAATCATCACACTAATATTTTCTTATTTCCAGCCATTACCTACAGGCTATACATGATCGTCTTTTGCTTGTTAACATACACAATGTGTCCACGGAGAATATATAAAAAACAAGTGTTCCATATTGTTTCCCGTTTTTAGAAGTATAATAGATGAAAATAATATATCTATCAAAGTGTAACTAGATTTATTTTCATTTAAATAAAAAATTCATATATACAATTAATGTTTTCTATGTTAAAATGATATATACAGTTAGAACCTTTCTGCTTGTTACAATATAACTCTACAACCTTCTTTGTCTATTTGAGTACTGGATTTAAAAATGATCAAATTATGATTTATTTTCTGGACCAATTATATGATTCTATATTGTAAAACTAATTAAACTGAAAATTTGTTATACTATTAAAAATAATATTTTAAAATTAACGAAAAAATCATCCTTTCAAGCACTTAATTGTTTAGTAGATGGGTTATCTAACTATGTGTTTTTGCTATAGCTAGGTGTTCATTTATTTGATTTTGTCCTGATGTAATCGATTCGATTATATTGGAAAATACAAATGGGACTGAAGACCCCCCTCAAATTTCGTATATAGCATAATTTTTTTTTACGTTTAGTTGAATAAATCATTTGTCTCCTATCTTCTACTAAAAAACACTTAATTATCATAGATACTAATTAATTAATTATTTATAGTCTTACATCAAACTTATGCGAAGAAATGCATTTTAATAAGCAATTTATGAACTCTAAGCTCATATTTTGAAGTATAGGGTATAGCCGTATAGGTAATACACAGTCGTTGATGCAGCCACACAGAGACCAATGTCTTCTCTTCATAAGCTCATGTTTATAGACCAATCCAACTCTTTTATGGTCCAAGGGTAAAATTGCATATATAATGAGAGCATGTCTCATACTGCATAATATGATTGTCGAAGATGAACGAGATTCATACACACTCTATGATGAACAAGAATTCCAACAAGAAGATGGAACTGGAACTACTCCGGATCTTACCTTTTCAGTAACTATGTCTTCAAATCTTGAAGGTTTAGGTGATGGTCATACATTAATTCGTGATAAACAAGCACATCGCAAAATAAAGGAGGATTTGATTGAGAATATTTGGAATAAATTTGGTCATTTGTATTAATTAAATAAAATGTTTGTCTTCTTTAAATAATTAAGTAATAATGTTTTTTTTTTTAATTTTAATAAAAGTTGTATAAGTTTTCAATTAAAATGTTATTTTATAAATTTTAATAATTGTAATATGTTTAATAAGAAAATTAATAAACATTATATTAAATAGTTTTAAACATACTTAAATTATATATTAAACATTAATCTTTGTATTTATTCAATATTTTAAAATTTCTATAAGAATATTATATTATTAAATCTTAAGATCTTATACCTGTTCTCCCTATAACTAACTTCTTAACGAAAGATCTTAAGACCTGATTTTACAATATTTTTACATTATTTCTCATCTAAGATCACCTCCACATGATCCCCTATAAATATGCCCTAATAAAGATTCGTTCGATTAAACTGCTTTCTTTATAACATCATTTCATCACGACAATTTCGAATATACCTAGCTTTCTCATACTTTAGGTATGGTTTTTTTCCGGTCAGAGCGCTTCTTTTTTTAAAAAAAAATCACATTTGACTTCCTACTCTTTGTTTGCAAACCATAAAAATTGATATATATACATATATATATATATATATTCATCAAATGAGTTATTATAAATTGTACATTATCTTAACCCGATGAAACAAGCAAAAAAAAATACTCATACTAATGATTTATTTTTTATTACAAGTATCGGTTAATTAAGCTCAACATATATGCATGTTGTTTACTTACTAATTTCTTAATAACGAACACAATGCAGATTATTATATATATATATATATATATATATATATATATATAAGATTAGTACAAAGCTATCTTATCTCAAATATTGTTTTTGGACAAATAATTTTTCTAGATAACAAATGAAAAAAAAAAACTAAAAATAGTTCTCTCAATTCATGACAGTTTTCAGTTGATTTTAATTAATTGAAAAACCAAATCAAATCTCTAAATCGATAATCAAATTATAGAACACTTACTAGAGACGAAAAAAATCACTAAAAAATAAAAAAATGCGACAAATTTATCTCGCCGGGATCTGAGGGGAGCAGGGGGATTGTATCCAAAAAAGAAAAAGAAACGGAAAAAAACTTAAGTAAACAGGGGAAAATATAACAGGGAGAAGAGCGGGGTGAAAGAGATCCCGACGCTGGCGAGTAAGAGCTACACCAGTGTCAGAGAAGGGTTGCAGATTGGAAGCCTCGATAATAGTTTCTAGGAGAGTTTTTGGTCAAGTCTCTCTAGAAGCTAGTTCCCATTTTTGCAATTTTCACATTTGTTATCTACAGTATCTTAGTTGCGGAAATAGTTTCCTTTCTGAAACCTTTGTGTGGTAAGTAGTCGAATCTCATAATGGTTGTTGTCTAAGTTGAAACTGTGCTAGTTTTATTATTATATTCTACGATATTTGCTTAAATAAGGGGATATGGTTTAATGTTTAAGCTTTATGGTTTGTTTTGAATACTAAAAATTTAGTTTAGTTTTGTGATATTCGTGGATTAAAAAATAAAATTTAAATGGTATTTTTGGGAAATAATACATTTTTGTGGTATTTATTAGAACTGCCGATAATATATCTAAAGTTGACAAAAAAACATGATAGATCTAGACATAATTGACCATTCTAAGAATTTATTATGGTTATTTCTATAGTTTTTCTACAAACAGGTATTAATTTCATTAAATAACACCCAAATGTAAAGTAGTTTGGTTTAAAAGTCAAAACACTAACAAATAAATTGAATTTTAAAAACCACAAAATAAAAGTACCTGAAATTTGTGATTTTAAAGAGATCATATGGCTGCTTCTTTTTGTCGAGGTAATTAACTTATTCTCTACTAGAAGTAGTCTCGCGCGATGCGCGAGATAACTTTATAATAATTTTACATATTTTAGATTTAATAAAATATTTAAAATTTTATAGTTTTTGTTTCGATAAATTATCTTATGTTTGCTATTTGTTTTGTTTTTAAATAAGCATTCTTAGTCACTTAAATGAATTACTATTGATTAGTTAAGCATTAAACTGAATTTTTTTGTTAATATGAAATGTTACTTTAAAATATTTAGTTTGTTTCCCATAATTTAGAGAGCTCTTCATGTTTTGATGCACAATCAAGACATACAAATATTTTTTATGTTGGGAAAAAGAACATTGATTACGTATCAAATAAAATGCGGCAGAGCATGAACATTATGTGTTAGTTTGTCCGCTTTTAACATCTATACTATGAAAGATAGTCAACTCTCTCCATTTGAGTGACACATCAGCACTGAGGAGAGTGCCACCTGTCTATCCTCGTTAAAAGTAAACAAACCTAAATTTAAAAGAAATATGAAACATCTTTCATGTCTTTTATTTTTTTTTATGAAGGAATATGAATGTATGAGCATATAGTTTAGACGTTACAATTTTGTTAATAGTTTGAAGAGTTGCAGCAGTGATACATATATTGGTTAATATTCTAAAAAAATTCATGAAAGTTTATCCCTAAAGAAATAACTTTTTATATATAAAGAATATTGAGGTTTTGTTCACTATCAAATAGAAGATAATTGAATAAAATTGTAGAATGTTGATTTAGAATAATACATAGACAAAGTGAAAGATAGTTGAATAAATTTATGACTGTTGGTTTTCATATTCTAATATTTAGAAGTTGTCAAAAAGAAAACTGAATGAAATTTTTATTAAAAACCAAATTCTAGAGTTATATTCAAGAAATTGAAGAGCTAAAATGAAAGGAAGATGTCTATCTTAATTAAATCTATTAAAGAGTTAGCCAAGCTGCAATTCTTGATAAAAGAAAATGTTAGTGTTTCATAGTATTTAGTTGAGAAGCTCAAGTATGAATATATCTAAATACTTAGGCTTTTTTTTTGAATGAATGTAAAATTCATTCAATTAAAAAACTCTTTGTTACAAAATATGCATCCTTAGATTCATTTAAAAAATATATTTTTTTTTAAGTTTTAGACAAGAATTTTAGAATCCTTAAGTCTCTCAAAACAAATTTGTTCATGCATATATCTAATAATTAAGTTACAAAATGAGAAAACATATGTAAAGTATTAAAACAATTAACGTCAAATTATATTTTTCAAGATTTACACAATTAAAAAAATAACAAAAATAAACTCTACCTAAAAATATAAATTAGTACTAAAATTATTTTAAAAACGGTAAACGATAAGTCCACGCACAACACATATATTCATTTAGTTCATATAAATCTCTATGAGTCATGGATTATATATGCGAGCTTACTTTTATTAATTGGGCCGAAGTCCACTTTAAGTCCATTTTCATAATCCATGAGTCAAGAAGACCAAGCGACAAAAGCGTCCAACCAAAGTCCTTTCTTTCATAATACATGAGTCAAGAAGACCAAGGGACACAAGCGTCAAGCGTGGTTCCATTTGCGAATTTGGGTGCGTGCCAGTGCCACTCTAGGGTTCCGTTTTCTCGTCTTCAAGTTTGGTTGCGAGGAGTCGTCATCTTCAATGGGGAATGAAGAAGCAGTTGATAAGAAATTCACTTGGGTGATTAAGAATTTCTCATCTCTGGAATCTGCGTGTTTGACCATTCATTCTGATGAATTTGTGATCGCTGGCTGCAAATGGTAAGAAGAAGACAACTTATGTTGTTGTTTTTCTCCTCCAGTATAGGTTTATGAGAACATCTTCCGTTGTTGTCTTATGGCTTTTTTTGTTTGTTAGCAGGCGTCTTATGGCCTATCCTAAGGGATTTCAGAATGCTAGTCATCTGTCTCTGTATCTGATGGTTGCTACTCGTAAAACTTTGCCTTGTGGATGGAGAAGACACGTAAAATTTCGCCTAACTGTTGTCAATCAACTCTCCGGTATACTCTCCCAACAACGAGGTGATAGTTCGTATTTTGTGGGTTCAATATATGTCTGCTTGTGTTTGTTTGTGTTCAGTAAGATCAGTTCTATCTTCTTGTTGTCTATAGATAAAGAACAATGGTTTGATCAAAATGTTACTCTCTCTGGAAATCATAAAATGCTTCTCCTTACCAAACTTTATGGCAAGAAAAGTGGATTTCTTGTCAACGATGAAGTCAAGATTACTGCGGAGGTAGATGTTCTTGAAGTTATTGGCGAATTAGACGTTTCAGATGCACCTATAAAGGTAACTCAACCTCCGAAAAGGATAAAGCTTAACGATCATGGTGCTTCCGTAAAGGAAAGCATTAATGTCTATGGATTTCAAGTTCTTCCTTCACAGGTAAAAGTTTATTTTCTCACTTTTTAAGAATGTTTGGTTAGATATGAACAGATTTGAACATTACTCACAGCTCTGAGGCTTCTAACTAATGAGACCGTCCAGCCTTTGGATATGAGTATACATATGAGTTTATTATACTTTGTTTCAACTGTAGGCGGAATCTGTGAAACGTATATTGGAAAGACACCCGGATATAACACTAGAGTTCCGAGTAAAGAACCAACATATGAGGACATCATGCATAAATCTCCTTCTCAACATAATCGAGACGTTATGCCAGGCACTGCAAGACTTTTCCATTGATGACTTAAGCCAAGCAAAGAAAACATTAACATACCTGAAGTATTCGGGGTTTAAGGTGGATTGGTTGGAACGTAAGCTGGAGGAAGTAAAGAAAAAGAAGATGGAAAAGCAGTTTGGTAAGACTCGGATGCAAGAGTTAGAGGAAGAGCTCAAGGTCTTTAAGAAGAAGTGCTCAGAAATAGAAGCTATACTGGAGAAAGAGAAGGAAGAACTGAACAACTTGAAGCTAAAGTGCTCAGAAACAGAAGCTCTGCTGGGAAAAGAGAAGACAAAGGTGTTGGCTGCTGCCAGAACTCCTCGTCTAACGTTGGATGATTTTGTCTGATGACTTGGGTTCTGCTAGGTGTTATGTTCGTTTGAATCTAGGTTTCAAACTTCCTAA
>NC_025689.1:12061030-12064799 GCF_000633955.1 Camelina sativa
TTTTTTTTTTTTTTTTTTGTCAAACCTAACATAGGATGCTAGTAATCTATAAAACATCAATATCTTCTAAAACTAAACACCTCCAAGAAGAGCGAGACAATAGCTTGAATTTATCGAATAACCTCTTGAGCCGGACTCATGCTCTTCCTTCAATCTCTGTGTAATTAATTTTATTAATTAGATAACTAATGCAATTGGGATTAGCTTAGGGTGATCTTTGGATATTTCGACTTGCACACATGGTCAAATCCCATTGCCTTGCTCTGTTTTCGGGTAAAACTGAATTTGGAAGAATCACATGGCTTTGGAAACCCATATAAGGAGATATATATCACTTAGACGTCCAAATCTTCCTCGACCCTAAGCCCTAAACCATCACAAAACCTTTCTCATCCGAAGTCATAACTTATAAATAAAATAAATGACCATGGAAATGGTTATCGGAAAGAAAGTTAATAAATACATACAAACACAGTTGTAACATTAAGGAACAAATTTAAAGTGTAATAGTATCCGAAACAGTTAATATTTGTTTAAACTCATTTTCATGGGTAATACATACAAACACACTTGTATAAAATATAGCATGGATAATAAGTAGCATAAATATTGTGACTAAGATATAAAATCTATTAGGGTTTATGAATTATGATCTAAAACTAAAATTTTTATATTAAAAATTTATCAAATGAGTTTATTACTTGGAAAGGACTTTTTGCAATGGTATTTGTGGGATGTGGGACTTTCGAAATCCCTTTTTGGATTTGCCATTTTTTTATATCTAAGAACATAGATTTACATATTATGTTTGGGTTTATTAGGTTCCAGTTTTTTTTTAGGGTATAGTTTATGTTATGAAGTATGTGTTTTATGAAGAAAAAAACTCTGAAATATTTCATTTTCAAAAACTGCAAAAATAGCAAAACTGAAAATTATTGAGACATATGGCAAAAACAAAAGATTTGGCTCAATAAATGGCATTTTGTGTAAGAATCCCTTTATCAAATGGATCAAAAGAAAACCAAATTACAATATTGATATACAAAATATGCATTAGAAACAACATTCACCAACATTTACAAGTGAGAATGTGTTATGTGCTTAAGATCTTCTTCATCTAAATCTTTCTAATGAATAACCACATTTCACATGTTCACTTCTATATATGCTCCAAAATTTTGACTCAACTTATTTATTTTAAGACCTACAAATGTCACATAAAGAAAAAGTTAAATATTACAAAATGTAGAAAATTATGAGAGAGGTAGAATATGATGTTTGATGAAGACTTTGTCTAGCTATTTATAGATAAATTTGTAGTAGTATGAGAGGTTTTTCAGTTTTTTTTTTTGGTCAAACATCATAGGAGTTATGATTACATTTCAAAGAATAAATATACCCTTGGTGGCATCGATCGACACCATGTTTTTCCGGTTTGGTCGGATTTGATTTAATTGCTGATTGGTTCGGTTTGGTTCAAGGAAATCCCTAATTCGTGTTTTAAGTGTCTGAGACGAATAAAGGGTTTCAGAAAGTCTCTTTGGTCACCGTTGAGTGGAAAAGAAAGAGAGAAAAGAGAGAAAAACGTTCTTGAGATTTTCTGGGCTTGTTCTTGGAGATTTTGGAGAGATCTGAGGCAGTAGAAGTGTTAGCTGTTGCTGGAAACGAAGGGGGAGCTTCTGGAGGTGTTGTTTTCCACGTTTCTCAATTCAATCTTCCTGTTCTTGAGGTGAGTGCTTGACCATGGTTGATCTAAGCATGAGATCTCCTTTGTTTTGTGTGATTCCTTGTGGTTTGTGGTGTTTGCTTGCTTGGGTACATTGTATTTGTGATTTCTAGTGAATTCCGAGATGGTTAGACGTGTTTGGAGTCGAATTTGTGTTGATTGGAATTGGAGTTCGTCACTGTGTTTCGTGCAGATCGTGTCTGCAGAAGAGGCATCGATCGATACCACTCTTGAGGAGCATCGATCGGCACCGTCTTGAGTAGCATCGATCGGCACCATTCAGCATCGGTCGGCACCAGTTCCTATAGCATCGGTCGACACCGAGTTAGCATCGGTCGACACTAGTACCTGCCGAGTCTTGTTTTCCTGGTTTGATGTATTGATTATGTTCTTGTTGTTTGTTGACTTGGGAGTCTCATATGCTTGTGTGTATAACCCAGTAGATGGGAGGACGGCCTCACTAAGTATTTATGATAATACTTACGCATCTCAATTGTTGTTTGTGGTGTGCAGGTAAAGGCAAANCATCCTCTTCGAGCCTTCAATGAGATTCCACGGTGAGTTATTGTTATGTTTCTTTGTGTGGTATTGATTTGTTTTCTGCTTGTTAGCCTCTGTTCTTGGAAGATCAGTGGTTAAGGTGTTTGAGTTGTTGGTCGTGGACGAGGATGTGGTCGTGATCATTGTCGGGCGGGTCCCGAGGCCAGAGAGTGTGTGGTCCAGAGTTCCACGAGGAGGTACGTCAGAGGGTCGCAAGCGTATCAGGAGGGACCAGAGAGGGTTAGCCGGTGAGCGTGCCGGAGGTGCTGGGAACCCAGGTGTGGGGTTGCAGCAGGTGGAGCCCAGGGTCGAGATGATCGCTTGGTGGATCTGTTGGCGTGCTGTTAGAGCCGTTACCGAGAGGGGTACCAGTGTAGGCTCCAGTTGTGCCGCATGTGGCGGGGTGCAGCCAAGGGCTGTGGATGTTGAGGACTTTCCACCTTATGTTAGGAGGATGGAGCGGTTGTAGATGACCGGTATGAGATTATTCTCAAGAGGTATCGGGCCTAGAGAGGTGGATAGGTGGACATATACAGTTGGAGCAGATATTTCTCTGCTTGGTGGTTAATCCAGTTGGATATTATAAGTTGAGTGGGCAGGTGTAACCTTGCAATGTTATACTTGGACCACAGGAGGTACTTGTGTCGAGAGATGTTTATAGTCGTTAAGGATTATTGCTCCTGAGGGGATGGTGATTCCCCTGAATACCGGTAGCTCGAGGAGCTGAGGGCTCCGAGAGTGGCAGAGGGGACGTTGTTCTCCTGAGGGGATAAGTAGTTCCCCTGATACCGAGATCTTGAGGATTGTGGTCCAAGAGTGAGACGGTATAACTCGAAGACGCTGGTCTGAGAGTGAGATCGGTATGACTCGAAGGTTGCGACCTAAGAGTGGAAGAGTTAGGAGCAAGCAATGTATAGAACGTGAGTGTAAACATAACGACGGAATGTAAGCCTCGAGAGTGATGGTGGTTTAATCTTGGATTTTAGGATTATGTTGGCCGGTGGGCCAGGGTTTTATGACCGGTGCGGTCAAGAATGTGTGGCAGATGTGCCGGGATTGTGTGGCCGGTGGTGTCGGAGTCCCGGAAAGGGGAGTTGCAGCATGTATGAGCCGGAAAAGGCATGTTTGCCAGGTACATAAGATTCACAAGAAGCCTTCATGGCAGGATAAACTANAAAGAAGGATGGGAGTTTCAGGTTGTGTATCGATTATCAGGGTTTGAACTGGGTCACTGTGAAGAACAAGTATCCTCTTCCTAGGATCGATGAGTTGTTGGATCAGTTGAGGGGTGCTACTTAGTTCTCTAAGGTGGATCTGGCATCGGATTATCATCAGATACCGATAGATGAGGCAGATGTGAGGAAGACTGCCTTCAGGACGAGATATGGGCACTACGAGTTTGTGGTGATGCCGTTTGGGTTGACAAATGCGCCAGCTGCGTTTATAAGATTGATGAACAGCGTGTTCCAGGAGTTTCTGGACGTGTCAGTCATCATTTTCATC
>NC_025689.1:12066055-12068443 GCF_000633955.1 Camelina sativa
GGTTTTGCGAGTATGGCACAGCCGATGACTAAGCTTACAGGGAAGGATGTCCCGTTTGTGTGGTCACCAGAGTGTGAGGCAAGTTTTGCAAGTCTCAAGCAGATGTTGACTACCACGCCGGTGTTAGCACTGCCTGAGCAGGAGGAGCCTTATGTTGTGTATACATACGCTTCTAGAGTGGGGTTGGGTTGTGTACTTATGCAGCAGGGGAAGGTGATAGCCTATGCTTCGCGGCAGTTGCGGAAGCATGAAGCTAATTATCCTACTCATGATTTGGAGATGGCAGCAGTGATCTTTGCTCTTAAGATTTGGAGATCCTATCTGTATGGTGGGAAGGTACAGGTATTTACAGATCACAAGAGTCTGAAGTACATTTTTACTCAGCCTGAGCTGAATTTGAGGCAGAGGCGTTGGATGGAGTTAGTAGCGGATTATGATTTGGACATAGCTTACCATCCTGGTAAAGCTAATCTGGTTGCAGATGCCTTGAGTCGGAAGCGGGTGGCTTCGGCTCAGGAGCAGGATATGGAGGTGTTGGTAGGTGAGATTAGTGCATTGAGTTTGTGTGCTATCTCACAAGAACCTTTGGGTTTGGAGGCAGTTGATAGAGCAGATTTGTTGAGCAGAGTGAGGTTAGCTCAGGAGAGTGATGAGGGGCTGGTGAATGCCTCTAAGGCTGCGGGTGCAGAGTATCAGGTTTCTGCTAATGGTACTATCCTTGTGCATGGTCGGATCTGTGTGCCCAAGGGTGAGGATTTGAGGCAGGAGATACTGAGAGAGGCTCATTCGAGCAAGTTCTCTATTCATCCAGGGGCGACCAAGATGTACCGTGATCTCAAGCGGTATTATCACTGGGTCGGGATGAAGAAGGACGTAGCTGACTGGGTGGCGAAGTGTGATACTTGCCAGCTGGTGAAGGCGGAGCATCAGGTTCCTGGTGGTTTGTTACAGAGTTTACCCATTCCAGAGTGGAAGTGGGATTTGATCACGATGGACTTCGTGGTAGGTTTACCTGTGTCGAGGACGTTTGATGCTATTTGGGTCATTGTGGACCGTTTGACTAAGTCTGCACATTTTCTGGCCATCAAGAAAACTGATGGAGCAGCGGTTTTGGCCAAGAAGTATGTGAGGGAGATAGTCAGATTGCATGGTGTACCTGCTAGTATTGTGTCTGATAGAGATTCCAAGTTCACTTCGGTGTTCTGGAGGGCGTTTCAGGCAGAGATGGGCACGAAGGTGCATATGAGTACAGCCTACCATCCTCAGACGGACGGTCAGTCAGAGAGGACGATCCAGATTTTGGAGGATTTATTGAGGATGTGTGTGCTGGATTGGGGTGGTCATTGGGCAGATCACTTGAGCTTGGTGGAGTTTGCTTATAACAACAGCTACCAGGCTAGTATTGGGATGGCTCCTTATGAGGCCCTGTATGGGAGGCCGTGTCGTACACCTTTATGTTGGACTCAGGTGGGGGAGAGGAGCATATTTGGTGCAGATTTTGTTCAGGAGACCTCGGAGAAGATTCGGGTTTTGAGGCTGAACATGAAGGAGGCTCAGGATCGGCAGAAGAGCTATGCTGATAAGAGGAGAAAGGATCTTGAGTTTCAGGTTGGTGATAGAGTGTACCTCAAGATGGCCATGTTGCGGGGTCCGAACAGGTCATTGACAGAGACTAAGTTGAGTCCGAGGTACATGGGTCCGTTCAGAGTGGTTGAGCGGGTGGGACCAGTGGCATATAGGCTGGAGTTGCCTGAGGTTATGCGTGCGTTCCACAAGGTATTTCATGTGTCGATGCTGAGGAAGTGTCTTCACGAGGGTGATCAGTTGTTGGCTAAGATTCCTGAGGATCTTCAGCCTAACATGACTTTAGAGGCGAGACCAGTGAGGGTGCTCGAGAGGAGAGTCAAGGAACTTCGGAAGAAGAAGATTCCTTTGATGAGAGTCCTGTGGGACTGTGACGGAGTAGAGGAGCAGACTTGGGAGCCCGAGGCGAGGATGAAGGCAAGGTTTAAGAAGTGGTTTGAGAAGCAGACCGCGACTTTAGCTTGTCTAGCCGGGTCCGGGTTGTAGTCCGTGGCTGGAGCAAGTACGGAGTATTCCAGCCCATCTCTCTTGATATTTGGTCGCTTAGGGGTGGTTGGTTGTGCGACTAAGTATCAAGATGAGGTGGTGCTCAGGATGCGAGTTGATGGCTCTAGTTGTTGTATTTTTGCTTTTTCTGATGTAATTTCGTTGAGATTGTAATGATTATGACATTTTTGAGATTAATAAGATGAGTATTTTTCTTTATGTTTGACTGTTGTTGTCATGGGAAAAGAGAAATAGCTCGGGTTTCTATTTTTGGAAAGTTTCCATAAATAGAAAGTTTCCACAAAAGGAAGGTTTCCA
>NC_025689.1:12068959-12069281 GCF_000633955.1 Camelina sativa
AAAGGATCTTGAGTTTCAGGTTGGTGATAGAGTGTACCTCAAGATGGCCATGGTGCAGGGTCCGAACAGGTCATTGACGGAGACTAAGTTGAGTCCAAGGTACATGGGTCCGTTCAGAGTGGTTGAGCGGGTGGGACCAGTGGCATACCGGTTGGAGTTGCCTGAGGTTATGCGTGCGTTCCACAAGGTATTTCATGTGTCGATGCTGAGGAAGTGTCTTCACGAGGGTGATCAGTTGTTGGCTAAGATCCCTGAGGATCTTCAGCCTAACATGACTTTAGAGGCGAGACCATTGAGGGTGCTCGAGAGGAGAGTCAAGGAA
>NC_025689.1:12071025-12071288 GCF_000633955.1 Camelina sativa
GGGCCCAACTCACGTGATACCGATAGCTCGATGGACTTTGTGGCCAGAGAGTGGGAGTGGTATGTTGCTTCGGATGACGATCCGAGAGCGCGCTTGAGGGTGACGACCCAAGAGCGGGATATGTGAGGCTCCCTAGATACCGTAGCTGTTAGCCGAGGCTCGGCAGTGAGCCGGTAGTCTCGAGGGTTGCGACCCGAGAGCGGGGGGAGTGTGTGTGAGTGACTTCCTGGATGCCGTAGCTTAAGGCGGTTGGCCTGATAGCG
>NC_025689.1:12071608-12096616 GCF_000633955.1 Camelina sativa
GAGTTCGTCGCTGAGTTTCGCGCAGATCGTGTCTGCAGAAGAGGCATCGATCGATACCACTCTTGAGGAGCATCGATCGGCCCCGTCTTGAGTAGCATCAATCGGCACCATTCAGCATCGGTCAGCACCAGTTCCTGTAGCATCGGTCGACACCGAGTTAGCATCGGTCGACACTAGTACCTGCCGAGTCTTGTTTTCCTGGTTTGATGTATTGATTATGTTCTTGTTGTTTGTTGACTTGGGAGTCTCATATGCTTGTGTGTATAACCCAGTAGATGGGAGGACGGCCTCACTAAGTATTTATGATAATACTTACGCATCTCAATTGTTGTTTGTGGTGTGCAGGTAAAGGCAAAGTGTGATCGTGGAATCAAGGCGATGATGAAGGGATGTTCTAGAGGCTTGATTGATTGTGGTTTAGCAGTTGTTAGGTTGCTAGATTAAGTCAATGGAACATTGTAGGTTGTTAGCTTTTGGTTACTTCTTACTTGGATTATGGTGTTATTGGTTATTGGTTTTTAATTGTTGGAATTCTTTTGATTTAATGGAAATTTGTTTTATTTTGTTATCCGCGGTTATTGATTGTTGATAGGATATTAGTGGGTATGGGATCACTAGTAAATTAAGGTATAAAAAAACGGGAAGGGTTGTTTCATTTTATATCTTTAAATTATTTTAGAATAAATTGATTTGATCTTTTGGCACAAAAACTGTAAAACAAATATTATGATTTTTTTGTCAACAAATAATTAATATAATATTATAATATTTGTATAGCTTGAAATTAGTAAAGAATTTAATAACCATCACATTATATTGATCCATAATTATGATATTAATATTTAAATCTTTAATTATCGGAAATGTATATTGTCCAAAATTGTAATATTAATTTTAATTTTTTCTTATTTGCAAAATTATAATGTTATGGTAATTATATAAAATATTACCAAAAGGACATTATTTGCACACCCTAACGCCCGCCGCCCGACTAAACATACCAACCTTGAACAGAGGAGAGGTAACTGGGGCACATGATTAGTATTTATATATTACTAAAAGGACATTGCATATATAAATGTCATTATATTTTTTAGTACAAAAATATCATTTAAACTTAGTGAATATGAAAAATAATGTATGTAATTTGAGAAAAATGAATTAAAAGAATTTAATAATTGGGAAGTGAAGACATGTGTTGAAAATATACTCGGCCAAATGTCGATGTGTTATGCAAAGTTAAGAAAAAACCTTCTCATATTATATAAGACTAGGCGGAAACCTTGGACGCAGTGATGAATAAACTTTTGGAAAACTACATAAGATGGTACAAATTCTTGGGTCTAAAGCACGAAAGATGGTAAGGCTCCTCCTTCTTGTAATTACAGATCCCTTGTGCCTAGCTATTCCATCAAGTCATATTCTCTTGTTGCCACTTGTAGGTCACCGCATGTTGAAAAAGAGATGGACCCAAGACGGAAACTGGACTACATTGGACTGTATCTTTTATTATGGGGAGAAGCTGCAAACCTATGATTCATCCCGGAATGCTTGTGCTATATATTTCACCATGTATGGCTTTGGTTTAAATATTCTCTAAAATAAAATCTATGTTGATTTAATGTTATGGTAATTGATAAAATATTACCAAAAGGACATTATTTGCACGTGATTAGTATTTATATATAATTACTAAAAGGACATTGCACATATAAATGTCAATATATTTTTTAGTACAGAAATATCATTTAAACTTAGTGAATATGAAAAATAATGTATGTTATTTGAGAAAAATGAATTAAAAGAATTTAATAATTGAGAAGTGAAGACAGGTGTAGAGTATATACTCTGCCAAATGTCGTCGTGTTATGCAAAGTTAGGAGAAAACCTTCTCATATCATATAAGATTTAATAAACTCTATAAAAGATAAGGATAGACAATGATATTAGTAATATTTTAACAAGGTACATATAGAAGATAGATAAACATATATATTAGGCTCTATAATTTGTGTATATTACAGAGGTTGACTAAATATAAACAAACAAAAAACAAAATTAAGCAAAATTTAAGCAAAAGCTAAGCCATTGCTCAATTTGGTATAACACATGCATTTTACATTATTTGATCTAAAAATATGAATTTAGATTGTCTACATAAAATAAATACCCAAATTTGGTGAACATAAACTATTACTTTTCAAAGAGAGTTAAAATTTATCAGTTTTAGATTGATGTCTAAAGTCAGGTTTGTGAAGATTTGGACGACACAAAATAAAGATATAAGATGTTGAGATGAAAAGTGTGATAAAAATTTTAAGTAGTTAGTATCTATGATAAACACGAATCAACCGAAGTAGTCTGCTCATTTAAATTCAACAATATCATATTCGAGTTAGAAAGTATGGGACAAATCACTATATTCAAAGTCTAACTCAAATAGTAATAACAGTTTAATAAATCACTTTAGGTTATATGGTTTTCTTAAATTTGTGTTATTTCAGCGATATATCTAAAAGAGTTGTGAGATCAATTCTAGAAAACTGATGATGTTTAGTAAAAATCTTTATTAAAAAAGTATCCTAGAAGTTTTAAACCCCAACTTTATTGTCTAAATTTTTGGTTAATTCGATTATATAACTCAACATAATATATACAACAAATCCAGAAAAACAAACCCAACAAATTCGATTATTAATAACGAAGTGCGTGACGTTTCTTTGAGACCTAAACGCCGCGTAGTGCAACAAGTAACTGTTGTTTATGATACGACACGAAATAGTCCAAGCATAAATTAACTGTTACCGGAGAAAGAAAGAGAGAGAGAGAGAGAGAGATGGATACGCCGGCGCGTGGGCGCTTGCTACCGTTCTCGGAGAAGGAGAAAACGGAAGAAGAGTCTGGAACACTGGAATCGAGTCTCTTACAGCTAATCGATGACAATCGTCGATCGTCGTTACATCTCCGGGAAAAAACCGGTACGTGAACCGAACTCATTCCGAATCAAAATCGAGAGAATAGATAAGTGAGATTCACAAATTGGAAAAAAAAAAACAGAGAGATCGAGGAAGGAAGCGATCAGACACGCGGCGAGAACGGCGGATCTGTTAGTGAAGGCGGTGAACGGAGGAGTAGAGGAGTGTTTCGTCAACGAGAAACGGATTGAGTCGGAGATTAGGAATCTGGCGGTTACGGTGGCGCGATTCGGGAAACAGACGGATCAGTGGCTTGCTGCGACTCACGCCGTTAATAGCGCCGTTAAGGTTTTCTCATCATCATCTCTAATACGAACGGGTCTTCTAAATTGTTTGTGTTTTGTTCAATGATGGATCTGTGTTATATTATGGTTTCTTGAATTTCACAGGAAATTGGGGATTTTGAGAATTGGATGAAGACTATGGAGTTTGATTGTAAGAAGATCACTGCTGCAGTTCGCAATATTCATGATGATCAATAAGAGCAACTTGTTGTGACTCATTGATACAGAGTTGTTCTTATACGCATTGATTTAGTGTTGCTCTGTTTGAATGTAGTGCATCAGATTGGATCAAAGAGTTTGGGACTCAATCGAATTCACTGGTTCCTTATGAGAATATGGCATCTATAGTTAGACAGTAGAGAGCAAGTATGTTTTGTACAGATCGATCATGTCCTTGTTGGGAAGATCATCCCCCCCGAAAGTTATTTCTGTCTGGCCACAGGTTTATCTTAGCCAGTTCCTTGTCGGGTTTTGTCATTATGAGTGATTCAAGAGATTCTCAATCCTTTAGCTTCATGAGCTTACTTATTCTTTAGCTTGAGTAGGCTTCATCAAGTCTTTCTTATCAGACGGAGTCTACCTTAGTGTGGTTAGGCTGCTTTAACTAGTCTGACATAGTTTCTGAAAAACCCTATGCACCTGCATTTTTGAATGGTCTTTCTTTTCATGTTTAGGTACAAATTTTAACATAAAGCGGAAACATCATCGAATTTGTCTCTTGAGTTCTCAATAGCAACCTATATCCCATAGACCATCATGCATCTATCAGAACAGTTTACAGTAGCCAATAAAGAAACGGGCCTAGAAAACCTATTTGAATTCATTCACCAAATAGGACCATGTAGTCCGTGTTACAGTTCCATATTATGAGCCAATCACCAAACTCCAGTAGTACGGGAAGAGTTACACGTTGATGCACAGAAAGTAAGAGCAATCCATGAAGGTACGAAAGTGATATGAGTTCATGAAACGAGAAAGAAGGCATACAAGTAAAAGTAAATTCTTGAAGCTGCATATCCAGTATAGTATATAAACAATTAACGTAATATCCAGAAGAAAGGCATACCCGCTAATCCGCTATGTTGGTTCTTTTTCTTTGCTTCTTTTAATCAACAAAGTTTTCTTCCGTGACTATGTTTCTCAAAAAAATAAGTAACATTAATGAGAAAGGAATATCATCCATCATCCCGGAGCTTATGTAATTCTCAATTAATTGATTAAACCAGTGACATGACATTCAAAATATTTTGATCTTCCTTTGTAAAAAAGTCATCAGTAAACAACTCGACCAAATGCAGTAACATTTTGTGATGAGAATTCCAACAAGT
Organism: Camelina sativa; assembly: GCF_000633955.1. Lineage (NCBI taxonomy): Eukaryota > Viridiplantae > Streptophyta > Magnoliopsida > Brassicales > Brassicaceae > Camelina > Camelina sativa. The sequence continues at coordinate 12,076,196 of NC_025689.1, forward strand.
AATTTCAAGCTTTTGAGTCAATCATGTTCCAATGCTAATGTCACAACTACTAATTATGTCATGCTTATTCCATAAACTTTGTCAAATCATATCATTTCTCTTGCAAGAATGTCCAACCACATTTAACAACATAAAAAATATGTAAAAAAATTATCATCATCAAAATGTTTCTTCTTACAAAAACAATGACGACCAACTAAAATTCATGAGCAAAAAAAAAATGGACATGATATACAGAACTGCTTTTCCTAGCAAGCAGATGTAAGCATATTGAACTCACCATTCATATTAGGTGCTCCGTCATAACATTGTCTATTCACATTTGTTAAGCTTAACCTCAAATAACAAATTTTAAGCTTGGCAAATGTGAGAGGACAAGGTTATGATGGAGCAAGTAATATGAAATGTGAATTTAATAGGCTTAGATCATTGGTTGCTAAGCTAAGCAATTCTACATATTATATTTATTGTTTTGCACATCAACTTCAGTTGGTCTATCGTTGCAGTTACGGAAAAAAAAATATATATGTTGATGTTGATGACTTTTTTTGACATGATTCTACATTGTTAAATGCGGATGGAGCTTCTTGCAAAAGAAAAAATATGCTTCGAGAAAATTATTAGAAAAACGTGTTGGATGGACTTAGTAGTGGTGACATTAGAACATGATTGAATCAAGAGATTTCTTTTATAAAGCTTAAAATAGTCTTCCGTTTGGTTGAGTTGTTTTCTTGAGTATGTATATTCAAATTCTTGATAAAAATTACTTTCTATAGTCACCACTATCTACTAAGTATTTAGTATTTTTCTAATAAAGGTGTAAATTGTGTGGATTCTAATAAATTTCTACCAAGTCTCATGTCTAAAAAGACAACGATCCAAGAACCGTTTGCACCTATATATAAACTAAGTTTCAACCAAAAAATAACCTGAGAAGTGAGAATCCGTGAACCTTTCAATACTCGAGCTTCCATGGCGAATGGAAAGATAAGTCTCCAAACAAAAGAGCTGATCGAAACAAACATATACAAGCTTCATATATACCTGCACTGGAAGCATAACACTGGTGATCACATAAGTGCTCTGTTTTTTTTCTAAACAGTCATTACAAAAATACATAAACCAACAACCGTCTCAACCCTAAAGACATCAGGACCACAATCACGGCCTATAATCTCAAGAAATTACCTCCGGCCAATATTAAAACAAAAACAAGGATTCTGTTGATTTTGCTTTCAAGATCCATATGCATTAACTTTGCAAAAATAATCCATTAACTAATTCATACGGAGATGAGGAACAAATATATACCTATACATATATGCATATGCCTTGCTACATCAGGATCGTCTATCACTCGATCACGAGTGCACTTTTGAATTTCTCTATCGTCATATAGTTTGAAAACTGAAGATGAGATGGTCTAAGGAAACGTTGAGAAGAAACGAAGGTGATGAATGATGGATGAAACGTTTTATGTACGTGAGGCGTCAGGGTTTTTATAGTTTCCCTTTGGAGAGCCTCGTAGGGTTTTTAACTTTTAACAAAAAAACGTCAAAACAATTTTCCAACGTCTCGTTATTTTTTATATCTATCTAAAACCTACACGTTGTTTAACTCTACCAAAAACGGCACGCAGTTTGAGAGACGAAATTCACCGGAGCTTTTTATGTTAGCGCCGGTTCTAGAACTTAGCCAAGTTTTGTTTTTTATCATGGCAGTCTCGTTTCTACGAATTCCAATTCCTTCGCGGGTCTTATGGTATCCGACCCGACTTATCCGGGTCACACCAGCTTTAGTACGCTTCTCTTCCTCCGCCGCCACATTTCAGCCGTCTTCTTGTTCAAATAGCTCCGACCAAATTCTTTCCGATAAATGGGAATCATATCGGAAGAAGAAGGTGGTTATTCGAATTGGGTACGTGGGTACTGATTACAGAGGTAATCTTTTTTTTAGCTCCAGATTGATTTTGACTGTGAATTGAAGCATTGCTATGTACAAAGTTTGTGACTTTGTTCTTCATTTCCAGGTTTGCAGATTCAAAGAGACGACCCTTCTCTCAAAAGTAAGTTTTAAGTCTTAAAGTTTGGATTTTTACTCTTGATCGTGAATCTTAGCATAAACCCTAAACCCTGATTCTTCTACTAGTTCCTGCAATTTCAGATTTCGTGGTTATCTTACCTTGTACATCTCTGTAAAGATCATGTTTTTATGGTCACTAGTATGCTAAGTTGAGCTCAAATGTTTTGAATTTGTAGCTATTGAGGGTGAGTTGGAAGTTGCTATATACAAGGCAGGTGGGATTAGAGATAGTAACTATGGTGATCTTCATAAGATTGGTTGGGCTAGAAGTAGTCGAACTGATAAAGGAGTAAGCTTTTTCTTGCTCCGTTCCATAACTAATGGTCCTCTTCTGATGCATATATATTCACTGTGTAATTTCTTTGATTGTTGTTGTTGGTAACTTGTTTTAGGTTCATTCTTTGGCAACATCAATATCGTTGAAAATGGAAATCCCTGAGACTGCATGGAAGGATGATCCTCAGGGCACTGTTCTTGCTAAATGCATTAGCAAACACCTTCCTGAGAATATCAGAGTTTTCAGTGTTTTACCATCAAATAGGTGAGTGAGAACCTCCAATAATGGTCCTGGTCTTGGTGCTATATGATTCTAGCATTTGAAAAGTTGAATAAGATTTTGAAATCATAGGGTTGCAATCTCATGCTTGACTCATTTGCAATTATAAGCTCTGTATCTTCACAGGAGATTTGATCCCCGAAGAGAGTGTACACTTAGGAAGTATTCGTACCTTCTTCCTGTTGATGTTATCGGGATCAAGAGCAGCTTTACTTCAGATGAGATTGACTATCACATTACGGATTTCAACGAAATTTTAAAACAATTTGAGGTGAGAGCTTTGTATCATTTCTTTGGTTATTAGAGACTTCAAGTTTGTTACATTTTTGCTTCATTGGCTTTGTTTGTGTAGGGTGAATATCCTTTCCATAACTATACACAGCGGTCACGGTACAGAAGGAAATCTGACCAAGTAATAAAACAAAGAAACGGACGCCCTCCAAGGAAACCAAAATCAGTCAAAGCAGCAGAAACAGAGTTTACAGAGGAGAACCACGGAGAGATTGAAGAAGAAGAAGAAGAAAAAGAAGTGGATGGTGAATCTGATGAACATGTTCCTCCTGATTCTGATAATTCCCAGGTGAACAGTCGTGCAAGATGGTTGTATGAGCCAGATGAGACAGATAAGCTGAGCGGTGCTCATTTCAGAAAAGTGTTTCGTTGTAGTAGTGGAAAGCTGGAGAATTCACTTGGATTCGGCTTCGTCGAGATCTCCATATGGGGAGAGTCATTCATGTTACATCAGGTAATGTATATATACAAAAAACATGGATTGCTTATAGTAGTGTAACTAGAATAGTATCATTGTTAATTTGTAATATGTTTGGACGTTAGATACGGAAGATGATTGGGACAGCTGTGGCAGTGAAGAGAGAGCTGCTTCCTAGAGATATCATAAGACTATCACTGAACAAGTTCACAAGAATCGTTTTGCCTCTAGCTCCATCTGAAGTACTGATCCTGAGAGGAAACAGTTTCGAAGTGCGTAGATTGCCTGAGAGGCCGGGGGTGGAAGCAACGGGTGAATCAGAAGAAGTGGAGAAGGAAATAGAGGAGTTTTACAGAGCAGTGATGGTTCCACAAGTGAGTATATTCTTGGATTCTGAGAAATCTCCATGGAAAGAGTGGGTGGAGCATTTGGACAGGAACGATGGTTTGATAGACGAGGAATTGAAAGATGTAAGGAGAGGTTGGGAAGAGTGGAAAGCCGCAAAACCATGGATGGCCAAGAAGAAGACTGAAGATGGTGATGAAGAGGTCAGTTCTGTTTCAGTAGCTGTTCATTAAGCTGTATGAGAGTCTTAACATTAATTACATCCATTTTTTGTGCACCTTTGATAGAATTTGTTATATGATTGATGTTTCATTTGCAATCTGACAAAAGTTTTTTTTTTTGAGAAGCATATAAAGTTTCTTGACTTCACATTGTTCTTGATTCACACACACATTAAGGTCTCTCTGTTTCAATGCAATGGTAAAATTTTGTTTTTACATTTTACCTTTTCGAACATTTTTCAGTTTTTTTTTTTTCTTTTTCTTTTGTAAATCGTAAAAGCAAACACAAGCTCTCTTAAGATTGTTGGTTCATTTGGAACAAGTAAACAAGAATTCTTTATACAAATAGTGGGTACACCTTTTTGAGTGGCTTGATTAATAACTACTCAAGGTTGTGTATATAAGTGAAAGAAACAATTCCATAAAACGGTAAAGGCTATTTTAAAGCTAAAGAAGTCGAACACACAATACACAAGTAAATCATACGATTTGTATCCAATGCAAAGTTTGGTTGTCCTACAAATGGAGAAAGTGACCTTGTCTCTATGGCGTCATATCTGATGTCACTCATGCGTCAGAGATATATGTCTTGTTAATTTGCATCATAAAGATATCAAAATCACAATCAATTAAGTAGGGAAGTTAGCAATGAGTAAATGATGGGGTTACATGAAGACGTGTAATCATTCATTGAATGTTTTTTTTTTTGTTAACTTTGCTTCGTAACGCTTCTCTTAGTCACACTCTTCGTTTTGACAATGCAGCACATCTTCGTCTCAACATGTCGACTTCAAGGATCATTAAATTGAATTCTGTTGGAATTTATTGTCTCTTTGACTCTTGGCGTTATACGATATATGTTGTAGAACATTCTTTTTCCATTCATATAGAAAAAAAAGAAAACAAGAAATTACTTTGTTTCTGGAACGAAAAATTGATGATTAAAGTATTGATTAACATGATGAGAGTATCAAATATCAAATATAAGAAAATCCAGTATACAGCACCCGTTAGATACATAGATCCTCACAGGGCCATAGATGTATACGTACGTGTACCGTGGTCATTGCCAAGACAACAATTAATACATTTTTTAATTGATTTATTTCGTTAGTTATAGTGAGTTAAGCCTTAATCCACCCTCTTATCTGAGCATCCACAAAGTTGCCAAGGTATTTGTAAGCAGCCTCCGAGGGATGAATTGAGTCCCAAAACAAGTGATCGGAGTGATTCGGACAAGTCTTTGTAAGGGGATTGCACATGAAGGACGTTTCCATGTATCCTGTTCCGCAACATCCTTTCTTCGTCTCCTTGAATCCTGTTTTCATTTGTACGACGATGAGTATATATTGCATAAATTAGCAAGATTGTAATTTAGATGACTTGCGTGGCAAGGAAGAAATGTGGTATATACCATATTTGGTAGGATTTTGGATCATGTCCATCACAGGGTCGTAGACGTTGGCGTAAAGGAACTTGCTTCCCGGTAGAGACGCTTCGATCTCAGGCAGTTTCTTTACTAGTTTCTGATTGTACAAAACGGAGTCTTTGTTCTCTTGTTCCACACAAAATCTAAAAATGTTTCTCATTTTCGCGGTCATTTGGATTGGTAAACATCCCATAGGCGGCAACCCTCCAACCACAATATTACGGCAACCTAAACTATAAAGCTCCTGCACATACAAGAGGTAAAGATTTGAGAGTCAAAAAATAAATATCAGCTACTGGTATCAGACCTAGAGGAAGAAAATATATGAGATTTTTACCCGGACAAAACCGTCAAGCCTCTTGAGGACAAACTCTTGGTAACCATAGATAGTAGGATACTCAAGACGCCTCGTGGGGATATCATAAAAGTTCAAGATGAAATCGTTAGGCCCTGCGCTTATGACCACTAAAGCGTTGTTAATGATCTCCATTGCTTTCTTGTCTCCTACGATACCTTTGAGGCGAGCAATGTAATTCTTGAACATGCTTGGTTGTTGTGAGACCGGTATTGCTTGGCTCGAGAGCGAAGTCCGGTCATCGTAACCCGCACCGGCCGATGCAAAACAGACGCCAGTGATAATGTCTTGGTCGGAGATGTTCGGCTGTAGAAACGGAGGAACAAACTCTTTGATGTTAAGTTTGGAGGCAATGACATCAGAGATTACTTTGCCGTTAGAGAATCTTCCGCTAGCTTCATGGCCAGGGAGATCAACACCGTAAGGGAGATGCTTAGCCTTGAAAGGGGTTCGTAAATGGTAGTTGTTGTTGCCTGTATCTGCGGTTGAGTCACCGAAGATTAGAATCGCTGGGAAAAGCGGCTGCGTTGTGACATTTGCAGCCGCATTGCAAGACACGATAAGTGTTCCAACGAAGAGACCAAACACTATAGTTTTGGATGTAGACATTGTGAATTTTTTTTTGTTGATTTGTTGATTTTACTTTGTTGAATTTGAAATGTGTTTGGTTAGTAATTTATAAGGGAATGAGCTTTGACCTCTGTAGGACTGAGTTAGTTTTTGAACCATGCTGTTTCTCTTATTTTGTAAGTTTGTTTTTCTTGAGACTGAAAAAGAAAAGATANGTTGATTTGTTGATTTTACTTTTTTGAATTTGAAATGTACGTGTTTGGTTAGTAATTTATAAGGGAATGAGCTTTGACCTCTGTAGGACTGAGTTAGCATGCTGTTTCTCTTATTTTGTTAGTTTGTTTTTCTTGAAACTGAAAAAGAAAAGATAAAAAGAAAACAGTATCTAATTAAAGATATAACTAGTATGGTCAAAAACAGAAGAACTTGAAACTAAATTGGTCAAAAAGTAAAAAACAATTTGTTGGTCGGTTTAATTAAAAATACAAAATATTTAGCAACAATGAACAATGTACTATATTTAAACTAATGAATGTATTATTTATTAACTTAATTAACTAGTATAACTTTTGGTACAAAAAATTGGGAAATTAAAACAAATACATTTATTCTAATATGGGCCATAAACTTCCTTTGAGTCGAATAGTACGGAGACATGATTGGAAATGGCTATTCATCTTATAATTTGGCCAAAAATTTTGACATTGCTATTTGAGTTTCTTTTTATTTATTTTTTGAGATTATGCGATATTAAATTTCTTACTGATAAAAAAATGTTATATACACAAAGTATGAAAGTATGAAGAAACCGGACAACTAGCAGAATTTGAAGCACCAACCATATTACATATTAATGAAGGTGGTTGATCAAACTCGAGCTCAACCGTGCGGGAACCATAGTTGGAGAAGATCTCCAAGGTTCGACTTAAAGTTCCAACACCGACATTATATGAACAAAGATTCAATTCAGATAGATTCAAACCCAACAAATACACAGATCTCTAGTGATATGTTTACGGCGGTTTACGGAAAAACAATACCGAAAATAAAAATAGTCGTGCCCATGATTATGATCTACTAATATACAATAAAAGATATATCTTACAAAATGTTGACAAAAGAATGTTTATGTAATAAAAGATGTTTACAAAATGTTGACAAAAGAATGTTTATGTAATACCCACTAGTACCAAGACTCAAGATGCTACATGCTAGTAGTCATGTTAAAGACCGTATGCAATTTGGTTAATTTTTTAAAAGGTACTCTGAGTTTATAGACTATATGTAAATTAACATACACACATCAGATAGCTTGTTTAAAAGCGTGAGTGTAAATTGGACAGGCCACCTCAGTGGCCACGTATGGTATCATCTATCGTAAGTTGTTTCGTGGACTTAACCATTGATCATGACAACAAATTTTAAAGAATGATACATTTCTATCTCCAAGTTATTTACACCTAAAATTTATTTTAAAAAGCTGGTTGTATACAATCACATCTAATTTTTTTTAAAAAGCTGGTTTATTTTATTTTCCTTTCATTTAGCTCACATTAAAATCCATACAATTTAGATACCTGGATTTTAGCATACGATAGAAAAAAAAAACTATTCATATGGATATGTCGTGTTACTATCATGTTAAAATCTTATGCCAACTCGAAATTGCAGCTATATATCACATATTCACATATATATAGTCAGTACCAATTTTTTTTTTTTTTTTTTTTTTTTTNTCACATAGTAGAACTTACACTGTTACACATTCCTGAACATGAGTTCTAACTCGGTAACAACAATATAGTGCAAATATGCTAAAGTATACATGTCCCATTTAGTTACACAGCTTAGTGTGAATATAAAATAAAATTCCTGTAAAAAGTATCCATTAATTGCCAAAGTTTTATGGCGGCATAAATTATGTATAGGTATGAAGCTCAAATCTTAAATTCTGCGTAATACATTGCATTGTCTTGATCTCGACCATATATAATTGGTTAAGATCTCTTCTGTGGGTGAGAACGTTCACGTCGTCTCTCTCTCTCGCAATATGTTCAAACCGACGTCTAATAATAACTTACACCAAATAAACATATCTGGACGACATCATAGAGTAATAGAAATAATTCGATTTAGGTGAGAGTATATTGATTGTTGATAGGGTCCCCATAAAATTACTTAAATAAGAGCCGCATGATCGATTTCTTGGACCCACGTTCGAACCAACAAGAACACCAACTACGTACCAACAGAATATTATGTTTGCATATATTAATTAGGCTCACCCAAAATTTCTTCAAGTCCTTTTTTTCCACTAATAATCAAACAAGGTCGTTTAGAATTCTTCAGCATTCATAAATGATCTAGCACTAATTCAGCAACAATGATAATAAAGGATCTTTATTTTATGTTTTCGTTAAAATAAAGGATCTTTATAAAAATTCGATTTCAGTATACATCATTTTGTTTCTCTCTATCTAATTTTTTACATCCTTACTAATCTCATATACAAAAAAACCTGAGTACCGGTTACTCTTAAACCGGTTTATATCGGTTAAATACAAAATTATGGATGTTACCAAAACATATTGCTTAGCCTGATAACGACGGAAAACGCTACGTTTTGCCATTAAAAACTTCTTGTTCTACTTCATCTTCTTCTTCTACGGCTTCTGTGAATAGAACTTGCGGTTGCGTAGATACAAAACAGTGGCGAGGACAGCGGCTATCGAACACAGCATTCCCCAATATACCAAAGTGATTTGAAAGCAATGCATCCCAAAACACTTGCCGTCATCCCCGTAGAGAGCGGCTCCGTCGCGGTAAACTTTAGCGGCTAACGTACCGAAAGCAAGAGATCCGATGGGAATGTTTCCAACAACAATATTGTGGTTAACTCCAAAATGCTTCGTCCCAAAAAGCTCTGCGGTCATTGTGACGGATAGTGAAGTCAAGGCGCCGGAAAAGACTCCGATCACCGCCGTGCTGATGAATAGAGAGATATCGGAGTCGACCAGGAGGAGGAGAAACGAAGCTACCATGGCTACCAATGAAACCGCCATAGAGACCGGACTTGACGGCATGTATTTGCTCCTGTAATGAATAAAAATCAAATAAATATTAATTAGCATTCGGACAAAAACTAAAATAGAAATAAATATTACAATAAGCAAAAAAATTCCCGAGAAATTAGGGGATTGATTATAAAGAAAGTGTCGATTTGTCGAAGGTTATTCGATGAATGAGACCGAACACGTTAGATGCAAGGAACGCAACATATGTTTATAATTGTACGTGTAGGTCAACGTAGTTGTATTATTAAGGAATAATTGATTAGGTTTTTAATTAGTAGTATCGTGCTAATTAATTAAAGATTAAAAGGGTAAAAGGGTTTAAAGTAATGTGATTTTTACCTAGAGAAGAAGTAGTCGAGTAACGAAGGAAGCAAGCGGCCAAAAAATCCAAACGACGACGCGAGAGCAACCAAGGAACTAGTTGCGGTGCAGCCGCGAGATTCAGCAATCTGACCAAGGTTGTTCATAAACACTAGCCCCACCGTTGGACCGAATAAATAAAGTCCAAAATATATCCAAAAGTCCTGTTTCTTCCATAGTTGTGTCCACTCGACCTCTTCTTTAACTCCAACTATTGCCTTCTCGAATTCTTCTTCTTCTTTCGTGTGATCTTCTTCTTCTACGAGTTCGAATTTGTCGGGAGCTTCAAGATCGTGTACCTTTTGTTGTGTTTTCCTAGAGGACACAAACTCTTTGAACCAAACTCCAATTGGTATACCGATAGGAGAAAAAAGAAACAGAGTAATGCCGACGAGTACTAAAACCGTAGGAGCTGAGAGAAGACTCGTAGCCACCGCGTAGATCCCCGTGGCTATAGTCAAGACGAACAAAACGATGAACCCTACTTTAACATCTTTAGTAGACGACGTCGTCTTATCTCCTCCGTGTCTCATCAACATAGGAGCCGTCACGAAACAAGCGACCAATGGAACGAGAGAGTTGAGCAAGAGATAACCCGAAGCTGCTTCGCGTGGAGACGAGTTGGAAAACGAGTTGACCATGTCGGTGTATATCTTCCCGCTCAAACCTTGAAAACTCGCCGTGATCCCCACGGCGACTTGACGGTTCATTGGAAAACTGTTGATCGCCACGATGTAACAAGCCGTGTTGATCCAACAGATACTGTTCCCGGCCAAGAAACTAAGACACCAGATCTGTGGGAACGATAATGTAAACATATTTTTGACGATGGAGAGATACTGGAGACCGTAGCCGGCAAAACCTAGTGACCCTCCGACGAGAAGGACAAGAGGGAGAGGAAGATATACGGCGGCGATCCCGGAGATGAAACCGAGTACTTTCCCGGCGTCGGAGGCGAACGAGAGATAGTTTAGCTTAAACTGAGAGATTGAGAGAAACTCTTTCAGCTGTGAAGAGTAAGCTGGGAAACTCAAGTTAGTGCCATTGAAAGATTGAAGCCAGAGGACAGCGACGAGGCTTAACCACGGGAGAACTTTCGGAGACATTGTTTCTTGAGGGTGATATAGAAAAGAAAATAAAAGAATAAGAGATTGTGAAATAAATTGAGGGGGGAGGATTTGTATTTATAACAAAGAGATTATATTACGATTTTATAATCCTAATAGGATTTGATCATATGTCGTAGGTCTGGGCATAAAATCCAAATCCGAAAATCTAAACCGTATCCAAACTGAAATAAGCGGATTTAAATCGAACCGATATTAAAAAAATAACCAAAATTTTTATTATTTTAGATATCGGATATTATCCGTCCGAACCGATATCCAATATATATCCAAATATAACCGAACATAGAAGAAATAGTTTGATATTCCGATAGATATGCCTCATATCTTTTATGTATTTGTATGGTTTTATGAGAACCTTGTCATTTACTTAATTTCTATTTTTTTTTTAAATATTCTATTAGTATGGTTATTTGGGTATATTAAAATTAAAAAGTATTCAAATAAAATACTGTCCAATAACTTTTGGTTTAATTTTGGTTATCGACAATAATATCCAAACCGATCTAAAATCCAAATTATCCGAACCATAATCGATCCAAAATTTATAAATACCCGAAAAAATTGAAATCCAAAAAATCCAAACCGAATCATATCCAATATCCAAACGGCCAAGCCTAATATGTTGTGGTAAGGAGAAGGAAGATGTGGTTAGTTTAGTAATACAAGAAAAGGAAAGAGGAGGTTGAGATTTTATTATACATTTAATTTAATGCTGATGTTGCCTTTTTACAAAAACAAAATTTTGTATTTTTACTTGCGTTATTATCTCCTTTGCAAAATAAATAATTAGAAAACAAAATAAATCTTAAATCAGATTCGTACCAGAGAAAAAAAAAAACTACCTCTACGAAAGAGGAAATTCATGCCTCAATATACACAAGTTCAGATATTCTTCTCTAACAAGCAATTTTTTTAGTAAAGTAATTTATGTTTTTACAGGTTCAAATATTTATTTTAGTCGGCAATAAATTTGTATATATAATATTTTTTTTTGAATGTAATTTGTATATATAATATTACGTAAGAAAGAGATGAATTTTAAAATAAAGAACATTGAACTATTATTGAACATCAATATATAAACTTTAACATGATTTGATTTCCTTTAGTTAGCAAAAAACTTTTTTATCTTTACCCTTCTTATTTCTAATGTTAATTGATTAACTAGGTAAGGATCCATACTATGCAGAAACTAATTTTATGCTATTTAATTTGAGTAAATTTTAGATATATTAATATCGATATATTTGATTAATTAATTACAAATATTTAATACGTTGAAAGACTACAAAGTTGTTATAATTGGTTTATTATATAGAGTTATATTTTTAAAAATTTTGGATCATTAGAAAAGGAACAATTTCTGTATTTTTTTTTCAGTTACTTATGTTTTGAAGAAATTGATTTTAATTTTAGATTTTTTCTGTGGTTTAAACCATTTAATTCCAGTTATATATTTATATTTTCATATTTAATAGTAAAATTTAATATTTGATATTTTGAAGTAATTAATTTGATATTTCTTTTCAAATGTGTATGGCACTTACTTTTGTGAATCACTAGTGAGTGGATAAAAGTAGCTTACTTAGAATAAGAAATAGTAATAAGTATTTTTTGTCTAGAATTGGGTGGGTAAAGGGACTAATGTTTGTAATTAGTCTTGTCTTGAACTAATATTTAATTGAAATACTTGGGTATCAGTGTTATATGCATTTTTCAACATGAGAATTCTGATAGTTAATTTTTTTAGTTTGGCTTTGTAAAAAAAAGCTTGGCTAATGTTATGTAAAAAAAAAAACCCTATTTGATGTTAAATTTTCACTTGATTTTTATGTCTTCTAAAAATGTAAAAGTAAAATTGTTTGTTACCTTTGTTTATAACAATGAGATATGGTCATCCTGGTTACTCCAGCCATCATGTTTTTTTTTTTTAATAGAACTTTCCAAGTATATGTAAAAAGATGTATCAATTATATAGTTTGAAACGTTAACATAGAAATATGGGTTTATTATGTGCTTATTATAAGTAATATGGAGTCAGGGAGGTAAATTTGTTAAACTTACATGCTTGATACATAATTATCTATCATCATTTTCAGCCATGAATTTTGGAAAACTTTTTCGGCTATTATTATAAATTTATAGAGTCAACTAGTCTCCCACTATATAACAACCACAAAAACAAAATTAATCATATGAGTAAATGAAATTAAAAAAAAAATAAGATGGTAGACTTAGGGAGGTAAATACTAAATAATTAGATAGAAAGCACTTGAATTAAGTCAGATGGAAAGCCAAGATAGACAGCATATTTTAGGTGTGAGAATTACTAGAGAAGATAGTTATAAATCTGTTTTACTTTTGCATTAGAAGTTTTTTTAAAAATATTTTGTTTTAATTATTTTCCTAGCATAATTTCCCGTTTTGAGGTTTCCATACTTGATTAAATTTTGTATATCTAGAAACTCTAACATGAAATATGTAATATTGTAAGAGTGAAATGTAAGAGTATGTATTTTTGGTTGGATTTAAACGAAATTAGTGATGTCACTTAGACCAAAAGTTTAAGTAAACTGTCTTCCGTCCATTCCATTTAGAACATCAGATTTTCCAGACAGAATCTACATTCAATGGTGTGATTTAAAGATATTGAGGATATAAGATCCGCAAGCACCAACATCCTCAATGAACATTATGATCATATTCAATTTGGCATAGATATGTTCATTTTCTATAATGCTATGTTTGCCTCGTTTTAACTTTAAGATATTAAGGACGACGGCGATCACCAACATCCTCAATCAACATTTTGACCATATTTAATTACGTTGGCTTAGATATGTTATATGTACATTTGGTATACTGCTATGTGTACTCCTCTTTTATCTGAACATTATGCTTTTTATTTCCATTTCTGCATTTGACTCTTAAATGTTGACAACTGTATTGTCCCATATTTTCTTCTATGGTTTGAAACACAAACTATATCGAATTTAAATCCGGATGTTAACACGTTAACAGTAGACAACTTATGAATTACAACAAAACACGTATTGTATCTATTAAACATCAACTTTACAAAATATATATTGTAAATTTGTAATAGACTAAGACCATGCATTTAAATGTTCTAAGTTCAACATTATTGGAAATACTTACAACAAAACACGTTTTGTGACCAAAAAAGTACTTGTATAGAATAAATATGGAGCTATAATTCAATTCGCTCATTTATTTGTACTTTACACAATGATAGTGTTTATTCAACTACTATTTAATTAAAGTCTAACCAATTTATTAATTTGTTCGGCACAATTATTCAAATCATTAAAAACATACTAATAAAAAAACACTAATTAAAAGAAATTGGCATTATAATAATGTTATTTTCATTCTCTTTTTCATTTTGTTGGTAATGTTAGTTAATGCCCTTATTTCTCGGAAACGCACAAGCATAGCAAAGGTTTTATGATCGAAGCCGTCTCTCGCCCGTCATTGACCAACTTTTTAATTGTCACTTTGGCCAATGGTTTATACGTGGGACTACATACTGTATAGTTTAAGATATATAAGATTCTCATTGCAAAAAAGATTGAATATAATAGGGGGAAGAAAATACGAGGAAGAATGTTATAAGACAGCAATTTTAAGAAAGAAGTCGTATCTCGTTGGTTGATGTACAACTGTTCATTCTTCATCAGATAGTTTCCAATAATTTCAGAAGACACACCAACTGATCCAGTGTTACTCCAGTTGCCAATTCGGCTTATGTTTCAACCCTTTGTATGAAGACTAATATTTTTTTAACATTGTTTAATTTGTATCGTCAAACTAAACATTTGCTAACTACCTTAATTTTTAAACATACAAATCGAAACTCGTTGGCGATATTCTGACTAACTTAATTAAACTACTTAAAAATGTAAAAACAAATCGCATCGCATGCACACTTTCCTTTCGATGTCTGAGTGTAGCATGGGAACCAATACAACCTTTATGCCAATGGTATAAACAGCTTATTAACTTTGATGTAAAGAATATTTCGCATTAATGAATCAATGTAGAGGTACAAAGGTATTTATACTAAACATTAGTATATCAGAATAGTAAGCTAAAGGAGACTTAACGTAACTACCCTAATATACAACCATAAACTTATATGATATATAAGTCAATATAGCTAAATTAAATGAGTCATAAAATATCAAGTTAATACAAATTGTGCATTAGCAGATAAGATCATACTTCCTCTTTTACCATCAACGCCGAAAATCCATTTAGATCTTTCAAATTACCAACTCCCACACACTAATAGAATATGTCCATTAGAACAATATTTTGAATCGAAATCGTTGCAGACGGTTAAGAATCTGTCACACGAATAAATCTTTCCTCATTCATTTGTAAACAATTATTTTGGTGCCTATCAGTTTATCAGCTTCCCGCCAACTTTCTGCATATGTGGCAGCGATTATTAATGGAATTTTTTTGTAAATTTGTTTTCGTTTTCACATAGTTTAAAGGGTGAAATATGATTTAAAATGATGTTTGAGTTTTCCACCAATAGCATGCCTTTCTAGTAAATTTTACATTTGACTAAGCTATTTGAGTAACTTTCCCATAACTAATATTGTTTGTTCATTTCTTATAATTCTATAGTACCAAAAAATAAATATCACTGATAATTTAAATTTTCTAAAATGATGACATGATGATGTGGTAACTTAAAGATGTAGTTTAAAACCTGATATACATACTTTCCTAAACTCATCCTATTATTAGTATGCATATTTTAGAATCTCTAAAAAAACCAAAAAAACTAATACTTAATTTAATAGGATTTCTGAAAAAAAAATTTCTAAAAAAAAACAAACAAACACAAAGAATATAAAAGTCTTCCTTTTAACGCTGAGATATTTGCTCACTATTTGACAGTTTCAATTTTTTATGGTTAGGAAAACGAAGATTTTTGATCTTTTTGTGGCTATCCATTGATGCATGTTTAGAAATTAACCCTAAAAATTTATCTTGTGATCATGAGGACGAAAGAGGTAAGGTTAATTGTAATGGTATGGATTATAGTTGGGTGGAGTTCGTGCATGGGAAGGTTCGTAGTGGAGAAAAACAACCTCAGAGTGACTTCGCCAGAGTCCATCAGAGGAGTCTACGAGTGCGCCCTTGGAAACTTTGGTGTCCCTCAGTACGGCGGAAGCATGTCTGGTGCGGTGCTTTATCCCAAAGCTAACCAAAAGGCTTGCAAGAACTTCGACGGTTTCGACATTTCTTTTAGATCTAGAGTCGCTGGATTGCCCACATTCGTTCTCGTTGACCGAGGAGGTAATTTTCTTATTCATTTGATTATTTCATTATAATTAAAGACAAGACTTCTTACACAAGAAACTCGTAAGAGGTGACTTTTGAGACAAGACACCTAATGTTGATATTGTTGTCTCAGATTGTTACTTCACTTTGAAGGCATGGAATGCGCAAAGAGCAGGTGCCGCGACCATCTTGGTGGCAGATAACAGGCCCGAGCAACTCATCACCATGGATGCACCAGAGGATGAGACGACAGATGCAGATTACCTACAAAATATCACAATTCCTTCAGCACTGGTGAGCAGATCTCTTGGGAGTGCCATCAAAACGGCCATAGCTCACGGTGAGCCTGTTCATATAAGTTTAGACTGGCGGGAGGCTCTTCCACACCCGAATGACCGGGTAGCCTACGAGCTATGGACCAACAGCAATGATGAATGTGGACCCAAATGTGATGCACAAATCCAGTTTCTAAAAAGGTTCAAAGGAGCTGCTCAAATTCTTGAGAAAGGAGGCTATACTCGCTTCACTCCCCACTACATCACTTGGTATTTCACTTATTATCCTCTCCCCTTATATGCCTATATATTAAGATTCAACATACTGAAAAGATTAACAATTTTGAATGTTCTATATATTTAGGTATTGTCCTGAAGCATTTCTCGCAAGCAGACAATGTAAATCACAATGCATTAATGGCGGAAGGTATTGTGCTCCTGACCCTGAACAAGATTTCTCGAGAGGATACAATGGGAAAGACGTGATTGTTCAAAATTTACGCCAAGCGTGCTTCTTTAGAGTGACTAATGAAAGTGGGAAGCCTTGGCTTTGGTGGGATTATGTCACTGACTTTGCCATTCGTTGTCCCATGAAAGAAGAGAAGTATAACAAGAAATGTGCTGATCAAGTCATTCATTCTCTTGGTAACCTAACATTTCTTGGCATATGTTACTTATCATGTCTTGAGATCTTATTATATGTTTTTTTTCGTGTAGGAGTCGATGTGAAGAAAATTGATCACTGCATCGGAGACATTGAAGCAAATACGGAAAATCCTGTTCTTAAAGAAGAACAACATGCACAAGTTAGTTTCTTTTCTTTTTGAGATATGTAAACATTCAAACTGTTAAAAGTCTAAACCTTAATTCATTGGTAAAATTTTTAGGTTGGAAAAGGCTCACGAGGAGATGTAACGATACTACCAACCATTGTGATAAACAATAGACAATATAGAGGTTAGGAGAAAGAATATATTTAAATGTCCCACTCTAAATGTAGTGATTTATTAATGTCTTATTGTTACAGGAAAGTTACAGAGATCAGCCGTGCTTAAGGCCCTTTGCTCAGGGTTTCGTGAGACGACCGAGCCACCCATTTGTTTAACTGAAGGTACCCTAGCTTAACTTAATGACATATTCTATTTGGTTGAATATTACTTGTAATATTTGGTTTTGGATACTTTGTTTGGGCAGACATAGAAACCAATGAGTGTTTACAAAACAACGGAGGGTGTTGGGAGGATAAAACAACTAACATTTCAGCTTGCAGGGTACTAAAACAATTACTCTTTTATTGTTATAACTATCCCAAGCCTTAAAATGAGTGTTTATTTTACTGTTATATTGTAGGACACTTTTAGAGGAAGAGTATGTCAATGTCCCATTGTTCAAGGCGTCAAGTTTCTCGGTGACGGTTACACACATTGTGAAGGTAAAAATGTTCAACCATATATATATATGATATGGATCTTTAATCCCAATATATATTCACATGCTTAAATATAAAAACTGTAGCTTCGGGAGCACTACGTTGTGGCATAAACAATGGAGGATGTTGGAAACAAACTCAAATGGGAAAAACATATTCTGCTTGCCGTGTAATCTGACAAATCTCTCGACTAACTAGTTTTCATAATTCTAGTTTGACATTTCCTTTATATAAACATTATTTCATCTTTTTATGTTTTTGCTAGGATGATCATTCCAAAGGATGCAAGTGTCCTCCTGGATTCAAGGGGGATGGGCTAAAAGACTGTCAAGGTACTAGTTAGATTAAATTATGGAAACACGAGAGTTTTGGAATCAAATTATGTTGACGTACGTAAATGCAGACGTGAATGAGTGTGAGGAGAAAACAGCGTGTCAATGTCGCGATTGCAAATGCAAGAACACATGGGGAAGCTATGAATGTAGCTGCAGTGGAAGCTTACTTTACATAAGAGAGCACGACATTTGCATAAGTACATATATTTTAATTTTACACATCCATCATTCATCATATATTTGGAATAAAAGAATCATCATCCACTAATCATTTAAATTGTGTACAGACAAGGATGCGAGAGGAGATGTAAGCTGGGGAGTGATATGGATAATATTCATGGGACTTAGTGCAGCTGCTCTAGGAGCTTATACTATTTATAAATACAGAATCCGGGTATTTTTTTTATATCTCGAGACGTTATAATACTTTTTCATTAATATTGGATTTGGATTATGTTATATATGTTTTAATTGATTGGTGTGTATTTGTGCAGACATATATGGACTCGGAGATAAGAGCGATAATGGCGCAATACATGCCTCTTGATAATAATCCTAACGGTCAACCTTCTTCTCAACTTGAGTTGTAAGAACAAAAACACAAAAGTCTTCACTCTGATCAACATCAAAACTTATATAGAGTTGCTACGCTTTGATTACAAGTCTTTTTTTTTTCTTTTCTTTATATATCATAGATTAAGCTCTACAAAACCATATTAGCCAAGTCCATCTGATAACATGACAATGGACCGGTTTTATAATTTTGCTATGCTTTTGGTGTTAATTGTTCATTTATTAATAATAAACATCATGTACACACAAAATCGTTAGAAGTGTGTACTTAACAGTTAACAAAGCAATCCATAATGAGAAAATGCTAATATCTTAGTGACTTTTGGTGTATATATATATCCAGCTTCCAATAAAGATTAAATTTATTTCTTTGAGCAAGGATTTTTTCTTTTCTATTCATGCAATTTACTAAATAAAAAAATTTAACAAAAAATAAATTAAAATTTTGTGTTAAATCTTTTGTGAATATTTGGATTTAACCAAATTTTATTTTATTATCATTATTTTTTTGGGGACAAAAATTGTAACACCCGCAAACCAATTTTTGGTATTATGGTAAGGGTGTCGATCGACACCTTCTCGTGAGGCATCGATCGACACAAATTGCGGCCGGTTTGGTCGGTTCAATTTTATTTGTCCGGTTTGCCTGGTTGGTTTAGAGAATCTCTAAATCGAGTGTAAAAGAGGGAAAACGACCCAATGTCGTGTTTTTGTCAGTATTCGCCGTTTTTGAGAGAAAAACAAAAGAGAGAGTGTTCTTGAGCTTGTGAGAGAGATTGGTGAGATTCCTTGCTGTTCTTGGGAGATCTAAGGGTGGGAAGGAGCTAGAAGCTTGCTAGGAGTGAGGGAATTCGTTCTTGTTGGTCAGAATCTTCTTGTAAGAGGTGAGTGCATGACCATGGCTTATCTAAGCTAANACTCTGATCAACATCAAAACTTATATAGAGTTGCTACGCTTTGATTACAAGTCTTTTTTTTTTCTTTTCTTTATATATCATAGATTAAGCTCTACAAAACCATATTAGCCAAGTCCATCTGATAACATGACAATGGACCGGTTTTATAATTTTGCTATGCTTTTGGTGTTAATTGTTCATTTATTAATAATAAACATCATGTACACACAAAATCGTTAGAAGTGTGTACTTAACAGTTAACAAAGCAATCCATAATGAGAAAATGCTAATATCTTAGTGACTTTTGGTGTATATATATATCCAGCTTCCAATAAAGATTAAATTTATTTCTTTGAGCAAGGATTTTTTCTTTTCTATTCATGCAATTTACTAAATAAAAAAATTTAACAAAAAATAAATTAAAATTTTGTGTTAAATCTTTTGTGAATATTTGGATTTAACCAAATTTTATTTTATTATCATTATTTTTTTGGGGACAAAAATTGTAACACCCGCAAACCAATTTTTGGTATTATGGTAAGGGTGTCGATCGACACCTTCTCGTGAGGCATCGATCGACACAAATTGCGGCCGGTTTGGTCGGTTCAATTTTATTTGTCCGGTTTGCCTGGTTGGTTTAGAGAATCTCTAAATCGAGTGTAAAAGAGGGAAAACGACCCAATGTCGTGTTTTTGTCAGTATTCGCCGTTTTTGAGAGAAAAACAAAAGAGAGAGTGTTCTTGAGCTTGTGAGAGAGATT
>NC_025689.1:12098731-12099121 GCF_000633955.1 Camelina sativa
AGACCGAGGACCAGAGTGTGACAGCTGAGGGTGTTGGCGAGTCGCAGGGTGTTCCGGGGGATTCCGTGAGTGTGGTAGAAGGGGGCGGTGTTGCTAGCACAGGTGTTAGAGCGGTTACCACCAGTGGTACCGGCTCAGGCTCAGGTAGTGCCACCAGTGGTGGCGGAGGAGCGGCAGCCAGTGGCTTTGGATGCGGGGGTCCATGCTCGTTATCTCAGCATGTTGACAGAGATGTGTCGGTTGCGTAATGAGCAGTTTTCGGGAGGTGTAGATCCTACTGCTGCGGATGCGTGGAGGACGAGAGTGGAACGTAACTTCCATACTCTGAGATGTCCTGAGGAGTTTTGGGTGGACATAGGGGTCTACTTTTTGAGTGGTGATGCTGAGTTG
>NC_025689.1:12099692-12100048 GCF_000633955.1 Camelina sativa
GGAATGCATGGAGCGGATTGGAGAAGATTGGAGGCGAGATTCGGAGTTTTTGATCGAAGGAAATCGCTGCTCGGCATTGGTGTCGGTCAACACCAGTTGGGGTGTCGGTCGATACCAACGCGAGGATGGCTCGAGACTTTGGCGAGTGTCGATCGATGCCATGTGGAGGTGTCGGTCGACACAAACTAGGGTTTTCGGGAGTGTCGGGCAGGGTGTCGATCGACACCAGTATGGTGTCGGTCGACACTAGATTGTCAGTGTCGATCGACACCATGGTGTCGGTCGACACCCTTCTTTCAGCTACGACGAATTGCTGAGTGCTTTGTATAATGCCTGGTTTGTTCTATTGATTGTTG
>NC_025689.1:12100108-12104290 GCF_000633955.1 Camelina sativa
GGAGACAGGGCACATCAAGCCTTTTTGTCCCAAGTTGCAGCCGGCAGTTGTGGCAGCGTTGCAGCAGGTGCAGCCTGGAGGTCAGTAGGTGGCATGGATTGAGCAGGTGCCACGAGTTTACACGACAGCTGAGACTGGTGGAACCAGTGCCGGGGCGATCACAGGTATATTTTTTGGTACTTTAACTTTGTGAATTTTAGTAGGTTCAGAATGTATATGTTTCCTGTGATAAAATGTTAGGTTCTCAACACATGAGGTTTGTGTAGGGGCCTTGTTGGTGGGTGGGTTTAAGTCCCACGTTATGTTTGATTCTGGAGCTTCGCATAGCTTCATTACTCCAGAGTGTGCAGAGTGTGCGGGGATCAGCGGGGATCCTGGAGAGCGTGCAGGAGTTGTCAGAGTTGCGGGAGGCGAGTTCCTGAGAGTGATTGGACGAGCCAGAAGAATTGATATTCAGATCGTAGGAGAGTCGTGGCCAGCAGATTTGCTTATCAGTCCAGTGGAGCTGTATGATGTTATTCTCGGGATGGATTGGTTGCATCGGCATAGGGTGCATTTGGATTGCCATCGGGGTAGAGTGGAGTTTGAGCGTTCAGGAGGGAAGTTGGTTTTTCAGGGTATTAGACCGACTTCGGGGAGTCTCGTGATCTCAGCCATTCAGGCTGGGAAGATGATCGAGAAGGGCCGTGAGGCTTATTTGGTTACTATATCTATGCCAGAGTCAGTGGGGAAGTCTACGGTTAGCGGTATTCCAGTAGTGGAAGAGTTTGAGGATGTGTTTCAGTCTTTGCAGGGATTACCACCATCTCGGTCGGATCCTTTTACCATTGAACTGGAACCGGGGACGACACCGTTATCCAAGGCTCCTTACAGAATGGCTCCAGCAGAGATGGCAGAGCTGAAGAAGCAGCTAGAGGATTTGTTGAGTAAGGGATTCATCCGTCCTAGTGTATCACCGTGGGGAGCGCCGGTGTTGTTTGTCAAGAAAAAGGATGGGAGTTTCAGGTTGTGTATTGATTATCGGGGTTTGAACCGGGTCACTGTGAAGAACAAGTATCCTCTTCCTAGGATCGATGAGTTGTTGGATCAGTTGAGGGGTGCTACTTGGTTCTCCAAGGTAGATCTGGCGTCGGGTTATCATCAGATACCGATAGATGAGGCAGATGTGAGGAAGACTGCTTTCAGGACGAGATATGGGCACTATGAGTTTGTGGTGATGCCCTTCGGATTGACTAACGCGCCAGCAGCGTTTATGAGATTGATGAACAGTGTGTTTCAGGAGTTTCTGGATGTATCTGTCATCATTTTCATCGACGATATCCTGGTTTATTCTAAGAGTCCTGAAGAGCATGCAGTGCATTTGAGGGCAGTTATGGAGAAGCTGCGGGAGCAGAAGTTGTTTGCCAAGTTGAGCAAGTGTAGTTTTTGGCAGCGTGAGATGGGCTTTCTGGGTCACATTGTTTCTGCAGAGGGGGTTTCTGTAGATCCAGAGAAGATTCAGGCTATCAGAGATTGGCCTAGACCGCAGAATGCCACAGAGATCAGGAGTTTCCTTGGATTGGCAGGTTACTACAGGAGATTTGTGCAGGGGTTTGCAAGCAGAGCACGTCCTATGACTAAGTTGACAGGGAAGGATGTTCCTTTTGTCTGGTCAGAAGAGTGTGAGGAAGGCTTTGCAAGCCTGAAGGAGATGTTGACTACTGCGCCAGTGTTGGCTTTGCCTGAGCAGGGAGAACCCTATGTGGTTTATACAGATGCATCTAGAGTTGGTTTGGGTTGTGTTCTGATGCAGCATGGGAAGGTGATTGCCTATGCTTCGCGGCAGTTGCGGGTGCATGAAGGCAACTATCCTACTCATGATTTGGAGATGGGTGCTGTATTTTTTGCCCTGAAGATTTGGAGAACTTATCTTTATGGTGCAAAGGTACAGGTGTTTACAGATCATAAGAGCCTAAAGTATATATTCACTCAGCCTGAGCTGAATTTGAGACAGAGGCGGTGGATGGAGCTTGTGGCGGATTATGATTTGGAGATAGCCTATCATCCTGGTAAGAATAACACGGTTGCAGATGCTCTGAGTCGGAAGAGGGTAGCCTCGGCTCAGGAGCAGGAGATGGAGTCTCTGGTAGGGGAGATCAGTGCTTTGAGCTTGTGTGCTGTTTCACAGGAACCGTTGGGTTTGGAAGCAGTTGATAGAGCAGATCTTCTGAGTAGAGTGCGGTTGGCTCAGGAGAAGGATTTGGGGCTGGTGAATGCCTCTAAGGATGTGGATTCAGAGTATCAGGTCTCAGATAATGGTACTATCTTGGTGCACGGTCGGGTTTGTGTGCCCAAGGATGAGGAGTTGAGACAGGAGATTCTGAGAGAGGCTCATGCGAGCAAGTTGTCCATTCATCCAGGAGCGACTAAGATGTACCGTGACCTCAAGAGGTACTATCATTGGGTCGGGATGAAGAAGGATGTGGCTAGTTGGGTTTCGAGGTGTGATGTGTGTCAGCTAGTGAAGGCTGA
This sequence comes from Camelina sativa, assembly GCF_000633955.1. Taxonomy (NCBI): domain Eukaryota; kingdom Viridiplantae; phylum Streptophyta; class Magnoliopsida; order Brassicales; family Brassicaceae; genus Camelina; species Camelina sativa. The sequence continues at coordinate 12,102,620 of NC_025689.1, forward strand.
GCATCAGGTTCCTGGCGGGTTACTGAAGAGTTTACCCATTCCTGAGTGGAAGTGGGATATGATCACCATGGATTTTGTGGTAGGATTGCCAGTGTCACGGACCTTTGATGCTATTTGGGTCATTGTGGACCGGTTGACTAAGTCAGCACATTTTCTGGCCATTAAGAAGACTGATGGAGCAGCGGTCTTGGCTAAGAAGTATGTGAGGGAGATAGTCAGGTTGCATGGGGTGCCAGCGAGCATTGTGTCTGATAGGGATTCCAAGTTCACTTCGGTGTTCTGGAAGGCGTTTCAGGCAGAGATGGGCACTAAGGTGCATATGAGTACAGCTTATCATCCCCAGACTGATGGACAGTCAGAGAGGACGATCCAGACGCTGGAGGATTTGCTGAGGATGTGTGTGTTGGATTGGGGTGGCCATTGGGCAGATCACCTGAACCTGGTAGAGTTTGCTTACAACAACAGCTATCAGGCGAGTATTAAGATGGCTCCTTATGAGGCTTTGTATGGGAGGCCATGTCGTACACCATTATGCTGGACTCAGGTGGGGGAGAGGAGCATGTTTGGTGCTAGTTTTGTTCAGGAGACCTCAGAGAAGATTCGGGTTCTCAAGCTGAACATGAAGGAGGCTCAGGATAGGCAGAGGAGTTATGCAGATAGGAGGAGGAGAGATCTTGAGTTTCAGGTGGGAGACAGAGTGTACCTCAAGATGGCCATGTTGCGGGGTCCGAACAGGTCATTATCAGAGACTAAGTTGAGTCCGAGGTATATGGGTCCATTCAGAGTGATTGAGCGGGTTGGACCAGTGGCATATAGATTGGAGTTACCTGAGGTTATGCGTGCATTCCATAAGGTTTTCCATGTGTCTATGTTGCGGAAGTGTCTCCGTGAGGGAGAGGAGGTGTTGGCTAAGATTCCTGAGGATCTTCAGCCTAACATGACTTTGGAGGCGAGACCAGTGAGGGTTCTCGAGAGGAGGATCAAGGAACTTCGGAAGAAGAAGATTCCTTTGATGAGAGTCCTGTGGGACTGTGATGGTGTTGAGGAGCAGACTTGGGAGCCTGAGGCAAAGATGAAGGCAAGGTTCAAGAAGTGGTATGAGAAGCAAGCCGCGACTTGAGCTTGTTTAGCCTGGTCCCATCTGTAATCCGTGGCTGGAGCGGGAATGGAGTATTCCAGCCCATCTCTCTTGTTACTCGGTCGCTTGGGGTGGTTGGTTGTGCGACTCAGTAACAAGATGAGGTGGTGTTTGGGGTACAAAGTTTCCGTGAGGCGGGGTTGTGAAGAGAAGTTTCCAAAAGTGGAAAGTTTCCAAAAATGGAAAGTTCTAAATATGGAAAGTTTTATGGGAGTTACAATTTGTCCATTTTAGCGGTGGAGAGCCTTAAAGGGGGCTTGTGTGTGGCCTTAGTGGCGGACTTTTGAGTCAGAGAGCCCGTGGGTGGCGGTCTTTTTAGACAATGTGTGGTCTTTGTGACGGACTTTCTAGCCAGAGTGTCTTTGTGACGGTCCTCTTTAGGACATTTGTGTGGCCTTGGTGGCGGTCCTTTCTAGGATATTTGTTTGGCCTTTGTGACGGCTGTTTAGCCAGAGTGTCTTTGTGACGGTCCTTCGGGACAGATGGCCTTTGTGGCGGGCTGTTTAGCCAGAGTGTTTTTGTGACGGTCCTTC
>NC_025689.1:12105871-12112264 GCF_000633955.1 Camelina sativa
GTGTCGGTCGACACCCTTCTTTCAGCTACGACGGATTGCTGAGTGCTTTGTATAATGCCTGGTTTGTTCTATTGATTGTTGTTTGTGGCATGTAGAGATCTTATTGCTTGTGTGTATAGCCCAGTAGATGGGAGGATTGCCTCACTAAGTATTTGTGATAATACTTACGCATCTCAATTGTTGTTTGTGGTGTGCAGGTAAAGGCAAAGTGTGATCGTGGAATCAAAGGCAATGAAGAGGAGGATGTTCTAGGGACTCGATTGATTGGTTACCTGGCATTGTTAGGTTGCTAGAGTTGAGTCTTAGAGCATTGTTAGGATTGCTGGTTATTTGATTTATGCTGTTTGGAATTAATACTGGATATTAATTATTTGGTTATTGGTTATTGGTTTATTGGATATTTATTGGTATGTTGTTCCGCTGTTGGTTGTGAATGTGGTTAGGTGGCTAGTGGGTATGGGACCACTAGTTGTAGTTATTTATTATATTATATTTGTGCACAAATATACATGTGTTCATATTATTTTCTCTGCAAGTAAGAATTTTGGTTTGAGAAGTTTCAATACGTGTGGATCTAAAATCGAATAAGTATATGGATGAAATTATCAATAATTGGGTGCATGTATTGACTATGCTGGTATTCATGAATTGCACAATTTTTATAAGAAAATAAATGATTTTGGTCTTGGAGTTTGATGGGTTAACAAGTTGTGTGGTAGTCTAAAAAAAGGTTTTTCAGTGAAAGAATGTGAAGAAGTTAACGAGGAAGAACAAGAAGAAGAGTATAACGAAGAACCGGACAGTAAAAGTAACGATGAAAATTACCATAAAATTTGACAATGAAAATGACAAGAAAGAATATGAAGAATAAAAAACATTAAATAAAAAACACGAAAACATAGGTGATAATGATCAATTAAATATGAAAATAAGATAAATTCATGATTATAAAATTATTTTGTTTTTCTGGTGGTCAAAGAAATGGTTTAAGATATGTGAGGTCACCAGTTTGATCCGCCTCGCCTAGACGTCGAGTTAAATTCATGATTTTTTATCATATTGAATTTTAAAACACAACTGATTTTTATATTTTTAAAATTTGTGTATCTGAAATTTAATTTTTTCCTTAATTTAATTTTTTTATAAGATAATATTTTATTACCGTCATCAATTATATATAATTTTCATCAAAATATATAACGCGTGGGTTCAAAACCTAGTTATGTATTAATGAAAACAAGGTATACCGCGGGATTAGGTTTTTAGAAATGTTAAAAAGGTATATTGTATTTGTTGTGTTTGTTTTAGTTAATTTTAATCAATATTTAGATTTTTTAATTTTAATTGGATTGTATTTTTTGTGTTGGATTAATATTTAAATTCTATAATTTTAGTTTAAGTATGTTTCATTATTATTTAGATTGTATAATTTTAGTTGGATTTTTTAGAACAAATAATATGTGATATAAATACATAGATAATTCCTAAAAAAAATAGATATATTATATAATAAATTATTTTAAAAACCTATGGATTGACCCGTATCACACACCACATGACAACTATTTTGTATATTTTTTTTCGATAAATTTATACAATTACATATTGACGAGCATTCTATGAAATCAATATGTAATGATTTATCCTTTCCCTCCTTCACTTTTATTCAGATCCTGCGGATGTCAAACGCGAGGGCAGATTGTCTTGCTCGTTCGTTCTTCAAGATCTTTATATAGCTTCTGAAATTTCTTTTGTAAACTCTTTCCCTCTAGTTTGGGCAACCAACCTCGGAGTCATCTTTTAATTTAATCTTTGGTTGAAAAAAAAAAGAATGCTCATCATGTCAAATCTATGAACCTATGAAATACAAAATAATTTGGTGTTAAAACTATACATATGTATAACAATGCTACCTAAATTAAAATACCAATGCAATAGAGAGGAGAAAAATGAAGAGGAAAATAGTATAACCAACCAAGCAAACCAAAGATATTGTCAATATAGCAACTTAGGAGAAGATCAACCCTTCTTATTTTCCTCCTTAGTCTTTACTTCTTTAATCTTCTTCTCATTCTTAGTACGTTATTGTTCTTGTACATAATTGCTTTACTTCATTTGCCTGTGGATGAATGATCAGATGTCGCAACAATATCCTCTTCTTTACTCTTGCAACATCCGCAAACCAAAAATTGGTTTTTGGGGATGGGTGTCGATGGACACCAAGGTGGTGTCCGTCGACACCACTTATTTCCGGTTCGACCAGATTGGATTTTTGATCGATTTGGTTTAAAGAAACCATTGAATCGAGGTTTAAAAGAAGGAAAACGACCTAGGGTCGTGTTTTTGGTTGTCTTGCGCCGTTTGAGAGAAAAAGAAAGGAGAAAATAGTTCCTAAGGTTCTTGAGAGAGTTTGTGAGATTTCAAGGCGTTTTTGGTGAGATCTTGCTGTGGGATTGAAGATCCAAGGCTAGGAACGTGTTGGAAGGTTGCTGGGAGTGTTGGATTCGTTTCTTTTGGTCTAAATCTTCCTTCAAAGAGGTGAGTGCATGACCATGGCTAATCTAAGCCTTTGATTCCCTTGTTCTTGCTTGTTGTTGCTTGTTTGTGTGTTTTCTTGCTGGGAATTGGTTGACACAGGTTCCTACGGAGGTATAAGGCTTGGGTTCTGAGTATTGGACGATTTGGAGGAGATTGGGAGCGAGATTCGACTCTCGACTTTGCGTGGATCGCAGTTGCAGAGGGAGTGTCGATCGATACCACTTGGTGTCGGTCGACACCAGCAAATTGGGCATCGATCGACACTGTGGGGTAGTGTCGATCGACACCATTGAGCCAGTGTCGGTCGACACTAGGCTGGTGTCGGTCGACACCTCCCTTCCAGCGAGACGATGTTTGATTTCCTGGTTTGTGTGTTTGTTTGTTGCTTGTTTTGGAACTTTGGAATCATTGTTGCTTGTGTGTATAGCCCAGTAGATGGGAGGATTGCCTCACTGAGTGTTTATCAAATACTCATGCATCTCAATTTGTGTTTGTGGTGCAGGTAAAGGCAAAGTGTGATCGTGGAATCAAGGCAATGAAGAGGAGGATGTTCTAGGGACTCGATTGGATGTTGTCTGGCATTGCTAGGTTGCTAGAGTTGAGTCAATAGAAACATTGCTAGGTTGCTGGTTCTTTGTTTCTTGTTGTTTGGTATTTGGTTATTGCTTGTGCTATGGTATTGGGTTGTTATTGGATTATTATTGGTTTATTATTGGATATTGGTATTTATTATTCCCCTGTTGATTGTGAATGTGGTTAGGTAGCTAGTGGATATGGGACCACTAGTTGTAGTTTATTTATATATATTTATTATTTATTATTAAAAAAAAAAAGGTCGGTCGTTTCAACTCTTGACTGAGGGTGAAGATTTTGCATGTGTTTATGAGTTTTCAATAATATTAGCAAGTATTAGTAAAACCTAGGAAAAAAACATATACTTAAGAAAGTTGATTTGGTATTTGATGATGAATAGAGTTGGAATGCATCCGTATTTATAGAGGGTTAAAAACTGGTTAGAGATTTTATTGAGTGAATCGGAGAAATCTTGCTGAGAAAGTATAGAATCGTTTAAAATACTACAATTAAGGAATAACATATAAGATCCTGAATGAAAGAAATAAGGAAGATGCTATGGATAAGAGTTTAAGTGTAGTAATTAGCTGGAGCTTAAAAGTATTCATTCAATTTTATGAATAACCGTTGTAGGAAATATATGCTCTTAAAAAGTTATTGTTGTAGGGCATTTCTAACAAATTCTCAACTTTTTATAGAGTTTAAATAGTTATAATATTTTCAAAAATTTAATTTGTTAAAATAAATCAAATAAATTTTTTAAATTTGGAAATCTGATAAATAAGCATAAATCAAGTAAACCTGATAAATTTATAGTTAAAAACATATTAGTTTTATTTATAACGGTTCTCAGCCATTGTCTAAAATTTTATAGCCGATGTGGGACGTTGTACATATTTCTTTTATTTATATAGTTTTTACTTTTTAAAAAAAATAAAATCTTAATAGATTACTACTATATTTCCAAAATTATGATTAGTGAAATATCTAATTCTTATTGGTTTTTTATAAATCCTATATGGCCACCGTTAGAAGTTTATAGTTTCAACTTTTTATTAGTATAGATATATTATTTTAAAATTTCTATGGAGGTTAAGTAATTGTAATATTTTAAAACATTCTATGAATTTTAAATATTTTTTAATATTTGAACCTTTTAAAATTTTCAATATTTATAATATTTTAAACTTTTTAAATTTATAAATTATAATTTTTAAAACCTTTTAAAAGCTAATAAATTTTTAAAATTTAAAAATTATAATATTTTGAAACCTTTTAAAAGGTAAGACATTTAGAAGTTTTAATATTTATAATATTTTAAACTTTTAAAAGGCTTAGAAATATAATATTTGAACCTTTTAAAAAGTTTGAATATTTATAATATTTTAAACTATTAAAATTTAAAAATTATAATATTTAAAAAAAATTAAAAGCTAAGAACTTTTAAAAGTTTCAATACTAAATATTGAAACTTTTTTTTTTCTACCTTACATTAAAATAAATTAAAAAGTGACTCCAAGATTAGTTGCCCAATCTGGAGGAAGAGAATTTACAAAAGAAGATTCATAAGCTAAAGGTCTAGAAGAGCGAGCAAGACAGTCTGCTCGGACGTTTGACGTTCGCGGAATCTTTGACAGAGTGAAGGAGGTGTAAGATGATCTGAGGGAATGGAAGTCTTCCAATAGGTGCGAAAAATGCTGGCCAGTCGTCCGGATCCTGCACCATCGCCACCAGTTCAGCGCTGCCTGACTCAAAATTCTGACAATCAATCCCCATCGCCCGAAGAGACTCCATTGCCCATACCAAGGCATTAAGCTCTGAATGAAGGGAAGAGGGACTACGACGAAGACTGCGATCTCCCAAAAGTAGCGTCTTATCCTCATTAGTCCCATACCACCAACCCAAGCCCTCTAAAGGGTCGGATCCTTTCCATGATCCATCAACCTGACACCGAACAGAAACAATCCTTTCCTCCGGATCCGGCTGGGGAGTCAAAAAGTTACCCGAGAAGGACTTAGCCTCCTCCCACAAAATTTTATCAGATGACGCCTGATTGATAAAATCAATTGGCTCAGCCTCAACGCCTTGATAAACTTTTTTATTCCTATCTTTCCAAATTGTCCACAATATCCAGGGCAACAAATATCCAATACCCGAACCCCCGGAACTCGACAAAGCCTTGGAATACAATAAATCTAAATTTGAATACAATGATCCATAGGGAAAGCCTGTCGAAGAAAGATGCACGGGCGATAGCTCCCAAACCAAACGGGAACGTTCACACTCAAAAAGAGCGTGATTAATAGACTCCACCGCAGAGCCACACCGTTGACACATAACATCGCACCGTACACCCCTATGAGCGATCCGTTCCTTTACATGAAGACAACCAGAGGCTACCTGCCAGAAGAAATGTTGAACCCTTGAGGGGACGTCAAGTTTCCAAGCATTTGCTCGTAAAACAGTACACGTTGGCCCGAATGTGGCTTCCTTTTGTAATTCTCGTGCTAGCCTATAGCCAGTCCTCACAGAATACTTACCGGACTTAGTATAATGCCAAATCAGTCTATCCGAACGAAATGACTTACTAACCACCAAACTCTGTATAAGCGGGATATCCACTGGATCCATATACTCCTCTAGAATGGGCAAGTGCCAATCCATCGTAAGGGGATTAATCAAATGATTGACCTTCAAATTAGGATGTAGAACTCTCCCCCGACCATTCGCTCGTCTTGGCTGGTGATGGGGTATCCAAGGATCCCGCCATACCGAAATGTCACACCCCGAGCCTACTATCCACCGTGCCCCTCGTTCCACTAGTCCCTTAATGGAAAAAATACTCCTCCACGCAAAAGATGGTGAATATGGTTTAGTTGCCCGTAAAGGATGTTTTCTCCGAAAATATCTACCACGCATCACCCGAGCCATTAAAGAATTCGGGTAATGAATCAACCTCCAATACTGCTTTGCCAACATTGCATCATTAAATTTTTCCAATGCGCGAAAACCCAAACCCCCATCACATTTGTCCTCACACATTTTATCCCAAGCTACCCAATGCAGGCCTCTAGCCTTATCATTAGACTTCCACCAGAAGTTGGATATGGCACCCGTAAGTTTGGTTGTCAACGCCTGTGGCAATTTAAAGCACGACATAACATGAGTTGGAAGAGCTAACGCCACCGACTTGATCATAATTTCTTTACCCCCTTTCGATAAGGTCTTCGCCGACCAACCGTTAACTCTCTCATCCAGACGATCATTAACATAACTGAAAAC
>NC_025689.1:12113122-12115170 GCF_000633955.1 Camelina sativa
GCCAACATTGCATCATTAAATTTTTCCAATGCGCGAAAACCCAAACCCCCATCACATTTGTCCTCACACATTTTATCCCAAGCTACCCAATGCAGGCCTCTAGCCTTATCATTAGACTTCCACCAGAAGTTGGATATGGCACCCGTAAGTTTGGTTGTCAACGCCTGTGGCAATTTAAAGCACGACATAACATGAGTTGGAAGAGCTAACGCCACCGACTTGATCATAATTTCTTTACCCCCTTTCGATAAGGTCTTCGCCGACCAACCGTTAACTCTCTCATCTAGACGATCATTAACATAACTGAAAACATTAGTCCTCGAGCCCTGAAGGTTTTTAGGTATTCCCAAATAAGAACCCATACCTCCCTCAATGGAAATTCCAATTACTGTTTTAATCCGAGATCTTACATCCGGCGGAACTTTCTTGCCAAACATGATAAAAGATTTCCGTAAATTAACCTCTTGTCTCGATGCCTTTCCGTAATTACCTATAATATCCATTACCACCTTACACTCAGACTCCTCTACCTTACAAAAGAATAGACTATCATCAGCAAACAACAAATGCGAGATCGACGGACAATCTCGAGCAATCGAAATGCCGGTAATTTTCTTTTCACGTTCAGCCTTTTTAATATTCGCTATTAGGACCTCTGTACAGAGAATAAACAAATAGGGAGAAAGAGGATCACCCTGACNTCCATCAACCTGACACCGAACAGAAACAATCCTTTCCTCCGGATCCGGCTGGGGAGTCAAAAAGTTACCCGAGAAGGACTTAGCCTCCTCCCACAAAATTTTATCAGATGACGCCTGATTGATAAAATCAATTGGCTCAGCCTCAACGCCTTGATAAACTTTTTTATTCCTATCTTTCCAAATTGTCCACAATATCCAGGGCAACAAATATCCAATACCCGAACCCCCGGAACTCGACAAAGCCTTGGAATACAATAAATCTAAATTTGAATACAATGATCCATAGGGAAAGCCTGTCGAAGAAAGATGCACGGGCGATAGCTCCCAAACCAAACGGGAACGTTCACACTCAAAAAGAGCGTGATTAATAGACTCCACCGCAGAGCCACACCGTTGACACATAACATCGCACCGTACACCCCTATGAGCGATCCGTTCCTTTACATGAAGACAACCAGAGGCTACCTGCCAGAAGAAATGTTGAACCCTTGAGGGGACGTCAAGTTTCCAAGCATTTGCTCGTAAAACAGTACACGTTGGCCCGAATGTGGCTTCCTTTTGTAATTCTCGTGCTAGCCTATAGCCAGTCCTCACAGAATACTTACCGGACTTAGTATAATGCCAAATCAGTCTATCCGAACGAAATGACTTACTAACCACCAAACTCTGTATAAGCGGGATATCCACTGGATCCATATACTCCTCTAGAATGGGCAAGTGCCAATCCATCGTAAGGGGATTAATCAAATGATTGACCTTCAAATTAGGATGTAGAACTCTCCCCCGACCATTCGCTCGTCTTGGCTGGTGATGGGGTATCCAAGGATCCCGCCATACCGAAATGTCACACCCCGAGCCTACTATCCACCGTGCCCCTCGTTCCACTAGTCCCTTAATGGAAAAAATACTCCTCCACGCAAAAGATGGTGAATATGGTTTAGTTGCCCGTAAAGGATGTTTTCTCCGAAAATATCTACCACGCATCACCCGAGCCATTAAAGAATTCGGGTAATGAATCAACCTCCAATACTGCTTTGCCAACATTGCATCATTAAATTTTTCCAATGCGCGAAAACCCAAACCCCCATCACATTTGTCCTCACACATTTTATCCCAAGCTACCCAATGCAGGCCTCTAGCCTTATCATTAGACTTCCACCAGAAGTTGGATATGGCACCCGTAAGTTTGGTTGTCAACGCCTGTGGCAATTTAAAGCACGACATAACATGAGTTGGAAGAGCTAACGCCACCGACTTGATCATAATTTCTTTACCCCCTTTCGATAAGGTCTTCGCCGACCAACCGTTAACTCTCTCATCCAGACGATCATTAACATAACTGAAAAC
>NC_025689.1:12117531-12132930 GCF_000633955.1 Camelina sativa
AGAAACACACCACATAATCCAAGTAATCCACCGTCTATCAAATCCTAGTTTAATCATAACCGCTTCCAGAAAATCCCACTCAACACGGTCGTACGCTTTGCTCATATCCGTTTTGAATGCCAGAAAATCTGATTTACATCGTTGATTAGTATTTAACCCATGGAACATTTTCTGAGCAACTAAAATATTATCCGTAATCAGTCACCCTGCAACAAAAGCCGATTGCGTCTCTGACACCAGTGACGGTAAAAGCCGCTTAAGCCTGAAACATAACACTTTTGAAATAATCTTATAACTCACATTACATAGACTAATCGGCCGAAATTCTGTCATACGTTGCGGCCGGTCCACCTTAGGGATAAGACAAATATTAGTCTCATTAAGACGAGGGTCAAAACCGCCCGTTCGGAAAAATTCTTTTTAAAGTTTAAATTTGATCAAATAAAAATCCGGATCAAACTGAACAAAATTTTTAAACTTGGACGCATGATAAATCAAGCTTTCCAGCTCATTCGTTGTTGGAAGCATATTAATCTTATTTATACTGGTTCTGAACCATTGACTAAAAAATTTCTAGTCGATGTGGAATATTTTACATAATTCTTTTATATGCATAAATTTAAAATTTTATTTTTTTCTGGAAATTTAAAAAAAGTTAAGGAAGACAAGTTTATTATTTTTGTACTTTCTCCTTATAAACCTATCAAAAACTGTGTATGTATATTTATGGGCACAAAGCCCAGCCCATCAATAAGTAAAGCTGCACATATTATAGTATCTCCCTACCGTAAGGGTCCTTTTCTCCGCCGCAGAAATGACGAAGTTGAGGAAGCTCGCCCGGCCAACGGGTCACCGTTCAGGTTTCATATCCGCTTCTACTTTTTAGTTTGGTTCCGTTTAAAAAAATTTAAAATGTTATATTAGTGAAAGATTGGGCATCAAGTTACATCTCCAAGAATCAAGTCACACGATATGGAAAGATATGTTAGGATACAATCATAATTGTAATAAAGATGACAACGAAGGACCCAAACTCTCGTCGTCTCTATCTACAGCCGTCGCGGATGATTGATACGGGAACTCAGTTTCACAGAACACCACATCTCTAGAAACAAAGAACTGCTCCTTTTCGAGATCATATAAGCGCCAACCTTTCTTCCCATAAGGATACCCCATGAAACACACCGACGAATTCAAGATGCAAATTTGTCTCCTTTGTGGGACTGATCATGTGCATAACACAAGCTTCCAAAGACGCAGATGCTCATAAGAAGGCTTGGTGTTATAAATTCGTTCGTATGGTGTGGCTCCGTGTAACTGATAACACTCTAATTTACATGTTTTTAGCATCCTTTTTTTCTATATTTTGCATTGTTCATACCTCTAACTTAGCATTTTTAGGTCATTTCTGTAAGAATAAAGTTTTAGAGCATTTAGGGTGTTGCATTTCTGCATTTGCATATATTGGATGAAAACAGGTGCTAAAGAGCCAAAAATGGGGAAAAACAAGGACAATTCGAGCATGTACCCGAAGGAGCCATCGAGCTACAAGAACAAGTCCGAACCCTAACACGAGCGCGAGGAGCAACCCAAAGATCCACCCGAGGAGTTACCCGACTTCACCCTTGTGTACCCCATCGAGTAGACCATCGGGCAGGTCTTTGAAGCTAGGTCAAATGGGTTTCCATATATAAACCCCTCTTTCCCTAGCTTGCAAACGAGCACGCCGCAGACCCTCAAACCAGAGAGCGAGAGCTTCTGTGAGAGAAATGAGCGACTCAACATTTTCTTCCTGTTTTTGCACTTTTATTTTGTAGTTTTCTTAGATCTTTATCCCATACTCTTTCTACTCTACTCTATCTTTTAATATAATGTCATTTTCGTTTATTTCTATTGCTTTGTCATTTGTTTCTATGTCCGAGTAGTGTAGCAAAGTTTCTAGGGATGAGATAGATGATTAGATGTTCTTGATCGGTTAGGATGCTTTAGTTGGTTGTGATGATTGATAGATTTCCTTCTAGGTTGATGTTCTTAATGCTGTCAACAGACCGAAAGGTTGAGATTAGATCTAGAGCGTTTACAATGCTACAGGCCAAAAGGAGTAGATAAAATGCTTGATTAGGTCAATGCTAGAGGTATATTTAACTTTGAGTGACAAAATCAGATAAGTCTAAGTTTAATGACAAAAATGAATTGTTCTTAATGCCTGCTTGTTCATATTGCTAGTGCGACAGTGTGGTAGTATGTTCAAGGTTGATTGTTGCTAGTGCGAAAGTGTGGTGACAAGGTTTTAGAGGTTCATTGTCTAGAAAATAATTGCTTGAGGTATGTAAGGCATCCGTACTGGTCTATAACACTTAGGATTTTCTTAGGAACTTTCGTATTTCATTGCTTGCATTTTCTTTACTTACTCGATCAGGTACACGATAACTTGCATCGAGTAATACCTCGAGCTGTTCATAATTTACTTGCATACTCAATCACCCCACTCGATCCTGTACTCGATTGCTTGCATCGAGTGCTTAGGTCGTGTGGGTTACTTGTTTACATTCTTTTACTTTGTTTATATTAGGACTGTTAGAACCAAAACCTTAATTGCTTGGCTTGACTTGTATTGTGCTGATCATATCCTTCCTGCTAGCAATACACAACCATTTGGATTGATAACCTTTTGTACTACAGCTGCATAGGAAATTGATACCCTTGGTGAAAAACTGTCTATCAGTAACACTGAACTTGGCGTACGATTTATCAAATAACCGGCCGTTAAAACACATTCTCCCCAAAATTCAATTGGCAAGTTAGCTTGAAACCGTAATGCTCTGGCGATATTCAGAATGTGACAGTGCTTCCTCTCAACCCTCCCGTTCTGTTGAGGTGTCCCGACACAAGACGTTTCATGAAAGATCCCTTGTGGCTTAAAGAACTCTCCCAAGCAAAGAAACTCAGATCCATTATCACTTCTGATCATTTGAACTGGCTTTTGGAACTGTCGGACAATCATTGCAATAAACTGTTTGAGATACGCCGAAGCTTCAGATTTTTCATTTAACAAGTGAACCCACACATCACGTGAATAATCATCGAGAATGGTTAAAAAATAGCGTCCTCCAGAATAAGTTGGAGTCTTATAAGGATCCCATAAATCACAATGAACCAATTCAAAAATCCTTGTTGTTTTATTCTCACTAATTGGAAAACTCGTTCTTGTTTGCTTGGCACGGAGACATACATCACATGCTTTATTCAAAAATGCAGAAGGAATGACATTGGAAATAACAGGAAGCAGACCAACGACTTTAGGTGCAGGATGACCCATCCGATTATGCCAAAGCTCAAAGGACTTCTCATCTTTAATCGATGCAGATGCAGCAAAATCCATACTCCTAAAGTGGAAAGTCCCTCCCATACGTCTACCAGCTCCCGTCACCATCCTCGTAGTACGGTCCTGAACAACAAGGAAATGATCAGCCAACTGTATACTACACATCGATTTTCATCCATTAACTGAGCAAGAGAAATCAAATCTGATTGAAACCCCTCAACATAGTAAACAGATCGCAAGATCATATTTGGCCCAAGCCGTATAGACCCTTCTTTGACAGACAGTTGCTCTCTACCATCAGCTAATATTACCCCCACATGCAACATATCTTTAACATCCGTTAAAATATCTAGTCTTCCAGTTAAGTGATGTAAAGCACCTGTATCCATGATCCATAAAGGGACAAAAGACATACCAGTTAACTTTTCCGGTTTGTTAAGAACACCAGCATTGAGAAGGCTCTTAATTGCTTGCCATTGAGAATCGCTCACCTTCACTCCATCACGATCATCGTCCGTAATGACATAGTGAGCACTTGTACAGGTTGAAGGTGATATCACGTGAACAGCATTAGCAAACGAAACTCCACGTCCACGTCCAGCTCCTCCATTGGATGCAACACGGCCTCGACCACATCCTGACTAAGTGCGAGATTGCAGCCTCTCTCACCACCACTCTGGATAACCAATCACACCGTAACAGCTATCATTGGAGTGGCCAAGACGATTACAATGCTTACACACCACCGACTTGTCTTTGTCTTCTCTCCGGTAAGGTGACGTTGTTTGAATCGCAAATGCAGCAACACCACCAGATTCTTCCATGCTTTTAGTTCCGTTTTTCACCAAGTCTTCTTCCTGACGAACAATGTTGTAAACTTCCTCCATTGGTTGAATTGGAACTCTCGAGACTAAGCTTGATCTCATGGTTCGATACAATGTATCATCAAGTCCAAACAAGAATTGATGGACTTTATCCTCTTCTCGATCTCTCTCTTGAAGAGTTCCAAGATCACACTCACATTTTCCACATTTGCACAGCCTTAATGGACGATAGCTAGCCATACCATCCTAGATGCAAGTCAGCTTCCCAAAGTAAGTCTCAATCGGGAGACCTCTCTGTTTGCAGCAAGCAAGATCAGCCTTGATTTGCTGAATTCGGGGTCCATTAGTCACTGAAAACCTCTTATTCAAATGGTCCCACAGATCCTTAGCCACATCTCGATGAGAAATGTTAGATCGAAGCTTTGGATCAATGGACATCTTGATCCAAGACACCGAAGCGCCTGAATAGTCCACCAATCTTCCAAATCTGGTAATCCCTCTTCTGGTCGTGCAATGGTTCCATTAAGGAACCCAAATTTTTTCGAGAACACAGGGCTGACTTCATCCCACAAGCCCACTCATCATAGTTTTCACCTGTGAGCAGTGGATGTGAAATTACAGCCCCTAGATTATCGACCGCCATCAAGTCGTAAGGAGAGATGGTTCGTCGCACCTCCATCGTGTTCGTGGTCATCGCAGTTGTCGTGGTCGGATTCGCGTTCATCGGTGGAATGATGCCGTCGTTGGTCGTCATTGGTCGGGTTCGCTTTGTTTCTGAGCAAAGGAAAAGAAATCAAATTTCGTGCTCTGATACCATATACGAGAAATCACGATCGGAAGAGTATTTTGGTATATTGATTTAGAATACACCAACGTCCTTTCTGTACTACACAGAGAATCTCCTATTATGTAATTACAATCAATTTACAATTATGATCGTATCCTAACATATATTTCCATATCGTGTGACTTGATTCTTGGAGATGTAACTTGATGCCCAATCTTTCACTAATATGTTAAATCAGATAATAACCACATGTTAGTTATAAAAATAAAGAAACACAACATAAAAAAGATGATGTCATCTTACAATTGTACTTAGGCCTTGACTGGAAGCACTCAAAGTGTGTATTTGAAGACTTAAAAACAAAAGAAATGTTAATGTTACCAATCACAATAATGTTCAGTCGTTTGTGGTTTTCTATGAAGTGAAAAAATAATTCATTTGCGTTTTTTCAAACAGAGTAATATATCATGGACGGCGTTCGTTTCTGGAACCCTCAATTATCTAGCGGTTCGTTTCAAAAAACGCACTTGAACAAAATAAAATATTAATTTATATTTATTATTTTCAATTTACGATTTGAAAAAAGAAATAATCAGTATGCTATATATTAACAAATGTCTCTATATTAAATTTATTTTTAATTTAAGAATTGTTAAAAGATTTCATAAATCATTTAGTTTTTCAATTATTTTAGAAAATAATCTACGACATCATTTCTTCATATATGATAAAAAAATCAATTTTAACTTTGAATAACAAATTTATAATAATAAAACTGCAGAAAATATACATGTAAATAACTTAAAATAAAATAAATAAAAAACATAAACAAAGTTTCGTATAAACAAAAGTTTCTTATTAACAATAAAAAACATAAACTTAAAATAGAAAAAAAAATATATATATATATATATATATATATATATATATATATATAAGTTTAAAAAATTACTGATTAACAACTGAAAAAAATTTTTATTAACAATTCCGCTAGTAGTTTTTCACCAATCAAACATTATTTCGCACCGCTTATTCTGCATAAACCGCACTTATCCCGCAAATACTTTTATCCCGCACGTACCGCAGTTGAACCGTACCGCACTATTAAACCGCTTTCTCCGCACAACTAAATACGCTGTTACCATTCGGACCCTTAGTTTCAGAGTTGAGAGAACAGTTTTTTTTTTTACTTTTGACATTACAAGTCAGAGAGAGACATTACAAGTCAGAGAGAGAGAGAGATCCAATAGGAAGAAAGGGAGAGAGAGAGAGAGAGAGAGAGAGAGAGAGAGAGAGCAAGTTGAAGGAGCAAAGCTTGTAGCTTTCTCACTTTGACCACTTTTACTGAACGTGAAAGTAGGGGTGGCGACGTTTATATTTCAAAGGCATTACAATTGAGAGAGAGAGAGAGAAATAGGAAGAAAAGGAGTGAGAGAAAGAGAGAGAGAGACAAGAGCAAGTTGAAGGAGCAAAGCTTGTAGGTGGGAGAGCTTGAATCAGAAATTTCTTAGGAGAGATATGGCTAGTAACCCTGAATTCCTTTAGTGCTATGAAGAACGGAAGCAGGAAAGCTTCTTCAAAGTTCTTCCGAAAACATGGTAAAACTATGTTCTAAACTCTTAATCTTGTTAAATGAGCTTGCTTGTCTCAAAAAGGTTAAAAATTTTGATTCTTTGTAACAATTGGTTTCAAGGTTTGAATCTTGATAGGTGCATTTTAGAGGTCTTAAAATTAAAGGAACTCTCTTTATGGGTCTTATAATTATTTTGTTTTCTTTGTTCTTTAAAAAATTTCTTAAATGAACTGTCTTTATGAATCTTAGGGTCCGAATGGTGACTGCGGATTTGGTTGTGCGGGACAAATGATTTAATAGTGCGGTATGGTTCAACTGCGGTTTGTGCGGGAGAAATATAGGTAGTGAATGGTGACATATAAAAAGCGGTTTTCAATCTTGATTTGTCAAAACCGCACAACATTCACCAATCACAATAAAAACTCAAATTTGCGTTTTTGTAAAAAAAAAAAATCTATTTGCGGATTTGTCCAGTGGATATTACTCTAGACCGCTTTCAAAAATACATACAGGTCTTTAACCAGCGTTATTTTCAAAACCGCACAGACCAAAGTATTTTTTTGTATATAAAAAATATTTATACATATATCTTACGATTGCTTTGTCAAACTGATGCAAATAGGAAAGAAAAAATCATTTTTTATATGATTCATCTCTCTAGACCTCTCATCTCTCTCTCTATTAGTAACCTCATGTTTTTTTTTAGGCATTTCTTTAATGTTTTTTCTTAAATGATTTATTAGATTTCAAACTATAAAAATTGATTTAAATGATTTATAATTTTTTATGTTAATAATTATTATTTTAAAATTTTTACTTCCGATTTTCTATAATATAATGTTAAAATTAAAATACAAAGGTAATTTTTACTTCATATCAATTTGGGTATTTAAAGTTCATAAAGTNAAAAATTACTGATTAACAACTGAAAAAAATTTTTATTAACAATTCCGCTAGTAGTTTTTCACCAATCAAACATTATTTCGCACCGCTTATTCTGCATAAACCGCACTTATCCCGCAAATACTTTTATCCCGCACGTACCGCAGTTGAACCGTACCGCACTATTAAACCGCTTTCTCCGCACAACTAAATACGCTGTTACCATTCGGACCCTTAGTTTCAGAGTTGAGAGAACAGTTTTTTTTTTTACTTTTGACATTACAAGTCAGAGAGAGACATTACAAGTCAGAGAGAGAGAGAGATCCAATAGGAAGAAAGGGAGAGAGAGAGAGAGAGAGAGAGAGAGAGAGAGAGAGCAAGTTGAAGGAGCAAAGCTTGTAGCTTTCTCACTTTGACCACTTTTACTGAACGTGAAAGTAGGGGTGGCGACGTTTATATTTCAAAGGCATTACAATTGAGAGAGAGAGAGAGAAATAGGAAGAAAAGGAGTGAGAGAAAGAGAGAGAGAGACAAGAGCAAGTTGAAGGAGCAAAGCTTGTAGGTGGGAGAGCTTGAATCAGAAATTTCTTAGGAGAGATATGGCTAGTAACCCTGAATTCCTTTAGTGCTATGAAGAACGGAAGCAGGAAAGCTTCTTCAAAGTTCTTCCGAAAACATGGTAAAACTATGTTCTAAACTCTTAATCTTGTTAAATGAGCTTGCTTGTCTCAAAAAGGTTAAAAATTTTGATTCTTTGTAACAATTGGTTTCAAGGTTTGAATCTTGATAGGTGCATTTTAGAGGTCTTAAAATTAAAGGAACTCTCTTTATGGGTCTTATAATTATTTTGTTTTCTTTGTTCTTTAAAAAATTTCTTAAATGAACTGTCTTTATGAATCTTAGGGTCCGAATGGTGACTGCGGATTTGGTTGTGCGGGACAAATGATTTAATAGTGCGGTATGGTTCAACTGCGGTTTGTGCGGGAGAAATATAGGTAGTGAATGGTGACATATAAAAAGCGGTTTTCAATCTTGATTTGTCAAAACCGCACAACATTCACCAATCACAATAAAAACTCAAATTTGCGTTTTTGTAAAAAAAAAAAATCTATTTGCGGATTTGTCCAGTGGATATTACTCTAGACCGCTTTCAAAAATACATACAGGTCTTTAACCAGCGTTATTTTCAAAACCGCACAGACCAAAGTATTTTTTTGTATATAAAAAATATTTATACATATATCTTACGATTGCTTTGTCAAACTGATGCAAATAGGAAAGAAAAAATCATTTTTTATATGATTCATCTCTCTAGACCTCTCATCTCTCTCTCTATTAGTAACCTCATGTTTTTTTTTAGGCATTTCTTTAATGTTTTTTCTTAAATGATTTATTAGATTTCAAACTATAAAAATTGATTTAAATGATTTATAATTTTTTATGTTAATAATTATTATTTTAAAATTTTTACTTCCGATTTTCTATAATATAATGTTAAAATTAAAATACAAAGGTAATTTTTACTTCATATCAATTTGGGTATTTAAAGTTCATAAAGTTATTGCAATTTTTTTTAGAACATAAAACATTTAATAATTTACAATTATACTAATTATTCATATATTTCTTTTCTATCATATATATAGTGTGTAATTTGCATCAACATTTTTATTTAACCATTCACACATTTATTGTATACCGCAAATAGTTTTTTCACCAATCAAACATTATATTGTACAGCTTATTTTGCATAAACCGCACTTGTCCCGCAAATATTTTTCTTCCGCAAATACCGCAGTTGAACCGTACCGCACTGTAAAAACGCTTATCCCGCACTATCAATTACGATGTCACTATTCAGACCCATATTTGCGGGATAAATGCGGTTTAAATAAAATAAGCGGTACAAAATGATATTTGATTGGTGAAAAACTATTTGCGGTTCACTATTAATTGTGTGAATGGTAAAAAAAGGAAAAGCGGTGCGTATTATATATTATAAAAGAAATTTATTAATAATTAGTATGTTTGTATATTATTGTATGTTATGAATTAATAATAAATTAATTATATTTATGAATCTTAAATACTATAGTTGATCAAAAAGTAAAAAGTTATTTTTTTGACATATTGATAAAAAGTTCTACCTTAAAAGATACAAATTGATTAAGTACATAAGTTATAACTTTAATAAATATCTGAGTTACTTAAATTATTTTTGTTGGATAAAAATTATGAAAATAATATCTAGTTTTTAAATAAATAATATGATGTTGAATTCAAATTTCTTAATAACTGAGAAAATACAATTTTAAATTTATAATTTTGTAATAACAATAATAATTTAACTATAAAATAAATTACCTTTAAAATAATAATGATAGTAGCTATCTTGTGGAATGGAAAGAAAAAAAAATTATAAGAAACGATGAGAGAGTGAGAATGTTTATGTGTGTATTGGTTTTTTTTCTTTATTTCCTTTTATAAATAACTTTTATTATTTTAAAATTATTCTATATTATTTATGGGGTGCGGATTTGTTGGACCGCTGGGTTTTGCTCAGATTGCAAACTTGAGGCGCGTTATTCATTTTTCTAGTGTATTATTGCTGTATTGAAATCCGCAAATAATTTACTTAAAAAAAAACAAAAAACGCACACTAAAGGATATCAATTATGATTGGTGACTCATTAGCGTTTTGTATTTTTTTCTGAAATCCGCACTCACCCACGTCGTCATTCACTGCCTTAATGTTTTTTTTGTTACTCTGTTCTTTAGGAAATTTCTTAAAGGAACTGTCTTTATGAATCTTAAAGGAATTGTCTTTATGGATCTTAAAATTATTTTGTTTTCTCTGTTCTTTAGGAAATTTCTGTCTGAATGGGAAGATCTATACTTTATTTTCATCTTTGTTTATTAGATCTGTTCTCTGTTCTTTTTTAACTTCTTGTTCTGTTTGTAGTTTCGTTTGTGTGTGGATGGGTCTTATTTCATGGTGAGGTTTGAAACTTTTGACTCAAATTCTTGATGGGAAAGCTCACTGATTTTTTTCACTGTAATTGAAGAAACACATTCTTGTCTAGCATTTTTTGTTTTGTTGGTTTTGATTTCAAACATGTAACCTAACTAATATCTTTCATCTTGTTTGTGTAACCAAAAGAGAGCAATTCCTCACGACTTTGCGAGAAGCTTCCCTGACGATGAGCTCCTGGGTACGATGAAGATAAGTGTGCCTTGGGGAAGCACTTGGGAAGTAAGAATATCGAAAAACCCAAGATTCTACTTCATGGAGAAGTCCGAATGGGAGAAGTTTGTGAGGGACAATTCCTTGGGAAGAAATGAGTTGCTTTGCTTCACTCACAAAGGAAAGATGAACTTTGGTGTGAACATCATGATGCAAATTGGCAAGGAGATGTTTCAACCTCCACAAGCCAGAGACTTCTTGGCTTCCTCGAGTAAGATTTGCTTTTCTGGCTTTGAAACAGTGAACCGGATAAAGATATTGATTTCTTAAGACTTTGGATGATGAATCAGGTCGCTTTAAAACAGAACAAGATGACAAGACTGAAGAGGTGGTGGTTTCTTTTGAGGTGGGTGCTCGTGTCCCAAGAACTGCAGCTGGATCTAATGGAGGAGGCATGTACAAAAGGAAGCTCAACCTTGGGGAGAAGAAAGCTGAGGAGTCCCAAAAAAATACCAAGAGGAGTGAGAGAGCGTTTAGTATCCGGAGAGATCATGCAGGCGCATCTTCGTCTTCTGTTGCAGGATTCAGCGTCGTCATCTCGAAATCATACCTCATATACCTGGTACGATAAGACACTAACACACAATATTGCTGTATTGTTTTCTGTATCTAAAAAGTGATATGTGAATGAACACAATTGATTTTGTTTAATTCAGAGGATCCTGACATCTGCTGCAAAGGATTATATGCCTAGAGTGAAATCAATGGTCAAGATCCATCATCCAGATGAGAAGAGTTCATGGAATGTGGTGCTTTTTTATAACGAGTAAGCAGTATCACGTTTTCAGTGGTGGATGGAAAGGTTTGTGTAAGGAGTATCTTGTTGCTTTAGGGGACACTTGCAAATTCACATTCATCAAACCCACTCGAGCTGATTCTTGTTGTCACAAAACCCTAAGAGAGGAGTGAAACTCACTGATGATGATGGATGTGAGGGTGTGTTATGTCTAATGGTGTGTTATGTAATGACTTAGTTCTGTTTTAGTTTGGTATATGAACTTATCCTACTTGTCTGTAGCTTCATATGTTTGAGACCAATTTTAATATGTTGGTTGTTTCCGTGAGACCTTAATTTGCTTTCTCTCCACTCTCTAGTTTTAATTGATTCAGTAACCAAAATGTGTTGGAATTTGACTCAAGCGGTATGTAAAATACTATGCTGTATTTTCAAAAATCAAAACAGCATAGTAGATTTAATATATTTAATATAAAAATCAAACACTACGCGTGGATTTATTTAATATATTTTGGTCAAAATTATACATGATAGATTATAGTTATGATATATTATTTTATAAAAAAAATTAAATTACTATTAAGGAAAAAATTTATTTCAAATACACAATTTAAAAAAATATAAAATCAGTTGTGTTAAAAATTCAAATCTGATAAAAAAAAATCATGAATTTATACTTAAACGTTATACTTTTTTCTTCTTTTTCTTCATGAGCTTCTTCATATTCTTCCACTGAATAATCATTCAAAATCTCATTTTTAGACTACCACACAACTTGTTAGCCAATCAAATTCCACGACCAAAACCATTGCCCATTTTCTCATAAAATTTGTTCAATTCATGAAAACCAACATAGTCACATATTCACTCAATTATTGATACTTTCACGGTATACTTACTTGGTTTTAGATTCACACGTACTAAAACTTCTCAAACCAAAATCGTTAATACTACAAAATTGTAAATTACTTGGAAATAAAGCAATATGAACAAATGAATAGCTAATAAAACATGTGTGCTTGTCGTCCATCTTTCTTCTTTAAACCCCAAAACTTGACTCAAACATCAAATTAAGGTCTTGCAATGTTAATCATTTTTCTTTAGACCTAAAACTTAAAAATTTACTGAAAGAATATCAACTCATCTATAAAATCATACCCAAAAATATGTTTTACAGCGCATAAGAAATAAAAACCATAAACGTGGATAAATAGGATATTTGAAAATCGAATATATTTTTAATAGAAGTTGAATACTTAAACTTTCTATGGAGGTATTTCTAATATTTTTAAACGTTATATTAATTTTAAATATTTATAATACTTGAACCTTTTAATTTTTTTAATAATTATAATATTTTAAACTTTTAAACTACATCTAAAGTTTCAATATTGTTAATACTTTTAAACTTTTAAAACTTTTTAAAATATTATAAAATGGGTGAGTTACTAGAATATTGCATAAAAGCTTCCTTATTACAAAAGTAACATACAATTGTTTGTTATTACTAGACTAACCCATTGTACCTATACTACCTCTGAAACTAGTGTTGGGGAAAAACGTAATTACTGCTAATGCCATTAGAAAAAAAAACATTGGAAGTTGGGACTAAGTCTACCGATCCTTTGATGGTAGATTTATACACGTGGACTGATTAAAGGTGTACGTCAGATATTTTTGGTACACTTAGTTGTAGTGCTGGTACACTTTGCCGTCGACGTAGATGGTACACTTAGTTGTAGTGTTGGTACACTTATCGGTGGACGTATATGTGTATCAAAAACTAAGTGTACCAAAAATATCTGATGTACACCTTCAACAGTCAATATGACCCAAAAGATATTTATGGTAGACTAATGGCCTGTTGCGACAGATTTATTCGACAGCCTTCTCTCGTTTCAGATATTTTTGGTATACTTGTTTGTTTTTTTGAAATAGTTTTCGGAGTGTGATGGTAGGTTTCTTGTCCGTGGTAGATTTAGTAAGCATTTTTGACAGCTGTAAAGTCTTACCAGAATAACACGAATTTGTTTGAGCTGTCAAAGACAGTCTAGCGTTGCGATAGACTTATTGGAGGTAGATCTAAACACGTTTGCTGTTCTTCCGATCTATGGTGTTCATGTAATAACGTTTGTAGCAGATTCATCAATCGTATTCTGTTTGTCGGCCGGAGCAAACGTCTTTTTCCTACTCTGTTTCGTTAATCTTTCCTCTGGGTTCATCCATGGAAGAGCTAGATATCTGTTCGAAAATCTATATAACTCACTTTTTATAGGTTTTTAATTTAGAAATCAGATGTTGAGATGAAAATCTATAATAGTTGAGTAAAAAACCCACAAGTGAAACCAAAAAAATAGACATAAGTCGTGAAAAAATAAAGTGAGGCAGGGAAAATTAGGGTTTTCAGTCGTATGTTAGAGGTAGAAGACGAGGATATTCTGGTAATTTCGGGTTCATTAAACCTAAAATCGAACGTGTACGTACATATAAACGTGTACGTACATATGAACGCATACGTACATAATGTTCTTGAGATTAGAGTACGTACATAACGTTCTTTTGCTTAGTGTAGGTCCATAAATCCGTTTTAATGAACAATATTATTGTAATTTTGTAGTCATCTTCAACATATCTTCTTCTATAACCCTAGCTAATATTGTCGTTGTTGTTCACCGGAAATGGAACAAGTAAGAGATGTTACTAGAAAAAGTAAGAGATGTTACTAGAACAACCTATGTAATTCGTAATTGTTTATTTATCATATTTTCGAGAGGTAATGAACAATAACCATACAAAATTACATTTTAACTATAGAGGGTAATATTTAGATAACATAAATATATAATACTCAGTTCAACTAGGTACAACTAAATATATATTTAGATTTGCATTTATATTTAAAATATGAAAATGATAATTAAGGTTTATAAGAATTTCTAAAACATATTGAACTATTAAAGAACCATGTTTAATCAACAATACAAGAATTTATCACTTTCTAATATATACTATCGTTTTCACATAAAACACTCTTTAAAGTATAAGGAAGACTTAGTAAGTGATCACCTCAAATGAAGCAAAAGAGGTTAGACCGAAGTTCTTATGAACATTGTGTTATGAAATTCTTGTATATGCTAATTAATAGTGATAAATCTTGTGGCCAACTGCTAATTAATAATTTATATTATAGTCCAACTGGAATTACGGAAGAAATGCAAAAGTTCAACTATGAATATGAGAGTACAACTGGACAACTATGTATAATTATGTGTATACCAAATAATTTTTTACTAATATCATGTTGTCTTTGGTTCATTTTACCACACGTGTGATGATTTTAAATGAATATCCGCCGCCAAAAATATATTTTTCCGTTTTCACATGATCTATATTTAAACTTATTAATAGCTCTAGTACAGTTGCACCAAGTAGTTCAAGTTATACTGAAATTTTCTCAGTTGTACCTAAGTGGATCTAGTTGTACATAAAACCTCACATTCACCCAAAAATTCTATTAATTACAACCAAACAAATGTCAGTTCCTTCATCTTGTTACAACTCTTTTTTTTCTAGTAATATTATAGTAACTCTCCCAAAAAGAAAAAGGAAGAAGATGATCGTTACAGACTAATAATAATTTATGGACGGGTCGGGACAAAGACTGAACGATACCAAACGAGTGTAAGAAGACACAACAATAAACTATTCTTTGATTTGTGTCATTTTCAGATACATATATAAACTGAGAAGCAAAAATCACGAAATCCATATATAGTATCATTAACAAGTCAAAAAAAACGTCACATCATTATCCCAATTATTCAAATTAACGGACGGACACACAACAAAACGTTGCCGCACCTATAAATACACACTCACACACCAATCCTCTTCTTCATCATCTCTTAACAGTAATCTCTCTCAGTTAACTTTTGTATATTTTCTATCTTTACACAAGATGTGCCACTCTTGGAGCACTGCAGCCTGAATTGCCATGTGCTCTGTTTCTTCTGCTGTCAGCTTAGACA
>NC_025689.1:12134993-12135447 GCF_000633955.1 Camelina sativa
TTAGTAGAGTTTAGCGTTTCAACATATTCTTATGCTTTATGTTACCTTTCAGATAATTAATTTGACAGAACTTGAACTCAATTGTGTGGATATACGGGTTGGATTGTCTAGTGCCTTATACTTCATGGATGGTTCTCCTCAAGCAGTGCGGCAGCTGCATAATCTTGTCTCACAGGTTGGATTTTAGTATTCATTGCTTATATATTTCCATCTCATTACAGTTCTCTAATATCTAAGGTTTTGCCAGTTTTAAAACAATTTATGTTCTTACAGATCAATCGGTTTAGCTGTCTTATCAACCACTCTGTGCTTTACTCTTGTAGGATCCTGTACAATGCAGTGTCACCGTTGGTGTGTCCCAATTTGAAAGATGTGATTTCTGGGCTCAGGTCCTTTACTATCCATTATGTGGTGCTAGAGGAGATTATGACGGTGACTACCTAGAGGAGGATCC
>NC_025689.1:12135507-12136278 GCF_000633955.1 Camelina sativa
AAAAGTTTAAAATATTATAAATACTGAAACTTTTTAAAAGGTTCAAATTTTATATTTCGAAATCTTTTAAAAGTTTAAAATATTAGAAATATTGATGTAAAACATAAATTATCTTATTTATCTACGTTTGTGCTTTTATTTCTTATGAGCTGTAAAACATATTTTTGTGTATGATTTTATAGATGAGTTGATATTCTTTCATTAATTTTTTATTTTTGGGTCTAAGGAAGAAGGATTGATATTGCAAGACCTCGATTTGATGTTTGAGTCAAGTTTTGGGGTTTAAAGAAGAAAGATGGACGACAAACACATATATTTTATTAGCTATACATAGGCATCACCAGGGTTACTGAAACGACCGACCTTTTTAAAAAAAAAAATATTAAATAATAAATAATAATAATATAATAAATAAACTACAACTAGTGGTCCCATACCCACTAGTCACCTAACCACAATCACAACCAACAGCGGAAAACCAATACCAATCAATATCCAAATAATATTCCATTAATAACCAATAATCATAACATCAACAATATCCAATACTCAAATAGCAAAAATCATAGAACCAACAACCTAGCAATGTTCTAATGACTCAACTCTAGCAACCTAGCAAGCCAAACAACATCAAACCGAGTCCCTAGAACATCCTCCTCTTCATTGCCTTGATTCCACGATCACACTTTGCCTTTACCTGCACCACAAACACATATTGCAATGCATGAGTATTTTATAAACACTCAGTAAGGCAATCCTCCCATCTACTGG
>NC_025689.1:12138600-12142244 GCF_000633955.1 Camelina sativa
AAAAGCCCGCCACAAAGGCCAACAACTGGCTAAAAGCCCGCCACAAAGGCCACACAATGTCTAAAAAGAATGCCACACACAGGCACACTGACTCGAAAGTCCGCCACAAAGGCCACAAAAATGTCCCTCCAAGGCTTCCCACCGCTAAAATGGACAAATTCTAACTCCCATAAAACCTTCCATATTTAGCACTTTCCACTTTTGGAAACTTTTCCACTTTTGGAAACTCCTATTCCCGGAAACTTTTCTCTAAAACCCCGCCTCACGGAAACTTTGTACCCCGAACGCCACCTCAACTTGTTACTTAGTCGCACAACCAACCACCCCAAGCGACCAAGTAACAGGAGAGATGGGCTGGAATACTCCATTCCCGCTCTAGCCACGGATTACAGATGGGACCAGGCTAAACAAGCTCAAGTCGCGGCTTGCTTCTCATACCACTTCTTGAACCTTGCCTTCATCTTTGCCTCAGGCTCCCAAGTCTGCTCCTCCACACCAAAACAGTCCCACATGACTCTCATCAAAGGAATCTTCTTCTTCCGAAGTTCCTTGATCCTCCTCTCGAGAACCCTCACTGGTCTCGCCTCCAAAGTCATGTTAGGCTGAAGATCCTCAGGAATCTTAGCCAACACCTCCTCTCCCTCACGGAGACACTTCCGCAACATAGACACATGGAAAACCTTATGGAATGCACGCATCACCTCAGGTAACTCCAATCTATATGCCACTGGTCCAACCCGCTCAATCACTCTGAATGGACCCATATACCTCGGACTCAACTTAGTCTCTGACAATGACCTGTTCGGACCCCGCAACATGGCCATCTTGAGGTACACTCTGTCTCCTACCTGAAACTCAAGATCTCTCCTCCTCCTATCAGCATAACTCCTCTGCCTATCCTGAGCCTCCTTCATGTTCAGCTTGAGAACCCGAATCTTCTCTGAGGTCTCCTGAACAAAACTAGCACCAAACATGCTCCTCTCCCCCACCTGAGTCCAGCATAATGGTGTACGACATGGCCTCCCATACAAAGCCTCATAAGGAGCCATCTTAATACTCCCCTGATAACTGTTGTTGTAAGCAAACTCTACCAGGTTCAGGTGATCTGCCCAATGGCCACCCCAATCCAACACACACATCCTTAGCAAATCCTCCAGCATCTGGATGGTCCTCTCAGACTGTCCATCTGTCTGGGGATGATAAGATGTACTCATATGCACCTTAGTGCCCATCTCTGCCTGAAATGCCTTCCAGAACACCGAAGTGAACTTAGAATCCCTATCAGACACAATGCTCGCTGGCACCCCATGCAATCTAACTATCTCTCTCACATACTTCTTAGCCAAGACCGCTGCTCCATCAGTCTTCTTAATGGCCAAAAAATGTGCTGACTTAGTCAACCGGTCCACAATGACCCAAATAGGATCAAAGGTCCAAGACACTGGCAATCCTACCACAAAATCCATGGTGATCATATCCCACTTCAACTCAGGAATGGGTAAACTCTTCAGTAAACCGCCAGGAACCTGATGCTCAGCCTTTACTAGCTGACACATATCACACCTCGAAACCCAACTAGCTACATCCTTCTTCATCCTAACCCAATGATAGTACCTCTTGAGATCACGGTACATCTTAGTCGCTCCTGGATGAATAGACAACTTGCTCGCATGAGCCTCTTTCAGAATCTCCTGTCTCAACTCCTCATCCTTGGGCACACAAATCCGACCGTGCACCAAGATAATACCATTATCTGAGACCTGATACTCTGAATCCACATCCTTAGAGGCATTCACCAGCCCCAAATCCTTCTCCTGAGCCAACCGCACCCTACTCAGAAGATCTGCTCTATCTACTGCTTCCAAACCCAACGGTTCCTGTGAAACAGCACACAAGCTCAAAGCACTGATCTCCCCTACCAGAGACTCCATCTCCTGCTCCTGAGCCGAAGCTACCCTCTTCCGACTCAGAGCATCTGCAACTGTGTTAGCCTTACCAGGATGATAGGCTATCTCCAAATCATAATCTGCCACAAGCTCCATCCACCGCCTCTGTCTCAAATTCAGCTCAGGCTGAGTGAATATATACTTCAGGCTCTTATGATCTGTAAACACCTGTACCTTTGCACCATAAAGATAAGATCTCCAAATCTTCAGGGCAAAAACTACAGCACCCATCTCCAAATCATGAGTAGGATAGTTGCCTTCATGCACCCGCAACTGCCGCGAAGCATAGGCAATCACCTTCCCATGCTGCATCAGAACACAACCCAAACCAACTCTAGATGCATCTGTATAAACCACATAGGGTTCTCCCTGCTCAGGCAAAGCCAACACTGGCGCAGTAGTCAACATCTCCTTCAGGCTTGCAAAGCCTTCCTCACACTCTTCTGACCAGACAAAAGGAACATCCTTCCCTGTCAACTTAGTCATAGGACGTGCTCTGCTTGCAAACCCCTGCACAAATCTCCTGTAGTAACCTGCCAATCCAAGGAAACTCCTGATCTCTGTGGCATTCTGCGGTCTAGGCCAATCTCTGATAGCCTGAATCTTCTCTGGATCTACAGAAACCCCCTCTGCAGAAACAATGTGACCCAGAAAGCCCATCTCACGCTGCCAAAAACTACACTTGCTCAACTTGGCAAACAACTTCTGCTCCCGCAGCTTCTCCATAACTGCCCTCAAATGCACTGCATGCTCCTCAGGACTCTTAGAATAAACCAGGATATCGTCGATGAAAATGATGAC
Source organism: Camelina sativa (assembly GCF_000633955.1). Classification (NCBI taxonomy): domain Eukaryota; kingdom Viridiplantae; phylum Streptophyta; class Magnoliopsida; order Brassicales; family Brassicaceae; genus Camelina; species Camelina sativa. The sequence continues at coordinate 12,141,348 of NC_025689.1, forward strand.
AGATACATCCAGAAACTCCTGAAACACACTGTTCATCAATCTCATAAACGCTGCTGGCGCGTTAGTCAATCCGAAAGGCATCACCACAAACTCATAGTGCCCATACCTCGTCCTGAAAGCAGTCTTCCTCACATCTGCCTCATCTATCGGTATCTGATGATAACCCGACGCCAGATCTACCTTGGAGAACCAAGTAGCACCCCTCAACTGATCCAACAACTCATCGATCCTAGGAAGAGGATACTTGTTCTTCACAGTGACCCGGTTCAAACCCCGATAATCAATACACAACCGGAAACTCCCATCCTTCTTCTTCACAAACAACACCGGCGCTCCCCACGGTGATACACTAGAACGTATGAATCTCTTGCTCCATAAATCCTCTAGTTACTTCTTCAGCTCAACTAAACCAACACTCAAGTATGCCGACATCAACTCGCCCCCACCTGAATATCAACCCTCTTGTTCCTCCAAAAACCTCTAGTAACTTGCCAGTTAGGGAATCTTCCACAAGTTAGCTTATTCCAAAGATAGCTTTCCGCTTGGCAATTCTCCACAGCAAATCATCAATACGAACGTAATAAAACAAACAAGTACCATACGCTCGCATATTCTGATTCACCGCTTCAAATACTTTGCAGGCCGCTAACTCAAGCCACTTGACTTATTCCCTCCAACAAGCTTACCAAAACTTTGAATCTAGCAACCCTGTCCATCTCCAATGAACTTCATCCAACATCGTTGCAACGATTAGTTTATCCTGCCATGAAGGCTTTTCGTGAACTTATGTATTTGGCAAACATGCATCTCCCAGCTCAATCCTGCTGTAACTCCCCTTCCCGGGACTCTGGCACCACCGGCCTCACAATCCTGGCAAAACAGCCACACATTCATAAC
>NC_025689.1:12143949-12144205 GCF_000633955.1 Camelina sativa
TGATTCCACGATCACACTTTGCCTTTACCTGCACCACAAACACATATTGCAATGCATGAGTATTTTATAAACACTCAGTAAGGCAATCCTCCCATCTACTGGGCTATACACACAAGCAATAGAGACATCTCTAACCATCAAACAACATTCAACAATCAACAATAACAAACCAGGACTCTGCATCGACCGATACCAACATGCATCGACTGACACTAGGTGGAGGTTGCGTCGACCGACGCAAGATCTGCGTCGACCG
>NC_025689.1:12144586-12175347 GCF_000633955.1 Camelina sativa
CATCGACCGATGCAATGCCGAGCATCGTTTTCCTCCGAAGCTTCTCGCCGGATCTTCGTTCCTGCAACCACGAAACTTGATCCCAAGCCACAAGAAAGCTTCCTAACGTCCCAAATAACAATCTAACCAGCCTAACAACACATAACAAGCAAATCAGAGAGATCTCTAGCTTAGATAAGCCATGGTCATGCACTTACCTTTGCCACAGAAGCACTAAGCCTTAAACAAACAAGAACAAGCCTCTAGGAAGCTCCTACAACGATCCCAGCTACAGATCTCTACAGGAACGCCCCAAATCTCCAAGAAATCACCAAGAACTCTCAAGAACTTTTCTCTCTTTTCGTTTCTCTCCAAAAACGGCTAAAACACGAATGAGACCAAAAAGAATCGAGTTAAGGGTTTTCCCTTTCTCTTTACCCCAAAACGCAGCATTTGACTTAAGTCAAAACGCAGAGAATTGAACATGCGTCGACCGATGCACCCTATGCATCGATCGATGCAACTCCCAAATCGGGATTCCGGTTCACGGATGTTACAGTTACGGTTGTCACGGTTACGGTTTATTAATCATCGGTTATGGTTAGAAATTTTCTTTAACCTTAACCATAACCATTTAATAAACGGTTAAATGGTTACATTTAAATACAGTTTCGGTTCAAGCGGTTACGATTTTATACAGTTACGGTTATTTGATAATATGATATAGTTGATATTATTTGATGGTATAATATAACTGATATTATTTATTTATAATTAATATGTTCTTATAGTGTACTCATATTTCTATATATCATATGATTCATATTAAATAAATTATAATTAGTATATTTTATGATGTTTTTAAAATGTTATAAACCAAGTAAGGATTTTGGTTTGAGAAGTTTCTAAATGTGTGGATCTAAAACCAATAAGTATATGGATGAAATTATCAATAATTGGGTGTATGTGTTGACTATGCTGGTCTTCATGAATTTCACATATTTTATGAGAAAAGAAATGGTTTTATTTTTAGAGTTTGATGGTTTAACAAGTTGTGTGGTAGTCTAAAAAAAGGTTTTTCACTGAAACATTAAGACATTTAAATAATGATAAATAAGACTAATATGCTTCCGACAACGAATAAGCAGGAAAGCTTGATTTATCAAGCGTCCAATTCTAAAAATTTATTCTGTTTAATCTGATGTTTTATTTGAGCTAATAAAATTATTTAAAAGTTTCTAAATCTTATAATATTTAAAAAAATAAAATGTTTAAATATTATAAATATTGAAACTTTTAAAAGTTCTTAGCTTTTACAAAATTTTAAAAATGAACAGGAAGCTTGATTTATCAAGCATCCAAATTTAAATGTTTAATTCAGTTTATTTCGGTTCTTTATTTTAGAGAATTTAAACATTTTAATATTTAAACTGTAATAAAATTTCCAACAATTTAGATTACATATACAATTGATTTCCTGTTCTTGTTCTTAGATAGGAGTATTCTAAACGTAAATATATTTAATAAACTCACGTAGTTTTATGAAATTTGAAAATTTTCTGAATATTTTTGGTTGAATGATGGTCCTAAACGACATCGTTTTAAAACGAGAAACTACTGTACGTCTTTGTCTCATCTTCCATCTCCCAAACTCAAATCTCTCTTACTGAAATCGAGTGTACTCTTCTCCGACAACGTCTTAATCTCTATAGTTTCGACATCTCCGAACCCAGTTCCTTGAAATCGAAAGGTACAGTTTCTTCCTTATGACAAATTGATTCCTCGTCTATTTGACTCAAGTAATTGTCTTTGAGAAATCTCCAAGAAGAGGGTTCTTGATTTATATGTCTGCAAAATTGTCACTTTTTATATTTCACCTGTGCTATGGTGTCCTCTGAAATAATCTTGTGGGTTTTACACTTTTTTTTTTTGTGTGTTTGCATAGACTTTGTTTCGCCTTTTTTTTAATAAGAAAATGCATATACTTTTGTAGTTGAGTGGGCTATATGTGTTCTTAAGTCTTAACTTGAAACTCATTCAATGGTTTGTGTCTGTGCTTCATTTTCTTTTCTTTGTTATCTCAAGTGAGTTGTTTCATCACTCTCTAACTGATCCAAATTGTGAAAGTGGGCCAGTAACCAAAGTCTGAAAGTGAGATTGTTCTTGGCTTAACCTGAGTGTGGATTGTTGTTGCTCTTTGCTATGGGTTTATGGATCTTCAGACTCCTATTTAAACGAATGATTATATTTGTTTTCTTGTAATGTCTAGAACGAACCATTTAGTGGGCTGAGGTTTTATCGAATTAGCAGCGTTTTTTCACCATGGATGCGGCCAGTGAAAGCTCTTCTAATCCAAAAAATGAGGTAGAAGAGAAGCCTGTGATTGTTAGAGTTAAGAGAAAAGTGGGGCAGTCTCTGCTCGATGCTTTCTGTAAGTTTCTTCTCTCTCTCACTCTCTTTGCTCTGTTTGTTTCCCTTGGTCTTTGGTAGTAATTCTCTTGGATCTTTGTCTGTAGCTTTTGTGCGGATAGGGAAAAACTTATAGTGTTTTGGTGTTTAGGGTTGGAGATAAATGAAAGCCCACTCAAACGGCCGACTCTGGATTTATCAAAGCTATCTATTTCAAATTCAGGCAAGAAATGTAGTTCTATATTATCTCTGGATTTTTGTACTTGTATGATTATGGTTTGGACTCTGTGAAGCTTCAATATTGTTTTATAGGTTCTTCTGTGGTAGAGGACGTGAAACCAAAGAAGGTGCTAGTGCAGCATTTGGAGACAGTCACGGACTCTAAAACCACGGTTGACATTATCCACTCTTTCTTTGTGAGTGAACTTTCTTAGTCTTGTTAAACTACAAACCCCTTGGTCCCCTTCACGTTATTGTTGTTGTTTGTATGCTCTTATAGTCGTTCGTCATTTTGTGCTTTGCAGGAGTCTGATCTTAATGAGAAAAGTTGCAGTAGAGGGAATTTTGAGGAGCGGAGAATTGCATTCAAGAAAGACAATGTATCTTGGTTTCATTTTGATTTAGTGCTGATTCCAGATTCTCTGTCTCTTGACTGATGCTCGAATGATGGTTTAAATTCCTTTTCTTTCTTGCCTGTAGAGAAAAGAACAACTCCTGAACAAAGCTGTACAACAGCAACAGGTACATTCTCTAACAGTTTCTCTGAGATTGACATCTTAGGGGAAGGTCTAATACCATTTTACATAGCTAGCTTGAGACTTGAGTAATCATATAAACAAAAGTTCTAATGTATGTTAGATTGCTGCAGAGACTGCTCGGTTTCAGCAAATATGGCGGAGTAGGAAGGGAAACAAGGAAGGCATTCCTGATAGGTGTCATTTCTTTGATGTTATTCGTGTTGATACTGAAGAAAGACGAGACAATGCACTAGAGTAAGTTCTCTAGTAATATGTTTTCGTAATTAAGATCTCAGAATCAGAACTAGTTTAGCTGTGGTTGAAGAAACACAGTATTTAAAAGTGCAACTCTCTTCATGTAGGTTTACATCCTTGGAGGACCAGAAAATGCTTGCTAATTTCTTGCCTCTCCTTAGAGAGTGTATTCCAACAGCAGCTGAAGAGATTGAAGCTGATATACATTCTAGTCACACTGAAGAATACGTTTATGATTATTATGCTGTGAATGAAGACATGGATATCATCAGCGAAGATAGTTACAAGAACCAGTTTCCTCTGTGCGTATTTCTCCACTTTATTCCGTCTGTTTCTTGTGTCAGTCACCTGCTGATTTGGGTTGTTGGTTTTTTCTTAACAGTGTTATAGTCGAGGATGAAGAAGACTTCTGCGATGGACCTGATGAATCAGACTACGACTCTGATGATTCAAATGGTACACTTTTATCATCCATATACTTATCTCCACTCTTATTTAACTTCTTAGACATTCGTAATTCTGGTTATGTGGCATTTGTTTTTCTATACTGAACATTGAAAACAAGTATCATTGGCATTGTTAATTCATGGTTTCACTCTGGGTTGTAGAAACCAAAAGTTAAGAAAGAAGGAATACTTAATAATTTTATTGATGTGTATTTGTGTGACTCTCAGCTGAATATCATCCAAGGAACGATTACGCAAAAGAGATCTCTGAAGACGAGGAGGAAGAAGAAGAAAAGAGTGAAGAAGCCTCTGATGAATCAGACGAAGAGACTGCAGAAAGACATGTGAGAAAAGTCCTTGGAGACTAACGAGTTTGATTGTAATGGATGTGAAATTGTGAATGGTCATAAAAGTTAGTCATACACTTGTAAAAACCTCTATAAATTGATAATGTTGGGACTATGACATTTTTTTACTGATAATTTATTAATATCTACTATTTTATAGTAAATTATCTCAATTCATACTATAAAATAATTATTATTAATTTACAAATGTAACTTTAATTGTTAAAATTCTTGAAAAATATGAACTGAGACAATTTTATAAACAATAAGATTAGTATTTGGATGTTATAATTTTTATAGTTTCAGAACAAAAAAATTTATATATAGAAAACTTTGTTGATGAAATTACAAGTATAATAGATAAATTCACTTATATAAATGATTTAATGATATTAATTGACATATTTTAACAATCTAAAAGATTTTCAAAATGAGAATTATGCATATTTTTTAGAAATTGAAAACTTAAAGAATTTTTTGGTTTTCTTATGATATGTTATAGAGTATACAACAACATTATAGTTTGAAAATAACAAAACAATTTGTTTTTCGATTCTCTTGCTCATAAAAGTTGATCTTTTATAACTGTTCTATTCTCTTAAATAACTCCAAACCAAATAACTTTGTCCAATTATTATTCAAAATCTTTGTTTTATATTATTCTTTCATAACTGTTAATTCTAAATTACACAGAATTTGTTCTCTATTTTTTGTAGAATATATAGGAAATCAAAAGAAAATGCTTTCTAACAATTTTAGAAAATGAGTAAATGTTAGAAAATATAAAACAAAGATTAACGAGTCTTACCGGTGAATCTTCTGTGTACCAAATCAAGATTATGGTTCGTGTTACATTCTGAATTAGAGACTCTGAAGACTTAACGCGTTCCTTTACCACACCGTTTAACAAAAATAACCAAAATGTAATAAATTTATGGAAAAATTGGAAGAAGAATAATTGAATTATTATCCATCTATGCATTTTATATTTATATTTGGTCATATATGCTTTAATATCATTGAAACTCCATTATATCCTCATATTTTTGAAAATCTTGCAGAACTATTAAGGATTTCCAAAAAAATATCATTGATTTCTAAAAACATTTTGAAGAATATATAAAGCAAAAAAATATACATTTAAGTAAAACTTCTATAAATTGATAATGTTGGGACTATGGTAGTTTATTAATTTATAGTGATAATTTATTAATATCTAGTATTTTATAAGAAATTATCTCAATTTATACTATAAAATAATTGTTGTTATTTTCAAATGTACTTTTAATTGTTAAAATTCTTGAAAAATATGAATTGAGATAATTTTATAAACAATAAGATTAGTATTTGGATGTTCTAAATTTTATAAATTTTTAATATTTAGAAAACTTTATTGATGAAAAATTACAAGTACAACAGATAAATTCACTTATATACATGATTAAGTGAAATTAATTATCGTATTTTAAGAATCTATAAGACATTCAAATTGAAAATTATGCATATTTTTAGAAATTGAAAACTTAAAGAAAAATTTGGTTGTTTTTATGACATGGTATAGAGTATACTACAACACTAGATTATGACCCGCGGTACACCGCGGGGTAAATGTTTTTTTTAATTTTTTTTGTTAATTTATTATTTTAATACTAATTTTGCTAATATATTATTTTGTTAATTATAGTATTTAGTATATAATCTGTGGTATACCGCACAATAATTTTTGTTTAATACAATTTTAATTAAATTATTTTGATTCGACATATTTTATATTGGTGTTGTTAAATTAGTAAGATGAAGATTTAACCCGTATTGAAATATCATATTAATGATAGTTTATTTTTTAGTATTATCAGTTCAATCCTTTAATGTCATATAACCCGTCATATAATATAACTCGTTTATGTTATTTTGAAAATTTAATATGTTTAAATATTCATAATTTTAAACTTTTTATTAAGTTTAGATATATCAGTTATAAATTATAAACTTCTTAAAATTTTATAATTTATTATATACAAAAAAAATTTACTATATATGTATGTTGAACACACAATTTTTATATTAATTGAGTAATAAATATTTGTTTTTAAAAATTTCAAATCACAATATATGCAGGAAAAATACACATTTTTTATTAACTTTATGTATTAAATGATGATTCACTACATTTAAAAATTAAAATCAAAAAGTGATGATAGAAGAATAATTTTTTTAAATCTTGAATAAATATTCTAAATATCTATATTAATTATAGAACATTATATATATAGATATTTAAAATATTTTAATTGTGTTTGGTTATAAGGATAGTAAAGAAAGCTAAACTTGTTTGGATATGAATATAAGCATTAAATGACATTAAATGTAAAAAAATTTCCATAAACATATTTTTGAGCAAAAAGTGCTGCAAAAATACTAGTATAGATTATAGTTTAAAAATAACAAAGCAATTTGTTTTTCGATTCTCTTGCTGATAAAAGTTGAGCTTTCATAACTGTTTTATCCTCTTAAATAACTCCAAAACCAAATAACATTTTCATCTTATTTTTCAAAATCTTTGTTTTATATTCTTCTTCCATAATTTTTTTATAATTCAAAATTACAAAGAATTTATTATCTATTTTTTTTGTAGAATATATAGAAAATCAAAAGAAAATGTTTTCTAACAATTTTAGAACATGAGTAAATGTTAGAAAATATATTTTAATTTTTATCGAACAAAGAGCAAACTATAGAAAATGTATTCTAAATTTCGTAAAAAATAGTATTCTAATATCTCCATAGAACATAAATAATTTCTAAATTTTGTATAATATATAGAGTGTGTAAAATACTTTATCTAATATTTGTAGAACATGTACAGTATATAGAATACACATTATAAATTCAGAATATTTATTCTAAGCTTTGTAGATTATATTTTATCCATTCAAAATTGCAACAAAACAACATATTTTTGAGAGTACAAGGATTTTTTTTTAATTTTTTTTTTTTAACAAAGAGTACAAGGATTCTAATGTCTTCTTCAATAGTTTTCCAAAAAAATATCTAAAATTTTCTAAAAATATTAGCTAGTAAAAGGTAATTTAGGAATAATGGACATTTTAGTTATAGAAAGCATATATGACAATAATTCAATTATATATTCTTTATTTCTCTTAAATTTATTAATAATGTAATAATATTATTAGACTTGATATTTCAGTTTTGTGTAAAAAAAAAATGGCGTTGAACTTAAGCAAACAAAAGGCCTAGCTTGGTCTTCTTCTTCTTCGTCAACCTCTGGATCGCTTCTGACTGTTATTAAAACTATTACGTGAATGGCTGATTTGGAGACTCCTAATTATCATCCTGACCTTGAGGATCTCCGGCGTATACCAGTCGATCTCTTCGCTTCCAAGAAACTTCCCGGCCTTTCCTCCGGCGATCTCGGATTTGCCGATTCTTCCGAAAACCTCGTCTTTATCCTCCGCAAATCTTCTTCCTCTTTGAAATCTCTCCTTGATTCCTCCGGAATTGCTCTTTTCTCCATCTCTCGTCTCCATGTAAGCCTCCTTAGATTCCGCAATTTTGATCCCAAAAATTTCATCGATTTTTTTGCAATTCTTATAGCATCTCTACAATTTTTCATTTTTTTTCAGTTGGGTTTAGTTAGTTTGGTAACTTTGGTTAGTGTTTACATATAAACTTAGTCAAATGAAGTTACAACGTCTTTGTGTACGTGTGTTGTGGAATGTAGAATGGAATGTGGGAATTACATAAAGGAGATGTGCAAAAGCGTAAGGACTTGGTTTTATCGATGAAACGGACATCGAAAAGATTCAGCAAGACAGAGTTAGAGGTCTCTTTTGCTGGTGAATCTTCGGAACATCTTGTTATCAAAGGTTGCCCCTTCCAAAAATCTTGTACCATTTACAATCAAGACTCCATTGTTGCGCAGGTATGTATTGGATTCATTTGGTGTAATTTGTATTTTCAACATTGTCATAAAGATGTGTTTGTATTTGTGCTTTGAAACTTTTCATCAATTTTATTATGTTCCATTTAATTTGGTGGCAGACGAGTTTGATGTACAAGCTGAGACAGATTTACGTAGGGAGAAGCAAGTTCCGGCTAACGATATTTCCGGGAACCATCGATCATTCTCTAGTAGTCGCAATGGTAGCCATGTTTCTTCAAGGTTGAATATGAAAATTCCTCAATTTTATATTATTACTGTAAAGGTAAAATGTGACATTGCAATATTGCATCCTTATTGCCTTTTGTTTTGATTCAATCGGTTCACACGTGAAATGTAGATACGACGAGTTTGCCCTTTCTCTACTAACTAGTTTACCATCTTCGTTCATCACACATCATATGCTCTAACCCTTATGATTAGTTGATAGTTGTTGGAAATTGCCTTTGCTTAGTTATTCATCTTATTTTTACCATTTTGTAAAATAGTCATCAAAAAACATTTATGGAACGTTTATGAAAAAAAAATATATATATCTAAAATTTTAAACTAATGGAACGAATTTAACAAAGACATAATAAAATAATAGTTTCAGTGTAGTTGCTAGTTTCTTCTTTGGAAAAGGTGCTCCCGAGTCCCGACCCGACGACGTCAAGGCCATAATATTCTCCATGTGATCTGGCTCACAAAAGATACGAACTTTTCCCCCCTTGAAGTTCTTTTCGATTACAACTCTTCTAGTCTTGTTTTTCTTAATATCATAATAGTCTGCCCATAACGTTTGATCAGAATAAGGATGAACCCTCTTGGTCTTGCTGCCCATAATCACAATCTCACCTTTACGAGTGACACCAGCGACATAATTTAGTCGAGAAGGAGTTATGGACAATGTAATCTTTGACCATTCTTGTTTCCCCATATGATCTTCCATAATCCACATCTCTGCACTAGCGTTATTTTCGTAAGGTATATGTATGCATCCTAGTTTCCCTTGGTAGTTTACTGGTGTGATCGAATCCCAAAGATGATTCATCGGCATCTGGATACGATCAAATCTCTCGAATCTAACGTCAAACGTCCCTAATACATTATTTATTGATCTGTAATAGATAATCCCATTGATGCATACACTACGTTCACGACCACACCTTGGAGTGAAATTGTCATTGATGTTAATGTTTCTCCATTGCTGCTCCTTTGGACCTCCCAGTGTGAAAACTTGACAAGTATATTCCGGCTCTACATTATACACTTCAATCAAGGACAACACTTTGTATTGATTCTCAACTGGATCATACCCAAAGAAATCATCAACAGAGTCCACTCCATCCCATACGACTTTGGGTAATAAAATAGATTGTTGCGTGGTAGGGTTGTATATCGCAAACTGGTTCGAGCTTGACCAACAACAGATTAACCCATTGACATATCGATATAAATGGCAATTTAACCCACATGGTATCTCACGCTCTTTGTCAGCGGATATGAATGTTTGGTTAGTGTTTGGAGGATAGGTATATATACGAGGAGAAATATGAAGATTGGGACAAGTTATGATTAGGCTGGAAGACAAGGAGTAGCCGCGGCTGAGTCAAATTCCGAGTCTTGATCGAGTCCGTAATAACAGATGACCATAGCTTCGAAACACATTGGAACCTAGCTAGTGACTTCACCGGAAGTTTCGAGAGTATATCGACTGTTACATCCAAAGGGATATATATAGATTGCATCTTTTGACAACTTTTTTATGCGGCGACGTTGTAGTTTGGCTCGTGAGTTCACGTCCTCTGGTGTTTATTTTCTTCAATTTTGTGATTTTTGAACGAGAAAAGATAAAAGCTATACCTAAATTCTCACATAAACCTTAATTAGGGCATAAGCTAACCTTTATATAAAGCGAGACCTCAAAATAACTAGTTTGGTCTTCTTTCTATAAATCTTGGTTTTCAAAAAGTTAGTAATTCGTGACTTGTCGATTTTAACGATTAGAGCTTTTTTGCCATATAAAAAAAACTTTTTTTTAACAATATTTAAAAAGTAAAAGATAATTATATAAGAAAATAATTATTTTACACAAGGTTTATTTTCTCTAATTTTAAGGTCATAATTTAATTATGAGGTAGCGGTTTTTTCAAAAAGTTAATATGTTTATGTAACTTAAAACATATGTTTACATATTATGCATATATTCTGTTTTCATTAATTTGGGAATTAAATTTATTTTCGTTATTCTTCTTCTCATTTTCAGGATAACATAAAAAAATTGACAAAAAATAATGAACTTACATGAAATTTTGATTTATTTATGATAATGTTAGTATAGTTTTATTTAAAATTAGTTGGAAAATATTAAAATTATTTCGTATGAGATTACAATATATAGAACATATATATATATATAATAATAACGTTAGTTTTTTTAAATATGAGATAATATTAGTTTTCATTTTTTTTGAGAATTATTTTATACTAATTTTTGATATTGATAGAATGCACAATTTATTTTGATATGGTAACTATAAGTCTTACCTTTTAGGATTAGTGCATAGAAGTAAAATTTATTTTATTATGATGTCATTTACTGCTAAATTGAATTATGAGATGAAGTGTGTAAACTCTAAATTCAGGTTTTTATTAACTATAAATAAAATATATAATTAACATCTGAAAAACTACTTAAAATTTGACATATTGTTTTCATATCCGCGTAATTAACAATATATCAAACTTTATATAATCAGATGGTATTTCATGAATTTTACTACATGAATATTGAGATCAAATCAGATATCTATATTGATATTTTTGAAATACATGTTATGTTTTACCCTTTTAGTTATGGTTATTTAAAATTTTAGTTACAATCTTAGTCCTTAGAAAATTGCCAAAAAAAACAAAAACTTAAACACGGTAAATCGACCAAAATAAGATTATTTAGATTTTTATTAAATATTTAACAATAATTAGTACCAAAAGTTCTTGCCTAAATCCTAATGTTATATAATCCACCAAATTTTATTATAATTGTTAACACATTTCTATCAAAAAAAAACTTTTTAAAAAACTGACAAAACATAAATTATAAATTATAAATAACTAAAACAATAAAGAAAAATAAGGTAGCTTGATGTGTACCACAAGTTAAAAATCTAGTAGTATTTTAAAACATTAGTCAAAACATGTTCTTTTGAACCAAAATGCTTCACAAACTCTTGGTCGAATTTTGCACAATTTTACAATAAAAGTCCAATCCTAAAACCACTACTCATCTGATTTCTGGTCGGATTCAATTCGGTCTATCCGGTCGAATTTAATCCAGAATCCGGTCCGTCCGGTACGCTCATTCTCGTTGGTACAAAATTTTGGGAATCGAATCGAACAGCAAACAAGAACGGCGTCGTTTTGTATTCTGTAACTCAAGTTCTTAAATCTTAACCCCTCTTCTTCGTCGGCTTCGCTACTCACATTCCCCAACATTAGGGCTCTCTAAATTTCTCCAGTCTCGTGTCGTCATCGTCTTCGCGAAGCTCAAACTCGAAGATGTTAACGGCAGATATCCCACCGAATCAGTCTGTCTACATCCAAAACCTCAACGAAAAGATCAAGAAAGAAGGTAAAACTCTCTCTTCTATCTAATTCGTCAACTAAATCTCGAAAAGCTCGTAGAAGTTTAAAACCGCATTGAGCTGTATCTACCCTTGATTCCATCTTAATCGAGCTTCTGCAATGCTTTAGAGTTAGGTTTTCGTTTGATTTTAGCTGTTGTTTGGAGTGCTCGTATTGAACTTCTAGGGTTTCGGAATCGTGTATTGAATCTAATTGAAGAGGTTATGAGGAAGATGTTTTTAGGCGAGGATTAGTGTTGGTTGGCTCAGGGAAGTATCAATTTTGGATGTATGTGGCTAACCTGGTTTTTGTGTGTTTCCTCAGAATTGAAGAGATCTATTTACTGTTTGTTCTCTCAGTTTGGGAGGATACTTGATGTGGTTGCTTTGAAGACTCCTAAGCTCCGTGGACAAGCTTGGGTTACCTTTAGTGAAGTCACTGCTGCTAGTAATGCCGTTCGCCAGATGCAAAACTTCCCCTTCTATGATAAGCCTATGGTCAGTATCCATCCACTGTCATCACTTTTTTTTTTCTTCTTATCTCTGAGTATATCAATCCTGTTATAATTTCCATAAAAGGATTCTTCTTGTGTGTTGTGTTAGATTGATTGAAGTGCTAAAGCATACATGTTTTATTAGTCAGTGGAACCTTCGACCTTTTTTGTCCCCAATATAATCGTTAGTTATCTGTGTGTCTAGATTCTGTTGTTTTTTATGCTTATAGACCTTCTCAGTCACATTCTCTCGTGATGCCTACTGCCAAAATGTTTGATCTGTTTGTTATATAGTACTTGCTAAATCTTACTTCTTTCAGGGTGTTTGTAAACTATTCAGTTACATCCGTTCACGTTGAGATTTATTTTTCATACTAATTATGTGATCTTTTTTGAGTGCAGCGCTTACAATACGCAAAAGCAAAGGCAGATTGTATTACTAAAGCTGAAGGAACTTTCGTTGCAAAAGATAAGAAGAGGAAGCAAGAAGAGAAAGGTTTCAAACTTTTTGTTTTCTTTTCGCATTTTTGTTTGGTTCAATGATAAAATATGAAATTTTCAATTGCATTTGAAGTTAACTAAACTACATATTTTACTTTTAGTTGAAAGAAAGCGTGAAGAAACCCAACGACCAAACATGGCTAATGGCCCAAGTGCCAATAACGGAGTCCCTCCGGTAAGTGTTCTTGTTCACCACCTTCTTCAGAACAACCTTCTGGTTAAATTCTATTGTATCCGGAAATAATGTTGATTATCTCTGTGTCTTATGATGCAGCCTTCGTTCCAGCCAAGTGGGCAAGATGCGATGCCACCAAACAACTTACTCTTCATTCAAAACCTCCCGCACGAGACAACAAGCATCATGCTTAAGCTTCTCTTCGAACAGTACCCTGGATTCAAAGAGATAAGAATGACCGAAGCAAAGCCAGGAATCGCCTTTGTAGAGTTTGAAGACGATGCTCAGTCTAACATGGCTATGCAAGCACTACAAGGTTTCAAAATCAATCCCCACTATCCAATGGTCATCTCTTTTGCCAAGAAATGATGAGTTTTTGGTTTCTTTTGTTTATCAGTCTTTTTTGATGAGATGACAATACTGTACTGTACCAACCAAACCCTGGTGTGTATAACCAACGGTTCTATTGTTTTAACGGATTGTTCCCGGTTTGGTTTAATCCATTGATAGATAGAGACCCCTGAAACGCGGTTTCACACTTGACGATTTATCACAATTTAGGAGACGACCCATCGAAAAAAAAAGAATATCTTTACTAGTCAACCATTTTTATAAAAATGAAATTTTTAGGCCAAGTAGAAAAGGACAAGAAGAGAAAGAGAGAGAGAAAACAAAAAAAAACCTTGCTCGATACGCCACCGTCGTCGTCTTTAACCCAATCTAAAATCCTCAATTCAATATCTTTTCATCTCAGAGATCATTTCATAAAAATAAAAAAAAAGTTTCCGTTTTTAGCGAATCCTTTGTTTCTGAAAGCTTTAAAGTTGTCTCCTTTAATTAAAACCATCATGTCTTCGACTTCTTTCACCGACCTCCTTGCCTCTTCCGGCGTTGACTGTTACGAAGATGATGAAGACTTGCGAGTTCCCGGGTCGAGTTTTGGTGGGTATTACCCGGAGAGAACTGGGTCGGGTTTACCCAAGTTTAAGACGGCTCAACCACCTCCTCTTCCGATTTCACCATCTTCTCATAACTTCACCTTTTCCGATTTCCTTGATTCTCCTCTCCTCCTCAGCTCCTCACACGTAAAGCTTTCATCTTTTCCTCATTTTATAGTACAAATGGAAAACAAAAAAAAAAATCAAATCTTTATAATCTATGATGTTCTGTCTTCAAACTAAAACTTATCTAAAGGTTTGTTTGGCTTTGTGACTTGTTTACTTGCAGAGTTTGATATCTCCAACAACAGGAGCGTTCCCATTTCAAGGCTCAAACAATCTCTCAGAGTTTCCATGGCAACTTCAACCGCAACCCCAACCATCAAACGCTTCTTCTGTAAGTGTTTCCTTAAATAGCGTTTTTGATACATAAAGTCAAGTCAAGCAACTATACTTTCTTGTTACTGGATCCGAATCAAACTTTTCCCTTCTTCGTTTTTATTTTTCTAGGCTTTGCAAGAAACGTATGGTGTTCAAGATCACCACCAGAAGAAGCAGGAGCTGATTCCTCGTGAGATTGCAATACAAAACAACAACCAAAGTTTTGGATCAGATCGTCAGGTAAAAGTACCATCATACATGGTGAGTAGGAACTCTAATGATGGTTATGGTTGGAGAAAGTACGGTCAGAAACAAGTGAAGAAGAGCGAGAACCCGAGGAGTTACTTCAAGTGTACGTATCCTAATTGTGTTTCCAAGAAGATTGTTGAGACTGCGTCTGATGGACAGATCACTGAGATCATCTATAAAGGTGGTCATAATCATCCTAAGCCTGAGTTCACCAAGAGACCATCACAATCTTCATTACCATCATCGGTTAATGGGAGGCGTTTATTTAATCCTGCTTCTGTTGTTAGTGAACCACATGATCAGTCAGAGAACTCTTCGATTTCGTTTGACTATAGTGATCTTGAGCAGAAAAGCTTTAAATCAGAATATGGTGAGATAGAGGATGAGGATGAACAACTTGATATTAAGAGAATGTAAGTAGTTTCTTGAATTAGTAGTGGAAGCAAAAACGTTTGTTGTACTTGGGTTTGGAATTGACTTAAATCTGTTTTGTGTTGTGTAACAGGAAAAGAGAAGGTGAAGATGAAGGCATGTCTATTGAAGTGAGCAGAGGAGTGAAAGAACCAAGAGTTGTGGTTCAAACAATAAGTGACATTGATATTCTTGTAGATGGCTTTAGATGGAGGAAGTATGGTCAAAAAGTTGTCAAGGGAAATACTAATCCAAGGTTGGTTATACAAAACTTGATTTCTCAAATTGTAGACTTGTTTCATGTTTTCTAATCACTTCCTTTTCTACTAACAGGAGCTACTACAAGTGCACATACCAAGGTTGTGGAGTGAGGAAGCAAGTGGAAAGATCCGCAGCTGACGATAGAGCGGTTCTCACTACCTATGAAGGAAGACACAATCATGATATCCCAACCGCGCTACGTCGCTCATAATATAAATATTCTTGGGACTTAGTCATTAGTAATCTCATATAGGATTTGGATCAGAAAGAAAAAAACACTCTTACTATGGCTTATCTTTTGTGCTCAATACAGTTTGTTTATTTGTTTGTTACACAGTCAATACTTTGTTTTGTACAGAGTGGTGTTTAGTAGTTTTTTTTTATCATGGGCCTTACAGAACCCCTTTTCTCATCTGTGTGACTTTAAACACTTGAGAGTCCATTTTATTTCTTGAGTCTTGGTCTTTTTCTTGATTTGTGTACATTATACATTCAAGCTTCATAAGCTAATAATAATGGTATGTAATCCCACTTTGCTTGATTGGTGCAACACATCTAGCTAGTATATTATCTCCATATTATAGGACTTAATTTAAAATCTTAACTTCTGTATCCATTATATATATTATTAGAACTAAGATATGAAACCAAAACCACAAATTTAGAATGGTGGAGATTATGCGGAAAGAAGATTAACCAAACGTAAAAATAGAAAGAAACAATAAATAGAAACAACAAATACAGGCTCATCTTTCTTTTTCCTTGTCTCACATACCAATGTTTCTCTCTCTCTTCCTCTCTCTGTCTCTGTTTCTTCTTTGTTGCACCACACCAAAGTCATAGAACCAATTAGCACAAGTAAAAACAGAGTCCTCTGTTTTCTTCTCTATACCATTAACATTTGACATTGCACAAAGCTGCATCTCTCATTTTCCATTACATAACCTTGATAGTTCCCCAAACCTAGTCTCTCTCGGTCTCTCCCTCTCTATCTTCTAGACTCGCTTTCTTTTTTTTAATGGATAAAGAAAACACCATGGAGTTGTTGACGTTCGGCAGAGATGAGGCCAACTCGTCGTATTGGGGTGAAGTGCACGGTCCATTCATGAAGGAAGAGCTTGTGTGCCAAGCACAAAACATGATGACCTCAAGAGGCATTTTCATGAACAATGACCCTCTCAAATTCGCAATGCCTCTTCTCATGCTACAAATGTCAGTCATCATCGTTACCTCTAGGCTTATCTTCCGCGTCCTTCAACCTTTAAAACAAGGAATGATCACTGCTCAAGTCTTGGTATAACTTTCGAATACTATATTCACTGTACTCCTATTGCAAAACAAAATGTGTGTTTGAAACTTATTATTGTGTGTGTAATGTATAGACAGGTGTTGTTTTAGGACCGTCTTTTCTAGGACATAATGTAACATACATGAACATGTTTCTTCCCGCTGAAGGCAAGATCATAATACAAACGCTTTCAAACGTCGGTTTCGTCATCCATCTCTTTCTACTCGGGCTCAAAATTGATGGGAGTATTATCAGAAAAGCTGGTTCTAAAGCCATCCTCATCGGTACAGCCTCTTACGCCTTCCCTTTCTCCCTTGGCAGCCTCACGGTTATGTTCTTTAGTAAAACTATGGGACTTCCCAACGCTGTAGTTAGCTGTACAAGCAGCGCCATCTCCTTGAGCTCGATGACTTCATTCCCGGTTACAACAACGGTCTTAGCGGAACTTAACATCCTTAACTCCGAGTTAGGACGGTTAGCCACCCACTGCTCAATGGTCTGCGAAGTTTGTAGCTGGTTCGTCGCTCTCGCGTTTAATATCTACACGCGTGAGCGGACAATGAATAGCTTTTGTGCGCTTTTGATGATCCTTCTTCTTCTTCTGGTGATTCATTTCCTCTTTAGACCTTTGATAGTATGGCTCACCGAGAGGAAAACCAAATCAACGAATAATAAAGACGTAGTCCCGTTCTACCCGGTCCTCTTTCTTTTATCTGTGGCTAGCCTTAGCGGAGAGGCTATGGGGGTCCATGCTGCGTTTGGAGCGTTTTGGTTTGGTGTTTCTCTCCCTGATGGTCCGCCTTTAGGCACGGAACTTGCTGCCAAACTCGAGATATTTGCTTCGAATTTGTTCCTCCCATGTTTCATCGCTATTAGTGGGTTGCAAACTAATTTCTTTGAGATCACAGAGAGCCATGAGCACCATGTGGTAATGGTTGAGGTCATTCTCTTGATCACTTACGGATGCAAGTTCCTTGGTACCGCGGCTGCCTCTGCCTACTGCAACACGCAGATCGGAGACGCGCTTTGTTTGGCCTTGTTGATGTGTTGTCAAGGTATCATCGAAGTCTACACTACTATCGTCTGGAAAGACGCTCAGGTGAATATAAATAGCCTTAACTGATTTGTTTTTTTTCAGTTTGGTTTTGATTCAGATTTTCTTGTATTATAAAATATATATATCAAGAAAACTGAAAAAAAATGTGGTTTCTTTTGTTACCGTTTTGGTTTTGATTAGGATTGATTTTGGTTTACAGGTTGTTGACACAGAATGCTTTAATCTGGTGATCATCACGCTATTGGTGGTAACCGGGATATCGCGGTTCCTCGTTGTGTACCTCTACGACCCTTCAAAACGTTACAAAAGCAAAAGCAAACGAACAATCCTCAACACAAGACAACACAATCTTCAGCTCCGTCTTCTCCTTGGCCTCTACAATGTTGAAAACGTCCCTTCCATGGTTAATCTTCTAGAAGCTACTTACCCGACACGGTTCAACCCGATCTCATTCTTCACGTTGCACCTGGTCGAGCTTAAAGGTCGAGCACACGCAGTTCTCACGCCGCACCACCAGATGAACAAACTTGACCCTAACACGGCTCAGTCCACACACATCGTAAACGCCTTCCAGCGTTTCGAGCAAAAGTACCAGGTAAAACAACTAAACGTTTTTTTTTTCATCGTATAAGTGTATAACAATAATATAACTATCATAATTAACATGAAAGCATGCATACACGTCGATGTAAGCGCAAATAAGCAATCGTGGCATAAAAGTAAACGTAAATACAAAACTAACAACTGAAACCACTTCCACTATAGTATAGAATTGAAATAGTTTAAAAAAAAAAAAAAAGAAGAAGACGAAGAAAAAGTAATATATAGTTTGATAATCATAATTATTAATCTTATGTCAGGGAGCACTCATGGCGCAACACTTTACCGCAGCAGCGCCTTATTCGAGCATAAACAACGACGTATGCACGCTCGCACTCGACAAGAAGGCGACGTTAATCGTGATTCCGTTCCACAAGCAGTACGCAATTGACGGGACAGTCGGACAAGTCAACGGGCCCGTCCGCAGCATAAACCTTAACGTGTTGGAAGCTGCACCTTGTTCAGTCGCAATATTCATAGACCGAGGAGAGACTGAGGGACGTCGCTCTGTCTTGATGACTAATACGTGGCAAAACGTGGCGGTGCTCTTCATCGGAGGCAAGGATGACGCGGAGGCGCTTGCGTTATCCATGAGGATGGCTGAAAAGCCTGATCTTAACGTCACTATGATACATTTCCGTCACAAGAGCTCTCTTCACGATGAGGATTACAGCGACATGTCCGAGTACAATCTCATAAGCGATTTTAAGAGCCACGCAGCGAATAAAGGGAAAGTTCACTACGTAGAAGAGATAGTAAGAGATGGTGTGGAGACGACGCAAGCGATTAGCTCACTGGGAGATGCCTATGACATGGTATTAGTTGGCCGAGACCACGACCTAGAGTCTTCAGTCTTGTATGGACTCACGGACTGGAGTGAGTGTCCTGAGTTAGGTGTGATAGGAGATATGTTGACGTCGCCGGATTTTCATTTCTCAGTGCTTGTTGTTCATCAGCAGCAAGGAGACTCATTGGCCATGGACGAAAGTTATAAATTGCCTAAGGTCGAGCATCATCAGAAGATTGGTGATACGGTAATGCAACCACGTTTCTCTGCTGAAGAAGGTTTCACTACCATTGATCTCGGTAAACTTTAGAGTAGCCAACTGACTTAAATCTTCATTTGGTAAGTTCTTTTCTTTTTTCATAAGTTCATGATTCGAGATATTTATACATAGATGTATCTAAGAGGTAGATGCATTTGGTATCGAATTGAGTCTCAGGATGTCATCATGTTATAGTTGTAGTTCGCTATTTTTGTCTACATTTATATATTACTAAGAGATCAACATAGTAAATAAAAGTTTATTTGGTTAAAATATGTGGGTAGGTAAACAAAAATATTCCAACAATCTCTGTTATCTTAACACTTGACTCTTTATTTTTGCGATATGTGACCATTTTTTCTTTATAATTAAATGCTCAAGAAGTATTTCTATACTTTCACTCTCTTTTAATTTCACTACTAGGATATATCATGTGCTTAAAGCATGGGTCAACATTTTAAAAAAAAATTATAATATAGTAATAAAAATTATTGTTATATTTTTTTAAAAAAGTTATTGTGTTTGAGATAATATTTATTTTTAATTGTTATGTAAATCTATTAGTCTATTTGAATACTAATTATTTTAGAATATTATAGTATTTTATTTTTGACGTATTATTACAGTTTTATATTGTTTATTTGTTGTATTTGCATCTTATTTTATGAAATATAAAATAGTAATTTTAATTTTATAATTGTGGGTAAATAAAAATTATTAATTTATCATCTATATAAATTTAGTTTTACCAATCCGCCAATGTGGAAAATTAAAACACACATTTTCATACATTGAGTAATATATATTCGTTTTAAAAAATTCAAATCACAACATATGCAGAAAAATATGCATTTTATTAATTATAAGTATTAAAATAAAATAAAGATGATATGAGAATCATAATTTGAAATCTTAACAAAATCTTCGAATTTAGTAATTAAAAATAATTGGATATAAAATCTTAGTTTTTAAAATTCTGATTGGTTTATATATATATATATTTTTAAAAATAATTAAGTAATTTCATCCATAATTTATTAGAGAGAGAAAATAGTTTTTTAGATTTTTTAGATTTTTTAATATTTGATATGTGAGTATTTTTTATTTTTAATTTAATTATATTTATTTAAATTAGTTAATTAAGCTTAATTAATTTTTTCTAATGGCAATTGAATGTAATTTTTTACACATTTTAAGGTTAGTTTCATATTTGTACTTCTCAATTAATATAGTAGGATTTAAGATAAAACTAGGATGGTGACAATTAAAAAAATAATAATAATAATAAGACTACGATTAAAATATTGAATAAACTGTTTTAGAAATCTTATAATATGTTATACTATCTATTTCATATTCTCTCTTCACTTGACTATAAATATAATTTACATGACCATACTATTATACTATTACTATACTTTCTATCTCTTATGATGATACAAACAAAGTTTTTTTTTTTGCTTTTACATAAATATATTTTTCATATTTGTGAGATTAAAGTGGCAGAAAGGGATTCCTATTAGGGATACAATATCCCACATTGAAAGTTAAATAGGATCTTTAAGTAGTACATAAGATATAGACGTATCTACTTATTACTAATTAATTTATTGAAACCACATAATCTAGTATGGTATGGAACTCGATCTGCACATGCTTAACCCAATCCACAATCGGCCCGCCCGGTCAAATAGTTGGCTCGTTGATTCATGCACATATATACAAAGATTTATGGCTAAATGAGCCATCATCTTGATGTGACATATTATTTAACTTCCGGGAAATCTATTTCCAACACAACCACTTTCATGAATCACTGATAACGGCATTTCCCGATACCAGCGTAATCTACCGCCTTCCAACAACTTTCCAATAGCCATATGCACCTCCCCGAACATAAACTAAAAACAGTCCATTAACACGCTCAATTATGAGAGCTCTAATACCAATTTAAAACAACCTGACCTATTTCTTTTTAATATAAATGACATAATCAAGCCCTCCATAATAACTAATTAAACCAACCAACGATAAAACAACACGCACAGCAGAAGACATAGCAAACCAACTCCAATTTATTATAAATACATTACCAATTATAACCAATAAAAACCATCAATCTAACATGTTTCTAAACCATTTTCTAACAACATAAACATAACCACACTATATAACCATGATTCCATGTCACACTTTGTGACATACCGGTTTGCAGAGAGGTTTAAAAGAATTGATTTGGCCATCTATGTCACCAATGTGTACTTATCTTTTCGGTCAAGAGGGCTTAGAGAACTCCAGAATTAAGCATGCTTGAGCTGGAGTAGTCTTAGTATGGGTGACCTTCATCGTGACACCCCGGCTCGTGGAGAGGTTTAAAAGAATTGATTTGGCCACCTATGTCACCAAAAGTGCATTTATCTTTTCGGTCAAGGGTCCTGGGAGAACTCCAGAATTAAGCGTGCCTGAGCTGGAGTAGTTTCAGGATGGGTGACCCTCCTGGAAGTGACTGTCGGAACTATGCGAGTGAGGATAAAACACAGAGAAAGATCATGTGGTGTTTCGTAAGGACGGTAACAAGTCCTTAAAGCTCTCGAACGTAACAAACCGACCGTCGTATATGGATGGGATCACAGGCCTAGAGAGAGGAAGTGAGGCCCATTCAGGAAGGTGGTCCCATAGACTGGGAGTGGACATGGGGCCAACTGATAGGTGGCAGTCGGCAAGTTACAAGTGGTAGTAGAGCCGAACCCAGTCGAGTGGGCTCACACCATTGGGGGTGACGGTCTTGGTGCGCAACGAAGACGTTGTGATATATTAATGGGGGTGAATTGTGACATCCCGGTTTGCGGAGAAATTAAAAAAAATTGATTTAGTCACCTATGTCACCAAAAGTGCACTTATCTTTTCGGTCAAGGGTCCTGAGAGAACTCTAGAGTTAAGCGTGCTTGAGCTGGAGTAGTTTCAGGATGGATGAACTTCCGAGAATTGACTATCGAAACTATGCGAGTGAGGACAAAACACAGGGAAAGATCATGTGCTGATTTGTAGGGACGGTAACAAGTCCTTAAAGCCTCCAAGACGTAACAAACCGACCGTCAGATATGGATGGGATCACGGACCTTGTGAGAGGACGTTAGGCCCATTCAAGAAGGTGGGCCCATGGATTGGGAGTGGACATGGGGCCCACTGATAGGTGGCAGTCGGGGAGTAACATACTTTTCCTACACCACAACAGAAAAGAGATGCGTGCGTATTATCACAAATACTTAGTGAGGCAATCCTCTCATCTACTAGGCTATACACATAAACAATTAAGATCATGCACAATACAAAAAAAAAACCAAATCAGACAATGAGGAACGCAAAATGCACCCATAAATAGTTGGTGTCGATCGACACCTTCTTGTTGTCAGTCGACACCACCAATCAACAAACACACCTATGTATTGGTGTTGATCGACACCTCTACCTTGTGTCAATAACACAAAACACAAAACAAATCACACAAACCCGAAATGCTTAGATTAGCCATGGTCACACATTCACCTTTGATTTAGATTGATATCTTGACAAGAACAAGATATCCCACAAAAACAATGACTCCTTCTCACACCCAAAATCTATTGATCTCCTTCTCCATCCCTTCAAAGCAACAAAAACTCAACCATCTTGCTCCTCAAGCCTCACATAAGCCTCTCTTTATCTCGCTGGAGCAACAACTAGCCAACTTTTTCTCTTCCTCTCTGGAACAACAAAACAAAGCTAGGACAAAGAAGATAGGATGTATCGAGTTTTTAAAATGACCAAGGCTTTTTTCAAAACCAAACTGATCTAAACCGAACAATTTAAAACTAAAAATTGGTTGTGTCGAGCTAACTAGTTATCACGGATTCTTTGTGAACAGTTTGTAATTGGTGAGATGTAAAAGAAAAATGATGAATTGCGAAAAGGAGTCAAGGCAAATGATAAACTAAGTCATGGGACCAAGTTCTTGGGTTGGAGTTAGATCATTATGTCGGGAATGGCATGAATAAAGTGTAGTCATTATCGACCAAAGTATCTAGTAGGTCCGACCATGGCATTGGCGAGTTATCATGGGGCTAGATTACGAAAATGGAACGAAATATGGAATCATGGGCAATAATGATTCCATATTGCATGGGCGGATCAATCATGAGCTATTAGATCGATTATGGTGTCTAAAGTAGAACATGTTCGTTCAAAAGAAACATTATTCAAATTAAAGTGGCTTAGATGGAAGCCGCATCAATTTTGGGTTGTTGTTTGTTTGTTTCATTGCATTACATATAGAGTAAAGGTGGTATGTGAATCTCCCCAAAATGTCACCCTGGACACAGGAACATGACGGCTTGGCTAGAATGAGTCGCATCTTAGGCTAACAATTACCCGACGAGGTAGTGGTGAGGTAGAATAATATGTGTGATTATTCTAAAAAGGTTACTAGATTCGGGTCTTTTGTGGTAATGAATTGATGTAAACAAGATGTGGTGTTGGGGGAGAGGATCAGACCATGTGGCCATTAGGATGTAAGATTGAGTCTTGATATTGATTTAGGATTAGGATTAGATCGAGTCTTGCATTTTTTGGTTCATGCAATGTTTATTTATGTTTTGCATCTCTCAATTCTGTGTGATTGCTTGTTGATTGTTTGGGTTTGGGCATAGGGTATTTAATTTCCGAGTAAGATAACCATACTTACTGAGTGACTATCACTCATGACGCCACTATTTGTTGTAGGAAACCTTAGAAAATCCTTAGTGGATCTGGAACATAGGACCTCAATGTAGTTTTGTTGAAGTTAGTGCAAAAGAGTATTGTGAGGGTATTATGTATTTTTGACATTGGACGTTCAAAACCTCTATACGTAATTTTTGTGAAGTATTTATGATAAAACTGTATAGTGTATAAAAATTATGTTTTATATTCGGGATGGTTGTTTACTGAGAGTGGGTTTTGACCGAGCCAACACAACTCCCCTTTGCCGTAAACAGTAGTAAAGCCTAACACCGAATCTGGGAGAGATGAATGCCAATGATGGATTGACCAGGGATTTTTGCTTTGTGGTAGAAGTACCTGGACAGACTGTCCGAAGCGTTCGTCACGTGGCACTTCCAGTCGCGGTTGGCTAGTCATGCCATATCGCAGTTTGGGAGTGTTTGGGCTCAGGATGTTACATTGTCGCTCATGTTCTTCAATGTTGCGGTCATATACTGCAATTATGGAAGAAATATAAAATTAGCGTTATGCATATTGCTTATATCATGTTTAAAAAATTGGCCTCACCGATCGATTTGTCACCGGAAAAGTGCTCGGCGACGCTTGATCATATTTTTGTTAAAATTATGTTATAAATCAATTATTTATGATTAGATCTGTAAATTTTAGGTATAATAAAATGCAGATTGAACAAAAATTGATTAAAACTATATAAAAAAAACCTACTCCTCGGTATAGGGTTAAGGCTGCACAATCCAAAGGAAGAAGAAGAGAATAAAATACCTATTTTACTCTATATCAAAGTGAAATATTGAAAACCATTGACCTATGACACAATTACCTACACCAATGGTATTGTCTGTAATTTTACCCACAAGATGGAATATATAACTGATAAAATTAGATATAAGCTCTAAAAAATAGTCACTGATTAATTTTCGTGTAATTTTTTATTAGTTGATTAATCGCTAGGTCCACCTAAAAAAAAGTGAACATATTGTATCACTTAAATAGTATCACAAAATTAAGTAATATTATTTTATATTATTTTTCAACAATTGATATAAAAAAATATAATTTTACATCAGTTACAATAATCAATATTATTATTAATTTGTATGACATCATTTCATTATAACTGATGCAAATCTAAATCATTTACATCACTTTCAAAATACTGATACAAATAAATAATTTATATTAACATCACTTAGAAAAATGATTCAAAATTTACATCATTTAAAAAATAATGCTAGTAAAATTATATGTCAAAATAATATATTAACTGAACTTAGGTTGTAAAAACTTATGTAATTACTTTTTTCATTTTTTTAGCATGAAAAATATTATGCAAATTTTTTTTTATAAATAAAACACTCAAAAATAGTTCAAAAATATAATTATGTTATTCTTTAATGGACTAAAACTAAAATTCAAATTGACAACACAAAAAAAAATAATAATAATAATAATAATAAATAGCTTGTATCCCACATTGGGTGTAGCAAAAACAATATTCTCTTCACTTAGTGGGGATAACAACTATATGTATGCCCCATCATAAATGTAGTAGAAACAATATATATATATATATATATATATATTATCAAATGAATATATAAACAAATATGATTAAATTATAAGTAATTAAATATTATACTAAAGAAAAAATTATTTTTATATAATTTATTATAATATTGATTTTAACATCAGATTTCTAAAATAATATAAATAATTTATATTAGTTATGATAAATGATATAAATATGTAAGATATGCAACGTTTTTTTGTAAGTAATGTAAATGTATTTACAAGTTACATGGTTAATCACACAGATATTTCCT
The DNA here is from genome assembly GCF_000633955.1 of Camelina sativa. Classification (NCBI taxonomy): domain Eukaryota; kingdom Viridiplantae; phylum Streptophyta; class Magnoliopsida; order Brassicales; family Brassicaceae; genus Camelina; species Camelina sativa. The sequence continues at coordinate 12,170,308 of NC_025689.1, forward strand.
CAAAAGCAATTTCATAAAGGCTTGGATGATGAAGGTGACTTTAAAGTATAGTAGATCTAACCAAACACATTTTAGTTATGTTAGCATGTGTATAATCAATTATACGAATGATGTTTCCAGACGTCTAGCCCATTTCTTTACAATGATGAGAGTGATTGTAGAGGCATCTATAAATCCACTCTTCATCTGATGAAAAAACAAAGGTGGGTACCAATCAGAACATGCACATTAGGTTTAAATAAATTTTCAAAATAAAATATGTAATATGATCCGTTGAATATTCTAACAACTTAGTAACCATATATAATTTATATAAATTTCCAAATAAATAACATATATTCCATTGAAAGAAAAAACTAAACTCTACACATACAATATATTTCAGTGATTTAAAAATCAGCAATTATTCATCTGGTTACAACAATTATCACAAGGACATATCTCTTATAGTTTATATTTTGACTTTATAATATATCTTATATTGCATCTTTTGCCATGGGATCATGGGATCATGCTCTCAGTTGTGATATCATTGGGACAAATCTTCATTTTCATTGTGTGAAGATGATATCAAAGTGGTTAGACTGTACTCCTCTTGCACCTTCCATGGTTTATATTCCACACAATATGTAGCTATAACCTCTTCTTCAAATCCATATATACAATAGATCCATGAGTTTTTGTAATCGTTCTTGATATTTCAAATATTAAATCGTTTGTAATCTAGTTGATGCATCCAAGTGTAATTAAAAGAGGAGTATGTTTTAAGACATGTCCGAAACTATCGCTTTATTTACATAGACTTTCATTGAATTAAGGGACATAGAGGAGAAAGCTTAATTGAAATTAAGGAGGGTAAATTGGAGAAAAAAAAAATCGAAACTAAAAAGTCGGACCCATTAACCGGAGGATCCGCGCGTTTTTAATATAACCCGACTCGTTGGTTAGAGGATCCGCGTCTACCTCTTTCGAGTCCGATTTATTTTTAACCGCTCTTTTGTACAAAATGTCCGACGTAATCATGAGCAGTGACTTCTCCAATAAGTTCTCTCTTTATTTGCTTTGATTTCATCTGATCTATCTGTCCCGGCGAATTAGCAGATCTAATCGCACTGATTCATCTTATGGAATGTCGAGGATTTTTGATATCAAAGTCTCGCGAGCCTTATAATTGTCTATATTTGTTTAGATTTTTGCTAGCGATCTTAAATGTGGGTTTTTGAGAGATTGGAAAGGCTACGATCTAACTATGAAGAAGAGGTCGATGGTGTCCGTTTTTGTTCCGTTTCTCCTTTATGTCTCTTCTTTCAAATCTAGCTACGATCTTACTCATTCGTTCTCGGTAACAGTTCATTCAATGTATATTGCTTGATTTGAGTAGATAAGTAATGCTTGAGATTTATATGTTGATGTTTCTATGGTTTGTATCTTAGGAGGAAAGTTGCTTACGAATGCAGAAGTTAGTTATGCAAAATGAGGTTAGAGATTCACCAAAGGTCGATGAAAAAATTGGAGCACGTGGTGGTTTATCCACTAATTCCAATGTGGTTCATAGGTTAGTGTCGTGTTAGCTTTATGATGTATCTTTCGCTTTCATTGTTTAAATCCAACCTAATATGAATTCGTTTTTTTTTTTGACAGAGATATACCTAATCAAAATTACTGGTCGCCTAAGTCTAACCAGCCATGTTTATAGGTTAAATCAGTGGATGCATTATTGATGGAGTTATTCTTTTGTCTTAAACTGAATAACTTTTGTATTTTAACATCTATACGCATTGTTTCCTATTAATATTCCAACTTTTATGTATTCAGGTCTGATTCGAGATTTCTATTTTTTTTTTTTTTGATCAAAGGGGTGTTCTCATTTCATTAAGTAGAACGGAGCATACAGAACATAGATTGTTTGGGATACAAAAGACATAAAGCAGTAAAAGAACATAGATAGATAAATGCAGTCGATATGAAGAGCTTGAGAGCTATGAGCCACATGCTAAAAAGCAATATGGGACTTGTAAGGTCAAGATAAACCGATGCAGACTCCATGAGCAGGTCAAAGGAGTATGAAGCCACTATCTTGAATCTTCGAAGACTTGGCGGAGATGAGAATGACAAAGCTACATTGCCAAAGGTTCGAGCCTGGGTGTTGAGGCTCTGATGACCGGTTACTACACGGGTAGTTGATGGTCCAAGGTTGATAGAGTATGCCGTTAGAGGGTTGTGGTAACCAACACTTCTTTGAGTGAGGGTCATAATGCCACTAACCTTTAAGGTGAAATGCAGGGACTTCAAAAAGTAGCAACTATGCGGTTTAAGGATCATTAAGGTTTGGTGAGGTATGGACAGGGCAATGGTGGAGCACCGGTAATCACCACTCCATAGAGATGGGATCATAATGCCAGTCTGCACCAAATTGCCTCCATAAGTGGGATCATCCCTAAGGTATCCAAAGAACATGATTTTCAAAAGATTCCTAAGCCATTCTAGCAACGATGTTGATTTAAGGTTCATCAGCAGTCTTCGGGCTAAAGAGACCATTAAACTAAACACAGCTTGCTTAGGGTGGGAAGGAGTAGAGTTCAACTCAAAACCGGATACAAACTGGTCTCGACACAAAGGATTATCAGACAAACTAGAAAGAACCAGGAATCTGTTCTCGAGAATTACTCGACTTGACCAAACAGACAACAACGGTGCTAACAGGTTTGAGCTCGATGTATCTTTATCTAACTCGGGTCGGATTAGGTACCAATTCGGGGTTATGACATAGTTTAACCAAGGTAAACTATCTACCAGGTAGCTAAGATATGAGTGGAGATCAGACCTGGGCCAGGGAGGCGTCGTCAGGGAAGTAGAGACCGCCGGGTTTGTTGAAATCTCCATCAAGATCTTCCATGGCTCCGGCATCAAAACAGAGCTCCCGTCCATCTGCAACCAAGTAGAATACTTGGAGAGTGGATGTAAATCCGAGGAGCGGAGAGGTGTTGTTGTTGATTGCGGGATGTGCCAGATCGAGGAGAAGAAATCACGGTTACCGGGGCATTCTAGGGTTTGTGGAGGCGGTTGCAAGATCAGGGGATCAAGGTCGCCGAGAGGGGTGGACGGAGGTGGAGGGAAGAGGGAAACGAGCTCTGAAATCTCAAAAGGCCTCTAGTGAAGAGAACAAGAACCAAGAGAGATATGAGCGGAGAGAGGAGAGGACGAAGGTTACAGATCCAAGGCCCAGCGACGCCGATCGGTCTCGACGCCGCCGGGGGAAGCGTCCTCGGTGGTTGTGCCAGAGAGAAATATCGGCTAGAGCGAACTCCCACTCGGATTAGAATTAGAAAATATTCGAGATTTCTATGGATGGGGTTACTTTAAAACAATACTGAAGCGACGATTTTGAAACAATTGCTTGTGTGCATAGGTATACACTACTTTACCTCCTCCAATGAAAGTAAGAATAGTTTGAACTTTGGTATCTCTTTTTCAACACATGTTGAATACCATTTTCATTATGATTTACGTTACAGGGAAGACGGGACAAAGATTACATAAATAATGAATATTTTCGGTCTTGGTGACTCCTTCACGTTTAGGATCTGAAAGACCCGGACAAAAGAGTCGTACTACTTAGTCCTCAGTGTTACATGTCACATAAGCTTTGTATAAATGTTGCTTCTTTGTTTTTGATCTTTGTGTAACTTTTTAGGCTGAAAAGATAGATTGAAAGATTACTTATTAATTTTGTATCGCAATAAATTTTCCTGCTCGATTTATTGCGATGTAGTATACATCATATACAACTATAATAAAACTTCTGCAACAACGTACATTCTTTATTTGTGGCAATGGTTGCTCTATTAGTTTTGCAAATAAATAGGTGGTTGATCTTTATGGATCATTGCCAACTTTTCTCTTTCTTTTGGCACATAAATTAACAGTTGGAATCTCCTTGCAATTTATTCTGTTTATTCTATGTGTGACGTTGTGTAACCATTTGGGTCTGTTCAATTCGTATGTGGCGTCTAAAGCGAGTAAATTTTTGTAACCATGTTTCAGTAATAAAATATTTTTTTTGTAGTCTTATGCTTTGCTACTAATAAGTAATAAGTATTGTTTTGTTACAATTTTTTTTGTCTATTTCGTTGTTAATGAATAGTAATTTGCCAAAATACAATTATGAATTATCTCTTTATTATTAATGTGGAAGTTCATTTGGTAAAGTAACAATTTTTTGTAAGACATCGTTTATATATCAGGGAGTTTTATTTCGGTCTCGAAAGCTCAATTAATGGAGGAAATAGTGGGATGATTGACTGAAAACGGAGTACGGTTCCTTTGGGAGCCTCGTGAGGGCGAGTCCAACCTGAAGGAGGTTAATGAAGGTTGATTGGGTGTTGTGGTGAGCTGGTGTGATCAGCTTCGTCTGTAGGCGGGTTTTGGACGCATTGTGGATTTAACTCGACAATGGAAGGGATATATTTGGGAGTACTAATGCTTACATTTATTTTGGGGATTAGTTTCTGAACGGGACAATGATTGTTGAGGACTGGAGGATCGGAAAGAGGATTAAGCACCAAAAAAAAGACAAAGTTGTTGATCAGGAGAGACGAGATTCAGTTCAGGAAATAGTAAATAATGACAATGGGTTGAATTAGTATTGAATTAAAGAAGTTTTATCCTAAGTTTAATAGAAATATATACAAAATTCTTAGAAAAAAAAAAATTGTTAGAAATACCTTTTTATTGATATTATTTTTCAAAAATATTTTTTTAGTCAGTTTCATTATTGATCTATTTAACACCATTACAATATATTAATTGATTTTTTTTTTGGAATATTTTTTTTTAGATTTGGGTTTTCTGTATTTTTAATAGTATAGTTTTGAGAGATAAAGTTTATTATTTGGACTTTAGAGTTTTAGAATTTAGTCATTTTGTATATAGATAATGATATTTTTGAAAATAGACAACAATGAAAGATGGTATTTTGCAAAAAGATATATAAAATAGTATTTTTGTAAATGTCCAATATACTTTTTTTTTTGTGGAAAT
>NC_025689.1:12175680-12191827 GCF_000633955.1 Camelina sativa
TTAAAAAAAAAAAAAAAAAAAAAAAGCTTTTGATGATAGACTAAAAAGAAAGAAACTAGGGTTGAGCGGCGTTGAAGATGGGGGAGGAAGAGAAGAAGAGACGAGAAGAAGAGATAGAGATTGAGGCAAGAAGATGTAAAGGATCGTCGCTTCCTCTAGATCTAATCTCTGAGGTACTCTTAAGGCTGCCTTCGAAATCTGTAGTGAAGTCTCGATGCGTGTCGAAGCTCTTCACCTCCATAACCACCCAGCCATGTTTCATTAGATCGTTCGCAGCTCGATCCTCACAAAGTCCCTGTCTGCTCTTCGTGTTAGAAAAAGACAGCAATCTGATTGTCTTTTCCATACGACAACAACAGAACTCGAACAACCCTCATGTGGCTGTGTTGGACAGTAGTTACTCGATGACAATTCAAGAAAAGTGTTGTTTTTTACAGGTTGAGTCAGTCCAAGGCTTGATCTGCGTTATGAAATCAGGAAACCCTCAAATTTGGAATCCAACCACTATGCGTTTCTCAATTTTACCCAAACCCGCAACTCGCTGGAGAGACGATACTGTAAGCTTTATAGGATACGACCCGATCGATGATACATACAAAGTCTTGTCTATGTATCGTTGTCGTCCTCGTCCGCCCCGGGCTCTTACACTGGGAGCTGGAGCTGGATGGAGAGTCATCGAAGGTGTTTCTCCACACACCCCTTTCCTCCATGGAGCACGATGCGTTAACGGAGTTCTGTATTATTTAGCCGCTCCTTGTATTGGTGATATTTTTACCAATCAGCATCTGGTGAGCTTCCATGTCAGATCTGAAAAGTTTAGTATAATAAAAGTACCATGGAATCTGACTCCTGGTCTGCGCTCCCTCGCACATTATGATGGAAAGTTAGTTTGTGTAATTACAAGAGGTGATGATTTTACATTGTGGACTCTCGAGGATTTAGAGAAACAGGAGTGGTCGTATAAATATCTAACTTTGCCTTTTCCTTGGTTAGATCCAATTTCCCGAACCCGGTTTTCCCTGTATGGTGTAAATGATGCTGGCGAGTTCATTTTTGTAACATTAGCTTTGGAATATCCGTTTCATATTATTTATTTTGATCCAAAGGGAAACAGCTTCAGAAGAGTCGTGATTGATGGTGTTGCGCTTGACCAATTTAGGCGCAGCTATGGATTTAGTGACGACGAACCTCTCCATGTCCAATGTGTTTATTCAAATCACATAGAGACTCTCATGTCAATCTAATAAGACTTGTAATATTTTCCTCTATTTTTGGTTTTAACTTTTGTAATCTTAGAATAATGATTCCATAGAGTGAGAGACTTGAACGTCCTTCATTTGAATCTTTCACATCCAAGATTATCGATCACGAGCTACTCCCTCAACTGCTTGGTACATCGTATCTCTTATATTATTGAAGCAGAGTACATAGGTTTAGTTTCCATGGCTTCTGATTATAAATTCTTGTTTTTTTTGGACAAAACACATAGATTTCCTATGATCTATGTGAAGTGGGCTATTTCACAACCTAGTCCTCTACTGAGGCAATCTGTGATGTGCTTAATATTCACTTTAGCACATAAATATCAGAGATAACTCTTGGACACATTTTTGCAGTTTTTGGAAATCTTCACCAAATTTCTACCTCTAAATTTGGTATTGACAAACCATCTACCACAAATATGAGGATAATTAAAGACATATTGAAAAAGAAAAGAAAAACAACTTAATAAGGGCACATGCAAAGGGCCAAAAAGAGAAAGATGGACTTTGAACACATCAAGATAAAAATCTAGTTAGTCACACCCAAATACATAGATATGTGGCATCAATCAAGCCAAAAGAAACTGTGCATTTAACGGAGCAAATCAAATCTCGTAGTTGGTAACCAATTTGATGTTTTACAATTCGTATGCAACGATGGTTTCCGTGGACAAGAATCGTGTTTCATTTGCATAAATTTTGGTTATTAAAAACTCTTGAAAGCATCGATTTACAACTAGAAACCAATCAAAATTTTATATTCTTCCTTTATCAAAGTTTATATTTAATTATATCTGATACAAAAATATAGCTTGGTATCGCTTCTATTTATCTTTCTTTTTTTTTTTCTTTAGCGTAGTTTCTTTTGCATAGTTTTGGATTAAACATCAAAAACAAAAAAAAAAACTAGCACTACCAAAAAGATGTGATGAACGAAAAGATTAGTGTCTAGAAGGGATGGGAATCCATGTGAGGACAGCCGAATCAGATGCCTTCGCCAGCTTTCATTTTTATTTTATTTTATTCACTACAACAAATATGCACATTGTTAACCAGAGAAAAACGCTATCATAGGTCTTTGATAGCGTTTTCATGAGCGCTGTTTTAGGGCACTGTTATTATATGTACCCCATATACAATAGCACTTATTACGTATGCTATGTTATAAAAATATAACATAGCTTTAAGAAATTGCTATATTATCAAGATCATAATTTTGAAAAAATTTATACAACATTTGTTTTTTCGTGCTATGTTATAGTTTTATAGCATAGCTCTAATAAACTGCTGTATTATCAAGATTATAATTTTGCAAAAATTTATACAATATTTAATTTTTCGTGCTATGTTATACATATCTAATATAGCTGTTGCGAAATGCTGTTTTATCTTGTTTACTGTGCTATGGTATATTCTTTTATCATAACGTTTACCTGTACTTTTATAGCATTTTCTGATATGTGATTATAGCACACATAACCTGTTTTATAAAATCTCATAAAATCTGATTAATAAACGTCTCAGATCCAAAATACATAACAAAAGTCTCAAGAACATCAGTTTACCATCAAAGTCTCAAGAACATCCAAAATAAACAAGCAATCTCAAGTACTTAACATTACACAATAAAACCATCAGTTTAAGACATAATGACCTTGTTCTCTGGCCAAGCAATGCAGGAGCTAAGTGCATCTTCAATAATCTCTATTTCATCGGATGGCCTCCAAACTTTTACATTTTTCACCTTCACAACATCTATCCACACTTTAACTGCATTAGAACCCAAGCGAGTAAAGTGAACCTTATGTTCTGGATCATTTGTTCCCCATCGTCCTTCAGCCACAACCCTATTCTTTTCAGTTAAATCCATCAACTTGCACTTCTTATTCTCCTTGGAAATAACTTTATTAATGCGCTGCCATGTTTACAATATAAACCATCAGTCATCATATAATTAACAAAAACAACTTCATAACATATGAAAACACTTACTGGAGACTTCCTGAGAGGAGACTGTGATGGTAAAGTATTCTTTATTGGTGATATTGGACCCGTTGCATCATCAACAGGAGACTCAGAACCAGATGCAGACTTAGAAGACATAGATGCAGATTTGGCCTGCGATGCAGCCTTTGAAGCTGTTGCTGAAGTTTTGGACTCTGTAGCAGACTTAGAAGCTGTGGCTGCAGACTTGGCCTTTGATGCAGACAAAGAAGCATGTGATGTAGCATTCTGACCAGTTGGAGTTGAGGGATTTTCAAAATCAACCTTACTCAGGGGCCAAGATACGTAAGCCATCAAACAGTCCTCAAGAAATGACATTTCAGCTGTAGGTCTCCATAGTGATGTATCAGGCTGCTTTACTGAATCCACAAATACTTTAACTGCTTTTGGTCCAAGAGGAATTCCGTTAACCAACGCACTTGGTTCTTGTGTCTCCCAACGCCCCTCAGCAACAATGACGTCACCCTTAGACAAATCCAATAGTTTACATTTGTTTCCTTGTATACCCTGTTAAACACAATCAGTAAACAAATCCAATATAATTAATTAGCATTATAGACAGGGGTAATACATTGCTAACACATTGCTAGAAATTATAAATACCATAGGGGCAATGTCTTCCATTTGGATGTTGTTGTCTACCAGTCTACACTTATCAGTTGGCCATGCGATTATATGTCCAACAGCTTCTTTCATATGAAAGATCTTTTGTGCAGGTCTCCATAGAAATGCATCTGGTTTATATGCAGCTTCAACTAACACTTTGAGATCATAAGGGCCAAGACGACAGTCATTCACTATGTCATCCGGATCAGAAGAAAGAATCCGACCCTCACCAACATTTTCATCAATGTCAGACCAATCAACAAACACACACTTAGGATGTGCTCTTTTGTTTACACTCTGCAACAATTTCATGAGCAACTAAGAATCATAAACGACACTAAGAAGAATCACTTAGCTGATATGAAAAGAAGTAAGAATATGTTACTCTTGCAGCTGAGTTTTCATCCATTTCAGCTTCTGGTCTCTGTAACATAAACAAAAATAACATCAATTTATATTACTCTAACTGGCTGATGAATAGTAGAGAACTCTTAAGTATCTAACCTGATTCTTGATTCTGCCAAGTTCACTTTCCAAGGCATTGACCTGTTTTACTAATTTTACTTGCCGCTCTTCCATTTCAGCCATACACTTGCTCTGCATTTGTAAACAAGCTAATTTGGTCTTACTCATGCCTCTACCCATTGCCCTCAGCCTACCAGAATTGTCAGGTCCTAAAAGCTTGGCGAGGTGATCTTCATCTGGATTTGTTAAAAATGCTGGAGCATCACTTNGGAACTCATCCTCTTGTTGGTCCTCACCCTCTGCAATCTCACTTAAGTCGCCCACAGGTTGGTCAGCTAAGTCACCTCTAAAAGCCAACTCTTGATCAAAAAATTCAGCAGCTTTATATAACTCAAAAACTTCCTCATTCCACTGAGTTGGTTTACTTTGAAATTCATCTACTGACTTCACATCTCCATGATGATACCAATCACTATGCACCTTGTATGCCTCATCCATCCCTCTTATTACAAGATGCTCAACCACAACACTGTTTAACTGTCGTACTACATTACGACAGTCTTTACAAGGACATATTATCATTTCTATGTCACCTAAAGCCGCAGACACATCCCTTACAAATTTCCAAGCTCCACTTTTATAACCAGGATCAGCTCTTCAATGGATAATTAAAGAAAAAAATCATAACTAAAAGAACATCTTAAAGTATCCAAACCCAAAATAAAACCTAATTATGAAATATAATTCCTTACCTGCATAGATGCACCCATGCCTTGTCCAACATTATATGTTATAATATAAATTTTAACCTTTATAGATAAAATAGAGATACATATTATACAAAGCTCACATTAAGCAACAATTCAGACAATACTGCACTACTTCAGACACATACAGATGCTCTTAAACCAATATCTAACTGTGTAAAATCTCACTAATCTAATCACTATTTATACGAATCAGACTCAAAGGACAAAACATAGCAATCACCAATATTCGTGTGTAATAATAATGTTTAACTATTGGTTGAGTGATACTAACCTGTTGTGTGAGTACAGAGAAATGAGAAGCTTCAGTTCCCCAACATTTCAATCACCAACACTTGGGAAAAAAAAAAAATCGTTCAGTTTATGAAGGCGCAAATACTCAAATCCAAAAGCTATTTTTGAGTCAAATCTGTAAATAATCGAACCCTAACAAAACAGATGGATTCGAAACTCCACATTCTCAAAATCTGTAAATAATCGAACCCTAAAAAACAGATAACGAAATAAATCTAGATAAATCGAACCCTAACAAAACAGATAACTAAATCTGACCCTTATCGAAATCAAAAGCTGTTTGAAATCACAAATAATCGAAACAAATAACGAAATTAGGAGGAAGAAGAAAGACATGCCTCAAAAATGGATTCGAGCTATCAATTGCGATGGATATGGAGATTTAGGGCGAAATTGGGGCTTTTCACAAACGGCGAAATTGGGGCTTTTCACAAACGGCGATAAAACTGAAGAATTGATAAGAAATTTAGAAGAATTTGAGCACACACAGAGAATTTAGAAGAAGAAATCTTCTTAGGTTGAGCTTAGGTTGTAACGAGAGAGAGAGAGAGAGTGTGTCGAGTTTTTGGGTTTTTTTTTTATTTGGCGATTAAGTGAATAATTTCACTAAGTATTGGCGGACAAAAGTCACTTTTGTTTCCCGCTACATAATTTTCCTATCATAGCGTTAATAAGATGCTATTAAAAAGTAAGCGAAAAAAAATCTCATCTTTCATAGCAGTGACGGAAAATGAGCTATATCCGTCTGCTATCAATGTACATATTTGTTGCCGTGATTATACTACCTTTCTCTTGTAAATTTCTTAAGTTGTATATGTCTCCATCTCATACCTTTTAGTTTTAAGTTCCAATAATGTTCGTAAGAAAAGTTAAAAGTGTCTTCATAATTAATTCACAAATTTTTACATATCCATCAATTATCTGATCGTGGAAAAATAACTCTAATTTCAGCTAGAAAAACGATGGTAGGCATTAATATATCATTTCACAATGTTGTTACTTGTTTTATCAGATTAGATCATTAATACTTGAAAGGAAATTTAATAAAATAATCTATTAAAAACCATCTACATTTCTCATACTGATGTTTTTCAAAAAAAATTATACATACAATATGTATTCTAACGAATTTACATATGGATGGTGTAGCAGTAGCACATCAATAACACTAGTATAAAGTACTGTATATTTATAATAAATAGAGTCTTTGTTATCGGTTCCTTCATGGATAATCATTGAGGCCTTTATATTATTTGTCCATATATAGTAAATTGCATTAACTTTATTTGCTCTTTATATGATTGAAAGTTTTTTTTTATATTATTTGAACAGACATATGGGTTTGTTTTTTCAGCTCCAGACTTTACGATTGGTCCACCTACATGGGGTACATCTGCATGTGACGACCTTACATGATTGCCCTGACGTCTCGACACTCTTTCTTTGGACCCTTAATTAATCTGCCGTCTCGAGTTCGCATTATTACCCAATAAATAATCAAAATTGCTTATTATATTTAACCACCGAAACTTAAAAGTCTTAAACAAGTCTAAGTACGTTGCATTACAGTTGAACATGCAGTTCTTCTTATGCTAAATAGATTCTTATGATATATTATAATGACTTACAGTTTCATTGGAAGTCATCGCATTATTACTTGACATCTGAACTATTATTATTCACTTGATCTTGGCCCAAATATTGATCAATTAGTAAATTAGTATTTACCAACATACGAGTTTTTATATATATTCATACCTATTTGGTTCAGTTATACATAAATTTTACTTTTGAATTTTGGACCTTTGTTCCTAATTGTACTACAGTTCGATTCCTGTCCTATAAGATCCAATTTACATATGCTTACAAGTTTTATTATTTATTATTATTGCTCATATGATCTTAACTTAATTAGAATCTCTTGTCCTCACTGCCACATTCCGAGACTAGATCACAAATTTAACATAGATCTTATCCACATGAGTACATTACATAGTTTTGTTTTTAACTTCATAATAAATAAAAATATTCGAAAATTTTCTTCCCGGGGATGTTAAATAAAAATCCGATTTCCGGATTCAAAAGAAAAAAAATTAAGAAAATAGAGACAGAATTAATTAACAAAGAGTGAAAAAAAAAAAAAACTACTAATTAAGATCCTCAGTGATGCTATCGAGGTGAGGCCGCCACGTGGAAACTGACGCCGACCGGCTATGTCTCCGACGGTGACGATTCTCTTTACTGGTGGAACTCATCTTCTCCGACAACATAACATCTTCTAAATATTTCTCACACAACGTCAAACAATGACCATCAAGATCATCCTTATGTTTTGGTGTTACGGTATCAAGATCCTTGTTACCACTCATATGATCACTGTTTTGGCTGTTTTTCTGGCGGTGGAGATCTTTTCTCTTCTTTGTCTTCTTCTTCTCCGGCAAAGAAGTATCCGGGATAAGAAAATAGATGCTTCCACGCTTAAGCTCAGATTCAGGGGACAAGATCAAGATCTTACGTACAACTCCTTGAGAACAAGGTTTGCTCAAGACATGGTTAGGATTCGCCTGAAGGACCTCACCGGCGGTCATCGGACGAGTGATCTCGTCGACGTGGCCGTTTAGATGAACGATTCTGATCAAATCTAAAGCTCCACATGGAAGTACACAAGCCAAACAACATCGTAAACTGTTTCCCATATCTTCGTTTTTGTAACACAGATTTTTTTACGTTTTTCTTTAACAAGAAAAAAAGAGAAAATTTTATAAGTTTGTTCTTTGTTGTTGTTGTTGTTGTTGTGTGTTGTTTTTGTGGACAAGTCGTGGTTATGTATATATATATAGAGAGAGTGAACAAAAACGATTAAAGAGAGCTTGACCAAATGTATGCGGATGTTTTAATTACTAAAACGCCCTTGCTTCTGATTGTGATTAACTTAAGCAGCCCTCCATAATCCTTATTAAGTTAATATAGTGCTCATTAGACAAAACTATTTTATTTCTGTTATTTTACTCAATTAATCTACTTTTAACATAAAAGATATCCATTTTTTGGTCAATACCTATTTTTGGTCTAGAAATCTGCCTGTCTAATAATTTTAATTTCTAACAACTATAACAAATAATGATTTGATTGATGAAATGGATAAATTATGTAATATGATTAGTTTTAAAACCAATCAGAAAGTAATAGTAATTTAGAATTATCCGTTTTGCACCAAACTAATAATATGACACAACTCTTATTTTGAATGTAGATGCATTATCCAATTAGAAAATTGCTTAATAAATATTTTCGGACTGTCCTACAACTTTTGTATATTCAAACAATTTTGACGTTATAATAAGGTTTTGTAATCGATACCAAAAAAATAAATTTTTTTTTCTTTTACGTGAAAACTACTCCATAAACAAATTTCTTCTAAATGAATGTAAAAGCCAAAAATGTGTAAATACTACACTATATTATATTAAATTAAATAATTAATAAATATATTTTATATATAATTATTGAAGTGGTTACTCTAAAATTTTGTGTTAATTTTAACAAGTGATGCAACTATTTTCATCATTTGTTATTATTGATTATTTTCATCATTTTCCACACGCGATAATGATCTCGAATTTCGAAGTGAGGTGGTCTAGGAAGTTGTTTGGTTCAGAGAGGTTGAAGGCCACCACGGTGACGTCTTTGAGGATGAAGCTTGGCGAAGTTGGCTTGAGTATAATGAACCACACAACTAGGAATACGACGGCTGGAACTAATATCATAGATAAGATGATTATGCAGGCGTTGATTCGCCTCCGGGTGGATCCATCTTCGCAATCTTTTGTCGACATTTCTTTATTTACGAGTTTGCCACTGATGTACATTTCTTGTTTTTTCTTTAAAGGTTTTGGTCATTAACTCCTATACCAAAACATGTGAAAGTGGCATTTAGTAAAAGAAAATATACAATATGGCATTTCATAATAGTTTAGTTTCAAAAGTGGCACTTTGGACTAAATTCCCTTCAGATGTTTTAATTACTAAAACGCCCTTGCTTCTGATTCTGATTAACTTAAGCAGTCCTTCTTAATCCATATGATAGTGCTCATTATACAAACTATTTTATTTCTGTTATCCTACTCAATTTATCTACTTTTAACGATTAAAGATATCCATTGTTTGGTCAATACCTATTATTTTTTTTGGTCTAGAAATCTACCTGTCTAATAATTTTAATTTCTAACAACTATAACAGATAATGATTTGATTGATGAAATGGATATATTATGTAATATGATTAGTTTTAAAACTAATCAGAAAGAAATAGCAATTTAGAATTATCCGTTTTGCACCAAACTAATAATATGACACAACTCTTATTTTGAATGTAGATGCATTATCCAGTTAGAAAATTGCTTAATAAATATTTTTGGACCGTCCTACAATTTTTGTATATTCAAACAATTTTGACGTTATAATAAAGTTTTGTAATGGATACCAAAAAGAAGATTTTTTTTTTTTTACGTGAAAACTACTACATAATTAAATTTCTCCTAAATGAATGTAGAGGCAAAAATGTGTAAATACTACACTATTTTTTTTTTTTGAAACTAAAGTGGTTTTTGTAAAGTTGATAAGTTTTCAGATAAAAAAAAAAACCACAGATTATTTAATACTAGATACAACAAACCTGTTTGATCAAAAAAAAAAAGATACAACAAACCTATGTGACATATACGGCATATACCTATACAAAGTTGTTAACCTATGTATAACATCGATAAGTTTAAAATATCTCTTTATTTATTATTTTTCTTAGTTTATTCGAAATCTAAACGAATTTTGGACGCCAATATATGCTACTAAAAACATCTGAAGGTAGCCAAAGTACAAATTAAATTTGGGTAGTGGGTACTTGATTACATTGTTTGCATTCTTCTGGTACCTTTCTGCTAATTGACACATATATATATATATATATATATATACTTTTTAGTTCTTAATCAGAATTTAAACCGTATGTACCCTATTTGTACCTAATTACCTCTAAAGGCTCTTACACTTATCTAACATGGTACTAATAAATTATAAATTACTACGGGAAACAGTTAAGGAGCTGTTTGGTCAGAGCTTCCGTTACGTTCGGGTTATGATACCAAAAGGAGATCCATGTATAATTAAATAACGTCATTAGAAAATAAATTATAATGATCCAAAATCAGATACGTTAACTGATGTTTTTGCCTTTTCCTGTATGTTATCTTCAAACATAACAGAACAGATAAGATCCCGAACTTTATAAAGAAATGAATGTTTGGTAAACTAGAAAAAAAATTAACGTTGATTATATTACTACATTTTTTTTTGAACAAACTGATTATATTACTACATATATAAATATATATATATATATATATAACTGGAGTTCTAACCAAAATTTCGATGGAACACCAACTAGTTATAAGCCTATAACATTCATTAGAAGACATATTTATAACTATAGTTTAAGTAGATGATAGTACAGAAAACTATCTATGACATTAACATCATTAATAGTCGAATTGATTGACGAATCTAAGAGAAAACAGTATTTTGTCCTCATTTTCTATACTATTATTATTATTTTTTAAAAGTTTATCATCACATGTCTCTCACTGGAAAAGACAAAAGTTTAAGACTGAAACTGTACCGATAGTACATTAGTACTATGTTATATTCGATGTTAATTATGACGCTGTTAAAATCAGATACAAAAGTAATGCATGTACCAATTGTACGAGTAGGAATCTAGCTATAGATTATGATTCTCCCATTTTCAGGATGACGTTAATCAATTAATTATGGACTCTCGAGACTCTCGAGGCCTTAAACTTCCCCTTGAATGGGTATGAAATTAATGATGCATAAGGTTTTGGTAAAACCCATATATTCATCAAATGATTAATGCCCTAATAAAATAAATATATCAAGTACGTAAGAGGAAGCTTCGTAGCACGGAGGTTTGTGGCACCGACTATTGCGTACAAGCGGCGCTGAAGTTGATTCATTAGACCATCTCCAATGGTTTTCCCTATTTTAGAGGTGACTTTTGCTCCAATAGATACCTCTATTTTTTCCTCTAAAAAAGAATATTTCATAGAGATTCTTTTTTTATTTTATTATTAATACCTTTTACTTATAAAAGTTGCAAACTAACCCATTTATTTTAGTATTTGTAAAACTTTCATAAAATTATGATATTATTAAAAATTTTAACATTCATAAATATCATTTAAATATCACATTTATTAAAAGAAATACATTGCATCATATAAAATAATAAAAGTGTTAAAAGTTTAAAGACCATTAAATATATAATTTATTTATTTTGATCATAAATATAAAAGTGTTAAAAGTTCAAGGACCATTTTATAAATTAAAAAGTTCAACTCTATTATAGAGAAAAAAATAGAGATCTCTATTATAGAGGTGGAAATAGAAATGAGTTGGAGTAGATTTTACTCTAAAATAGAGTTAAAAAGCAAATATAGAGATAGTTGGAGATGCCCTTATGAAACAAATGATTTTATTTATTTATCTACTATCAAACAATAAACCTCGTGCGCACCACACGATTTTTTTTCTTTTTTTCTTTTTGTTGTTTATAATTATGATTGAAACTTAATTTTAAGTATGGAATTACAAGACGATCAATTAATTGAAGAACGTGAGTCAAGTCTGTCTTTTCCCTCAATTGGACAACACATGTATCCACGGTGGATCATAAACCACATAATTAATTATGTAGTTGAATGAGGTTAGTGACAAAAAGGTTAAATAATCGTTCAAAGACAGAACTGAGGGAGACTTTTTTTTGTTTGTTACTTTTGTATCAGCTTTATGCAAGCAAACAATATTCTATATTAGAATCTGAATAATATTCTAACGTAGGAATCAGTTGATTGAATTTAATATATTATACTACGGCTGACAGTATAATGATATTCTACAGGATAAATTTTTAAATTTCTGTACGCGTTAAAAGTAAAAAGAAAAAAAGAGTTCCATTACAAAGTCCAACTGTAAATAATTTTCTTCAACATTTTTAAATAACTTACTCGTTCACGGGCAGTCATCTTGATCTTCATCTTTAATATATTTAAATCTTAGAAGTTAGAACAACATTATATCGCAAAAGTTTGAGTTTAACATAGGTTAGTGAAAATAATATTATTTCCTAAGAAGAATTGAAACGATTAGTTTATTGAGGTTGCTTGTCCGTATTATTATATAGTCACAAAGCCGGAATCGAAAATAAAGAAACGATATATAGCTGTCATTTTATGGTCAAATGGTGCAATGAATCAAAGTCTAGTTTCAAGCTCCAGTTACAAACTTCAGTTTTACATTTTATTTATGAAAGATTTTGAGCTGTGTTGGTGAACCATCCCAAGTTATATATTACGTAAGGAGAGTGATATTTGTTCTTAGAAAGAAAATTCTTGGGAAATTTGCAAACTTTATTCTGAATTACAAACGAGTTGTTGCAATTAGACTATTAGTTATGAAATGTCGCTTGGTTTCGACAAGACTTTTAGTTGACATGTGATTATTGATTACTACTGGTATAGGCAGGCCCGGTTCGAGCCTTCCAAGATTGGTTAGCTCTAGTTCAAACTCTCATAGCCAATTTCCCCAACAAAAAATTCAGGACAGAAGTTGTTTTTTTTCTTTTTGTTTTTTGCCAAAAGTTGTTTTAGACCCTATATTAAGTTGAGTCGATGCTAGGTAGAAATATGCATGAATCGGGTTAGTTAGGTGTAAATGTGTAATCCTAAAACGCAAAATTCGCATATATTTGAGTTTGCTTCGGTTCGACCCAAATGATCCAACTTATATTTTATATCGCATATTTGGTTCCAAAAAAATCATTATAGTTTTCTTTTAAAACGATGTCAATATTCATAATTTTCGGGGACAACCTAGTCCTAGTTGGAGTAAGGCTAAAAAAACTCGAGCAAACAGGTCAAGAAAGAGACATCCAACTCTTTCGAGCTTAAACATCTAGATTCGAGTCCTGCTTTTTTAAGAGCCGGGTCAGGCCACACTCACATATTTAAATGATGTAATGTAATCATAAAAATTAACTAGGTAACAACCCATACTATGTACAGAATAAATCTATGCATATAAAATTAGAGTTATGAGTAAAGTTATTTTCTAGGATAAAATTTGTTTCCGTAAAAAAAAAAGATATAACCTGTGAGAATATGTTTAGATCAAACTATTATGTATCAACTAAATATATGTGAAAATATATGTTCAATCTATGCAAAAAATTTTATTTTAAAAAAATTATTTATTTTGTGTAAATATGTTTCACCCGTGAAATATTATACCAATGGTCTTAAATAAGTCAATTTCCTATAATAATGATCATTGTGATAATTTTATTTTAGAAACTTTGTATATGTGCATAGTAATCAATTTTTTTAGTATATAAATAGCAATTATTTTATTATAGATCTAATTATTTTATATTTTAATAATTTAATATGTTATAAAAATGATTAAAATAAATTTTAAAATTGAAATGTTTGATTTTTGTAATTATTTGTAAAGGAATATTCCCTAATCATTCAATAGCAATTATGTGTAAATAACTAAATATCCATAAAAATGAAGACAATAAATTCATTGGTGTCTCGAGCTCTCTAACGACTTGTGTTTTCTTGAGAGTGCTTTTATATTAATATATAGGGGATAAGATACTGTATATGAGAATTTTATACTAAAGTATAGAGCAGTACAGATAGAGCTTACCAAAACTAATAACATTCGGATCCTAAATTGTAATTAATTCATGATGACGATAGATGTTCGAACTACAACAAATTAGCTATGGTAACTATAAAAATTGTTGGAAAACGAAATAACATCAATAAAGCTGAACTGGAATCACGTTGAATTTTACAATTAAAAAGATTAGCATATAGCTTAAGGCTAAGGGGGAAGAACCTGATGGTATAACGACAAAGTAAGGGAATAACATAAAGACTTTATCTTAGATATTAGAGATATCTCCAGTCGATAAATACGCGTTGATTTGGATTTGTATCCCGTGAGTAAGATCCTTTTTGTTTTATGTGATTTAGTGGTGCACGTTGCTCTATCTTAAAACTAGCAAAGTTGACGTTATAGGAAAATCCGAAATGACAATTTTGAGAGATTTTGTGAAGATGTAACACATAACACCAATCATCTACATTCTTCTTATATAGTGTACTACTAGGGTAATATTAATTGCTTTATTTGACTAAAAGAATGTTTTCGCTACAACAAAACCGTATCTTAACAATTTACATCAAAACAGTGATATGATTGTAGTCTATCATTATATATATATATATATAGTCCATAAATACAGACTATTTTAAACATGTACAAGATGTCAAGATGATAAGAATAGGGAAGCTATATTTATTATGTGTGTAAGTGTAACTCGAGTTCACCAGATCTTTTCATTCGATTGGTGTCATTTCATAATCTCATTATGGGTTCCAACTGCCAACCGTTTCCTATTTTTTTGGTAAGTACTGCCAACCGTTTCCTATTGTTCTTACGTTAATTTCACTTTCCTTTTTGCCCATACCCTTTGGAAAAACACATACAGATATATTATTGTCGTTTGGGCCCTAATAATATGTTGACACAGCCCATAATATTTTGTAACATATAATTTTACAAAATTATATATAACGTGGTTCGAAATAAAAATTAATGCCCCCAAATTCCCTGAGTTATCGAAGATCATAGTTAGTCGTTAAAGTCAACATGTTACATTACTTGACATTTCATTCATGATACGTTATGTTCACGTTGTGTTCTGAATCTAGTATATGTTGTGCATCTTTCAACTTTAAAAGCCACTAGGTTAGACCCGCGCGGTGCCGCGGGATGTTATTCTATACATTTTGAAATACATTTGATATTCAAAGTATGATTTTTAATTTTTTGAAATTATATTAATCATGAAAATTATGGTTTACACAACTTTAAAAGATATAGAATAAACCGAAAAAACCTACAATGTTTGTAACTCCGTAGTATTTGTTATTACAATCATTTACTCGTATAATTGGTTTAACTCTACTATATGCTATGTTTTTTTCTCCTATTATTATCTAATATAATAAAGTAGAGTTACACCCTCTAAGAAGCTCTATTTATCTGCCACGTGGCACTTCTAAATCCTCTGTTTTTTTAATAATATTTTATCTCATGTTTAAGCCAATTGATAATAGGCTGTAAATCATTAATTAATGGGCCACAGAATTTTGTTGACTTCTCAAAAAAAAACCGACGGAATCTCTGAGTTCCGACTTCTCCTCTTCCTCGCCTCTCTCTCTTTCCCACCCCTTCTCCTTTATCTGTTCAATTCCACGAGATTTCGAATCAGCCGAGTCGAAGGGAATCTCGACATCTCCATTCTTCCATAGCTTGACATATGGCTACTGTAAAACTGACATCTGTCCAAAAAAACTTATTCACCACAATTTTAACTAAATTACCAATAAAACATATTTAATTAAATACATATAACTCACACTTTAAATATAAAGCTAAAATATATATTTTCAATTAATCAGACATTTAATCATACACTTTAAAATTAAACTTTCTTATATAATAAAATAGCATACCTCCTAAAACTTTCTTCCACACTTTTCCATTATTCACCAAAAATTCAACTAAACTACCAATAATAAATATTTAATCAAATAA
>NC_025689.1:12193541-12201984 GCF_000633955.1 Camelina sativa
AAATACATTCAATCATATAAATTTAACTCACACTTTAATATAAAATTGATAAAATTATTTCCAATTGAACTATACATAAAACACTTTTAATAATATAAACTTAACTCACACTTTAATATAAAACTAAAATAAAATAAAAGAAAATTCAATCAAAGCATAAATAAAACAAATTTAATTATATACATTTAACTCACACTTTAATATTAAAACTGAAATAAAATAAAATTGCATTAGCTTTATTTCTCCACTCAATTTTATTCAACACACAATAAATTAGAATTAACTCTCATACTTTTTGTTTCTAAATTGTAACTCCCATGACTTCCCATCCTTTGAATACTCATTTTCTCATTATCTTTCACTCTTTCTTAAATATTATACATTTTTGAGTTTTTTTTTGGTTGGCTGTTATTGTTGTATGTGTCAAAAAAAAAATTAATATTATTAGAAAAGCTTAATTCTAAATTTTAACTTTAGATACTATATGATATGTATCTTATATTTTTTNGCTTAATTCTAAATTTTAACTTTAGATACTATATGATATGTATCTTACAATTTCNCTTATATATATAAGTTTTCTCACAAAAACAAAAAAATACTGACATGTTGAGCTCACAAAGCTCGAGAAATGATTTATTTATTTGTCATCAGCTTTTAATAGTATTTTTATTTACATACCATTGTATATNTTTAAAATTAAAAAGTTTTCTCTAATGGCATCTATGCTTAATTGAAGTCATACCTTATTCTTATCTCCAAAATAAATTACCAAAGATTTCCTCCTAAACTAACACTTTAATATAATGCTCAAATACCGACANACCTTATTCTTATCTCCAAAATAAATTACCAAAGATTTCCTCCTAAACTCACACTTTAATATAATGCTCAAATACCGATAAAAAACAACATCAGCTACACAATCCACATTTCAGAAACATAACAAATTTTTATATTACATTTCATGAATAATTTGACAGATTTTATACATGCATCAATCCTATTATTTGGACCAGCCAACCCACAACCACTCAACGTCTTCTTTGAAAGCGAATAACAATCCAAATGCAACAAGAACATTTGATGTGGAAATTGTAATATAAGACCTAGAAATAACATAAAGGCAAGCCACCCAATATAAAGAAGGATAATGTTCAATTTGTCTTCAGGATCTACGAGGAATTCAAAATATCAACACTCTATTTTGCAATCACAAATTTCACAGTAAATGTATTGCATTTTGGTTACATCACAAAATAACATGTCCTAATTATAAAATATAAATAGTATTAACTATAATACAATTTAAAATTCAATAAAAACATTAATAATATAATAATTTAAACTTTTAAAAAGGTTTTTTAAATTGTTCATAATTTAGAAAAGGATAAGCTGATCATTTAAAATTAACTATATAGTTAATGAATACAAATAAAAAAATTCCAAAACCTTAATGAATTTTAACCAAAAAAACAAAGTTTCTCGATACAAATAGACTTTTTTGGTATGATCTTCAAATTGAAAAGTCTCTCGAAAAAAAATTTTAAAAATTAATTTAGTCCTAAAAACTTTTAACCAAAAAATAAATTAATGTAATAATCTCGTGCGTTGCACGAGACTTAACCTAGTTGGAGATATATTAATGTCGTGTTATGTTGTAGTGTATTTTTTGTAGTTTACAAATTTAATCATCTAAGTTTATATAGTTTGTGTTGTTGTTACATTATTTTTGGTTTGTTTTCTTTTGTAAATTACCTGTTCTTTTTTATAACAAGTCCACATATGTCAAAGTAAGTAGACATATTTTTACTTTAGTTTGGTTTTGTGTTATTATTTAAATATTATACTTATGTTAAACTGTATACAACATTTATAAGGATTATGTTAATTGTCAATGTTATTTTTAAAGTTATAGATGATTTAGTTTTCTTAAATAAAAACATTTGGTTTTCGATCTTAAACATTGTTTAATTTGTCACTGGTGTTCTTATATGTAAATCTTGAGAGGCAAGGAACCTTTGTTATCACACGCCAAAATTCAAACACTGCAATCATCACTGTGAAAAGGAATGAAATAGTAAATGCATAAACAATTTTGTTTGATAATACGTAACTAACTTACTCTAGTTTATGTACGCTTTAGAAAGAGAGTTTATCCTCTAATCACACTTGAGAGATTACTCTAGTTTGGTTCATATCCCTTATATATATAAGTTTTCTCACAAAAACAAAAAAATACTGACATGTTGAGCTCACAAAGCTCGAGAAATGATTTATTTATTTGTCATCAGCTTTTAATAGTATTTTTATTTACATACCATTGTATATTTTTTTTTAAATGACAACCAAAATTTAATTCTTTTATTTTCTTTATAACTTAATTGCATTACTTACTTACATTTCCACAAAATTTTAAGAACTTTTGATTCATATGGTGAGATAATATAAAATCCATATTATAATAATTTCCATAAGTTAAATCTTAATTATTATACAAGAATTTTATATATTCAAATAAAACAAAAAATATATATACTACACAAATAAATTTTATATTCCAAATTATAATTTTACCGATAAATATTATAGATTCTGTATATATAAATTACAGTAAAATTATTTATTAACTATTTTATTCTGCACATAGTGTGGATTGTTATTTAGAATAAAATAAACTGTCAAAAATGATGTTAGATTACAAATAATACGTAACCTTGTGTCCCTTAATCGTCACTTTCCTCAGTTGCCATACACAGGTTAACTTGGGTTCTTTTACTGTTTTTCTTCGACATTATTGTAACTGGGCTGGACCCATAACAGAAATCAGAAGGAATGATGTGGATTGGACAAAAATATTGAGCTGTATTAATCCTTATAATTTGATTGGCTAACTGTTTTAACTGATGTGTCAACTCCTCCTTCAACTAAAAAGCTGAGGTGTCAACATTGGAGAGTAACACATTCAGTTTTTATTGTATTGATTCAAGACCAAATTTTAATGAATTTCATTATAGTTTTAAATAAATTTAAAGTGGATCGGACTAATATAAAAAATAGTAAAACCCTCGTTTGGATAGAGGTATAATTGTTTCAGATTACAAAAAATATATAGGCAATTGTTTCCGATTTGTTATCTTTGTTTGTGCAATCTCGATAATATATTAGACCATTATATTCAAAGCTTCTATTTGTATCCATTTGTTTTAAGGAAACAAACACTGATAAAATCAGAAAGCTAGTACAAAAATTAAGTGACTCCAACAGAACATCACTTTCAAGATCTCTTTAAAACGGCATCACAAACAAATTTCAACACTAAAGAAAACTCCAACACAATGTTTATATCTAATAAACCCATAGCGTTTGGTCTCTTCTTTGTCGTAACACTACTCGTGTCTTGCAATGCGGCTGCAAACGCCACAACACAGCCGCTTTTCTCGGCGATTCTAATATTCGGCGACTCTACTGCAGATACAGGCAACAACAACTACAACCCACAAGCCATTTTCAAAGCTAAACATCTTCCTTACGGCGTTGATCTTCCCGGCCACGAAGCTAATGGAAGATTCTCAAACGGAAAGCTAATCTCTGACGTACTCTCCACCAAACTCAACATCAAAGAGTTCGTTCCTCCGTTTCTACAACCAAACATCTCCGACCAAGACATTGTCACTGGAGTCTGTTTCGCATCCGCCGGCGCTGGCTATGATGACGGAACCTCGCTCTCCAGTCATGCGATCCCGGTCTCACAACAACCAAGCATGTTCAAGAATTACATTTCTCGTCTCAAAGGTATCGTAGGAGACAAGAAAGCTATGGAAATTGTTAACAACGCTTTAGTGGTCATTAGCGCAGGACCTAATGATTTCATCTTGAACTTTTACGATATCCCCACAAGGCGTCTCCAGTATCCTACTATCTATAGTTACCAAGAGTTTGTCCTCAAGAGGCTTGACGGTTTTGTCCGGGTAAAAATCTCATATATTTTGTTTCTCTAGGTAGTCTGAGTCAGTTTATTTTTTTGAGCTATTTTATTTTATATATATGTCGTGCTGACTCTTGAATCTATTAATCCTGTTTGCAGGAGCTTTATAGTTTAGGTTGCCGTAATTTTCTGGTCGGTGGGCTGCCCCCGATGGGATGTTTACCCATCCAAATGACCATGAAAATGAGAAACATCATGAGATGTTGTATGGAACAAGAGAACAAAGACTCGGTTTTGTACAATCAGAAACTAGCAAAGAAACTGCCTGAGATCAAAGCGTCTCTACCAGGAAGCAAGTTCCTTTACGCCAACGTCTACGACCCTGTGATGGACATGATCCAAAACCCTAGCAAATACGGTACATATCCTTCTTTCTTGTTCCACAAGTCATCTAATTATGATTAAGTAACGTACGCAATTTACATTCGTCGTCGTACAAACGAAAACAGGGTTCAAGGAGACGAAGAAAGGATGTTGTGGAACAGGATACATGGAATTGAGCTTCTTGTGCAATTCCTTTTCACGTACTTGTCCCAATCATTCGGATCATTTGTTTTGGGACTCCATCCATCCCTCCGAGGCGGCTTACACATACCTAGGGAACTTAATAAATGCTCAGATTCAAGAGTGGCTTTGGGCTTAAATCACTATGATTTACGAAATTAATCAACTAAACAATGTATTTTAGGTAATGAGCCACCATACAAGTTTATGGCCCTACCCCTATGGATCTAATGGGTGATTTATAATGGACTATTCTTATAGTTTTTCTATGTTACCCAAATAAATGTATGAGTTAATTAGCCATTAAAAAAAACAAAAGTTGATCATGAGTTAAGAAAATAGCAATGTTGTGACTATTAAAATTTTTATTTTTGATATTCATTTAATTGTGAAAATCCTGAAAGTTAATTACTGACCGACTAATCTCTCATAGTAAGAGTAAAAATTGTAGTGTGGAGCTCAATTGTTTGTGAAAGTTGAGCTCCCGTTTTCCATTATAATCAAAAATCTTCTATATGAATTATTTTTACGTATAAACTATAACGTTTTAAAAAGTGAACCATAAGAAAAATAATCAAAACGAGATAAAAGCCACATGATTCTTATTCGCATTAGTAGTTTATTACCAAATATGTCAATTTACAGGCAACCTAATTTAATACGAGATGTACTTTGTTGGGTGTGAGTTAAGTAAGCTAATGGGTTTTTTTTTTTTTCAATTCGAGGATATCAGATCTGTTAAAGTTAGTTAAAGCACTTAAACCTGCTTCCTCCCAATTCACACATTGACTTAAATATTGAAAATGATAATTACATTGTTAATATAAAAATAATGAAATAAGTCATACTAGTTAGTACTTAGTACAAGTTAGTAGCTTTATTGTCGCTAAATCCATCGGCTTTTTTTCAACGTTGCAAATATCTCGCAGTGCACATCGACGGGTTTATATATCGTTTACGTGTAGGGGTTTTGTATATATTACAATACGAGGTTTCAAATTAAGGCGTCGATAAATATCTACATACATATGTATCTTTTTTTTTTTGCTAAGCAAAATAATCTACATACATATGTATCTTTTATAAACGAATTGGGATATATATAGAATTGAGGGTGTATGTGAGACCATGGCCTATGGAGCGACTTAAAAGATCAACTAACATTTTATTTAAAAATAAAGATTAGGTAGTTTCTTAGTTATAGAGTTCTATACCAAATCCATACCACATATTTCAACTCCTATCGAACCACTTCCTTCCATTTTTTCTATCTTCACATTATTATTTTCATTGAGTGATTTTCAATTGCAAGCGCTATATGCTGCGCTCATTAGGTTTTGTAGTCATGTACGTATGCAATTAACACATACCAAAAAAAAAAAAAATCTGTATTCTACGCACAAAATAAAACGAGATCAGACGAATAACTTTTTGGGTTAAATGATTAATAATGGTTATCTCGAGTCGCTTGAGACCATCTAAATTCAATAACAAAATCATCTGATTTTAATGTCTAGAAGACAATCTCAGTTGATCTAGGGACGTTTCACGATTAGCGCCAGGGGCGGATCTACCTTGGTGAAGGGTGGTGCATATGCACCATATGGAAATATAAAAACCTTTAAAATGAATAGAAGTTACTAAGGTTAAAATGGCTTATTGGTAAGAATGCACCATATTAATAATGAGGTCAGGTGTTCAATCTCCACCTCACTACCATTTTTACAGTTTTTGCACCTGATGTGAAGATTGGCTAGATCCGCCACTGATTAGCGCCTAAGCATAGGCAACCTTATACTGTTATACATTATTTTATAGAACATTATAATTAGTAAGAGCTAGCTACGGGGATCAATTCTTGAAAGAACAACAAAATAAAATGTAGTATGAAACTAATGAGTATAAAAGACTTGGATACGAGTCGCAAGATTTAGATGACGTTCAATAGTTGAGCTATACATGCACATACGAGAGTGACAAGAGAACGTGATTTACATATTTTACGTAGCTTTCCTATTTGACGAAATTATTAAATGTGATTAGCCGTTAATGAGACCCCGGCCACAATATTAATTTCCGTCTTTACAAAGTAATTATTAAAGTCAACAATAACTCTAAAAACCTACTTGAAGGTGACAACACAACATAAACGTATGCTACTTAAGAATGGGAACGTACGCTAATTAAGAACGTGAACGTGAATATTTAATGAGAAAATACGAATGTGAACATACATGTTACTNTTTTTTTTTTTTTTTTTTTTTTTGAAACACAACATGTTACTAAGCTAACAACAAAAAACAAAACTAATTAATGAAATTGAATATATTTTCAAATGTTATTTGATATGATTTAACAGATATTAATTACAAACCTTCTAATTTAAGATAAAATATTAGAAGGTATTTAGGTTAAACTACATTACAAATATTAAACTAAACTAAAATTATTTAAGAGATTGACTAATGAAAATTTTATAACACTAAAGTGCAGTAAAAATAATAATATTATATTAGTAAGAAATTCAATAGATCCTCCTAATTAATAAAACAAATTAGTTAATCAAAAATCATTTTTAAAGAATCTTTGATAATTTTGATCATTATGATTTATAATCAAGTAAAGAGAGGATCCTAGTACCAAACTAGTCAAGTGGGTGCACCAAATCAACTTAACCCATTGTAAACTATTTTCATTTTTCTCCCTCCCGCTGACTCTATAAACCTAATATTAGTTTCCACTTTAATATAATAATAATTCATCCTAATTGCTAACGAATTCACGAAAGCTACAGTATGTTGTTTCCCGCTTTAGTGGTGTATAAATACCCTTCTTTACCTCTTTCTCTCAACTCACATCACAAAATCTCCAACACAAAGCTTCTTCACAGTGAAGCAACAATGGAGTCTCTTCCACGACTCTCCTTTGTATCATGCATTGCCCTTCTAGCCTACTTCGCATTCCTCGCTTCCGCTGAACATCACGTCCGTCAATTCGTGGTAAGCTAAGCTACTCATGTTACATCAAAGCTTTTTGGTATGTTTTCACGAACGAATGTGATTAATGTAAATGTGTAATCGACGATGACTTTAGATTGCGCCGAGACCAGTGACGAGGCTGTGCAGAACTCACCAAAGTATCACTGTGAACGGTCAGTTCCCTGGTCCAACGCTCGAGGTCAGGAACGGTGACTCTGTCGCAATCACTGTTATCAACAGAGCCCGTTACAACATTAGTATCCACTGGTAATTTAATAGATTTGAACATCATATTTAACAAACATATTCACATATGTTTTGTCACGTTCTGCTCTGTTTTAATACTCTGTTTATGGAACAGGCATGGACTTAGACAGATGCGGAATCCATGGGCTGATGGTCCTGAGTACATAACACAGTGTCCTATCCGTCCAGGACAAAGCTATACTTACAAATTCACAATCGAGGACCAAGAGGGTACACTTTGGTGGCACGCTCATAGCCGCTGGCTAAGAGCCACCGTCTATGGTGCTCTCATTATTTACCCTCGTCTCGGTTCTCCTTATCCCTTCGTTATGCCTAAACGTGACATCCCAATTCTTCTTGGCAAGATTTTATAACTTCTAACCACTTCAAATTGCATTTTTTTGTTCTTTTTATAGTCACGTCTAATGCTAAATACTTGTAATGAAAATTAGGGGAATGGTGGGATAGAAACCCAATGGACGTTTTGAGGCAAGCACAGTTCACGGGAGCAGCAGCTAATGTCTCTGATGCTTACACAATTAATGGTCAACCAGGGGATCTTTACCGCTGTTCCCGGGCTGGGACCATGCGTTTTCCAATTTTCCCTGGCGAGACTGTTCAGCTTCGAGTCATCAACACTGGTATGAACCAAGAGCTCTTCTTCTCAGTCGCCAACCACCAGCTCACAGTCGTTGAAACTGATTCCGCCTATACAAAACCATTCACC
>NC_025689.1:12202361-12231272 GCF_000633955.1 Camelina sativa
CCAGGCGATCTTTACCGCTGTTCCCGGGCTGGGACCATGCGTTTTCCAATTTTCCCTGGCGAGACGGTTCAGCTTCGAGTCATCAACGCTGGTATGAACCAAGAGCTCTTCTTCTCAGTCGCCAACCACCAGCTCACAGTCGTTGAAACTGATTCCGCCTACACAAAACCATTCACCACAAATGTCATCATGCTCGGTCCTGGTCAAACCACTAACGTCCTCATCACTGCAAACCAACGACCTGGCCGTTACTACATGGCAGCTCGAGCCTACAACAGCGCAAACGCTCCGTTCGACAACACAACCACGACTGCCATCTTACAGTACGTCAACGCTCCAACAAGACGTGGCCGTGGTCGTGGTCGTGGTCAGATGGCTCCGGTTTTCCCTGTTCTTCCCGGGTTCAACGACACCGCAACCGCAACAGCTTTCACCAACCGTCTCCGGTACTGGAAACGAGCTCCAGTACCACAACAAATCGACGAGAACCTCTTTTTCACCGTCGGGTTGGGACTAATCAACTGCGCCAACCCAAACAGTCCACGTTGCCAGGGTCCTAACGGGACACGATTCGCGGCCAGCATAAACAACATGTCTTTTGTTCTACCACGTAGGAACTCCGTCATGCAAGCTTACTACCAAGGCATGCCCGGAATCTTCACTACTGATTTCCCGCCTGTTCCACCGGTGCAATTCGATTACACCGGTAACGTTAGCCGCGCGCTATGGCAGCCAATAAAAGGAACCAAAGCATACAAGCTTAAATACAGAGCTAATGTTCAGATTGTGTTACAAGACACTAGCATAGTCACGCCTGAGAATCATCCCATGCATCTACACGGATACCAATTCTACGTTGTTGGGTCAGGTTTTGGTAATTTCAACCCGAGAACAGACCCGGCTAGGTTTAACCTATTTGACCCACCAGAGAGGAACACCATTGGGACACCACCAGGTGGTTGGGTAGCAATCCGGTTCGTCGCTGATAATCCAGGTTAGATCATTTGATATTTTCTACTTATCAAAGCTTAAGTGATCTTATTGACTGAAAAAGTGAAAAACAAAATTTGACATATAATTTGGTGTAATGCAGGAGCATGGTTTATGCATTGTCACATTGATTCACATTTGGGATGGGGTCTGGCTATGGTTTTCCTAGTTGAGAACGGTCGTGGACGGTTGCAATCAGTTCAGGCTCCACCGTTGGATCTTCCAAGATGCTAATAAAAATCCTCTACCGTTGGATCTTGTTTTGTTATAATTTTTTTTCATTAATGAAAAAGGCTTTGTGGGTAATTGATAATTTGATATGTTAAAGATGGTGAACTGCTCTATTGAAAGTGGTTCAACCTTTGTACTTTTGTTATTTTCCTCGTAATAGAGAGAGTGTTTTGGATTTTTCCTATTATAAGTTTACCAAATAAAGCTGTGTTCTTCGATCATCATCCTCTTCTAGCTGACTTTCCCAAACAATAGCAACATATCCACTCCTCAAGTTTACGAGAAAATAATTCGAAACAAAATAAGTAAATAACGTCGTTGCAGTTGTTGTAGACATACCATGAATTGTGAGAATATAAAAATTACAAAAAGGCAATGACATAATCCCAATGATCCAAACACCACCACC
The DNA here is from genome assembly GCF_000633955.1 of Camelina sativa. Taxonomy (NCBI): domain Eukaryota; kingdom Viridiplantae; phylum Streptophyta; class Magnoliopsida; order Brassicales; family Brassicaceae; genus Camelina; species Camelina sativa. The sequence continues at coordinate 12,203,992 of NC_025689.1, forward strand.
AATCGATCTCTTTATATTATTTTGAAACACAAGTCGATATATACAAACAATAAGACACAAGTGGTATCGGTGAAAACACAATACAGAATTGTTGAAACACCAAAGTGAACAAACACACACATTATTCTTACACAACCCTAGTTTATACTCCAATCATCTCCACAAATGGGATAAAAAAAAAATCCTGTAAAGTTTATTTATTATTATTTTTTTTTTTTTATCTAAGGGAAAGAAAAAAAACGGTTGGTCTGATACTCAACTTCCTCCATCTACTACTATCATCATCATCTTCGTTAACTCCGCTGAAGCTTTTTTCTTGTTTTAAAAGGATTATTACAACTGTTCCCTTCTCTGAATGCACTCACTGCTTCACCTTACTACTATCTTACGCACCTCTCCTGCTAATTCTCTTATCCTGCGCACCCCTCTCTCCGCTATGGCCACCGCCGCTTCCTCTTCCTTGCTCCTCCCTTCCGTTTCTCTTAACAATCTCTCCTGCTCTAAAAATGCCTCCTTTTGCTTCCCCGCCAAGAATCTCAGCCGATCTAGGGTTTCAATGAGCGTCTCCGCTGGATCTCAGACTACTACTGTTCACGACTCTCTGTTCGCCGATTACAAACCCACCACCGCGTTTCTATTTCCCGGTCAGGTAACTTTGTCTCTAATTTTTCCGATTACTGGACTTGGATTGATTCGTAGCGCAATGTTATCTATCTGAACAGTGATAATGTGGATTCTGATATAAGAAAGTTTATTGATTTCGCCTCAATTTAGAACATTTCGAAGTGCCCAGATTGAAAAGTTTGCCACTTTTGAATTTTTTGGTTCTGGTTTCACAGTTTACAGGTTGATTTGATTGTAATTATAGTGTAGGGCTCTGACCATATAGCTATTTTGCAATCCCTCAGAATTTGTGATGAGTTTGGTAAATCTCAGGGAGCTCAAGCCGTAGGAATGGGAAAAGAGGCTCAGAGTGTTGCAGCAGCTGGAGAGTTGTATAAGAAAGCTAATGATATCTTAGGGTACGTTCCTTATTGTTAAAAAGTTGGAACCTTTTTGTTTGTTTTTTGTTCACTTAGTGTGAATGAATAAACTAAATGGTGGCTTTCAGGTATGATCTTCTGGACATTTGTGTTAGTGGACCAAAAGAGAAGCTTGATTCCACGGTCATAAGCCAGGTATCTTTCTCTTCCATATCTCTCAGTCTTTGCAACATTTGGTTAGGGACAACCGGACAAGTTAGGATTTATGATCTACTTTCTTGTTAGTGTCACCCTATATCAAGCAGAACTTAATTTTTTTATGTGATATTTCCTTTTAGTAGTTTATGAAATTCATGTACAGTATGTACGATTTGGTATGGTTTCTAAGTTCTTGGTCTATCATTTTTCCAGCCTGCTATTTATGTCACAAGTTTAGCAGCAGTTGAATTGCTCCGTGTTCGTGAAGGCGGAGAGCAAATAATTAACTCGGTTGATGTGACTTGTGGTCTCAGTTTGGGAGAGTATACTGCTCTGGCTTTTGCTGGAGCCTTCAGGTTAGTTAATAATACAACTCAGGGGAGTTAAAGATACCGAGATTAGGATAAGTTAACACAAAACATATTGGGCTTTTTGTGATAGAATGAGAACTGTTTTCTTAGGTTACGTCTTAGTTTATCCATTTGCTAGTTAATAGAATGATAGTGGTTCCAAATCTCGGACTTTCAGATATCATTGTAAGACCACATGTTACTGTACTTTGTTCCCTTTTACCTATGTGCATCATCACCTAAAGTACTTTTGTTCTTTTCTCTGTTACTGCTTTTATTCTCAAGCTTCGAGGACGGGCTGAAGCTTGTAAAACTTAGAGGAGAAGCCATGCAGGTAAGATTGAAAGCTTCTCTGTATATTCTTCATCGATTAAGTTTAGGTTGATGTTGTGACGGCTGAAATTCACAGTGATCTTATTTTACCATTCGAACTTCGAATAGCTGCATTGACAAAGTTTTTGATAAAATGCCTTTTCAGGCTGCTGCAGATGCTGCTAAGAGTGCCATGGTTAGTATCATAGGGTTGGACTCAGAAAAGGTTCAGCAGTTGTGTGATGCAGCAAATCAAGAAGTAGATGAAGCTGACAAAGTTCAGATTGCAAATTACTTATGTCCGGTATATATATGTCCTCTATGAATCTTTTATATTCAAAACTTGTATAAAATCATCTTCACATTCCATATTATGGTTTGCATACAGGGTAACTACGCAGTATCTGGAGGTCTTAAGGGAATTGAAGCTGTTGAAGCCAAAGCTAAGTCATTCAAGGCTCGAATGACGGTATCCGCTCTCTCTCATTCCCTTATCCTATGTTTTGCCGTCTTCCTTATGCTATATAAGAAACATGATTGTTGGCACCTTGTTCTGTAGGTGCGTTTAGCTGTTGCAGGTGCTTTCCACACTAGTTTTATGGAGCCAGCAGTCTCGAGATTAGAAGCTGCATTGGCAGCAACGGAGATTAGAAGTCCGAGGATCCCAGTGATCTCGAATGTCGATGCACAGCCTCATGCAGATCCAGACATGATTAAGAAGATACTTGCACGCCAGGTAAGAAACCAATACTCAGTAAAGCTATGTATTCCTCTTTTTTGTTGGCACGCAAAGATGAAGCAAAAATTCATATGTTTGTAACCGCAGGTGACATCTCCAGTCCAATGGGAGACAACAGTAAAGACTCTCTTATCCAAAGGACTTCAAAGCAGCTATGAATTGGGACCTGGAAAGGTATTTTTTCTAGCCTCGTAATCTTCTCCGTTGTAGATTGATGTTTATTCTTCTTTCTTCTAAGTTGTGTGTGTTTTGTGGCATTTTCAAACACCAGGTAATTGCAGGGATATTCAAGAGAGTAGATAAAAGCGCCAGCGTTGAAAATATCAGTGCTTAAGACTCTGCCTAGCGTTTTGTAATTCAGTTGAGAATCACTAATAATAAGTTAATCTAAAATTTATGTACTGGTGCTTCAGTAGTTTGAGAATTCAAAGTTTTGTATGGAATATTTATTTGAAACTTTACATGATATATGTATTGAGAGAGATATCTTTTTAGTTTCAGTTGAAGAGAGTGGCAATCCCAAGTTTGTGTTATATAATACTGTTTTTTTGGGTTTTGTTGCACTTTGATTCAGGGGGACATCATCTACTATGAAGTTATAAGAATTGTTGACAAAAAAAAATAAGAATAAAAAGAAAAGAGTGAGCTCAGGTTAAAGCGAGGTTTATATCACATCCGAAGATTCATCACCACAGCTCAATTTACTTTCATCATAGCTCACATGTTCATGCACCTAGCCGGGAATCGAACACGGGACCTATGCTTAGCAAAGGATAATTCTACCACTAGACCACTGGTGCTTATTATTTAAAATGGTAACATTTATTTATTTATACGTTGAAACTTAAAACTAACATCTCAAATGCGAGTTCGAGCATATTTCTTTTTGAAGGTTTTGCTAGTCATGTGAACTTGTTTGTAATTGTAATTATGGATTATTGGATGGTAATTTCACTTTCACCCGGTTCCAAATGATACAAGATGGAAATTAATTTCTACATGTCGAATTTTGTAACCTTTCCTTTATTAAAAGACATTAGCGGTTACTATTTACTAAATTTGTCATCCATTTTTTTTGGTCATTCACCAAAACGGCAAGATCTTACTAGAGGATCATTGACACTACATGAATTTCAATACAAATAGCATTGGAAAAAGAACCATTGACAAGAAAAGCCTTTTACTAGAGGATCAATAAGTAATCCAAGATATATATCGTCTAATGAGAAACTCATCTAAGTCCGTGTTATCATGTTTTGTAGCAATATTTTTTCATATATATGTGGTGTAAGACATTGATGAATGTAACTAAAAGTTGTCCCTTTGCGCAACCTCATTGCCTCACTCAACTATTTTACGAAATAGAAAAATCTATTTTGTTTTTGAAGAAAATCCTAAAACTTCCTCCGAGAATATAAACTCCTAAAACTTTATCAAAAAAGAAAAAAAGAAAAAAAAGATCTCAGTCAAGAGGCAACACATCCGAGAAGTCAGAATAATGTGAAGCCACCGCTAAACCCGTTTTTTAACTGTGGCAGGGTTCTATTCTACAACTAAACCACGGGTGCCAAGTATTACTTTTAAAGAGGCTTCTCAAACAATTACTTTTTTCAGAAATGCACACCCTTTTTCTTAAGGAATAAAATGTGTACGTACAGGTTCGTGATGCTCTTTGTTAATGATGATGTTGTGCAAGATTAAGTTTTTTTTCTTAGAGGCCAATGGCCTATGGAATGGAAGCAATGGTGAGTAACTTGTAATTAACCACTTGTTCATCCTTGAAAAAGAATCAGTATGTTGATAAGGTTCACTTTTCATGTTTATTTTACAGTTTGTTCCAGAAGGTTACCTCTTTGTCTTTAGAGCTCAGAGGGGGAACAAGAAAAGGAAAAAAAAACAAAGAGCTCAGAGGTGTGGCGTATATCAACCGAAAGCTCGGGAGAATGCGAAGGACCCAACCAACGCTTAAACCAATTTCATCACAGCTCAAATGCACCAGCCGGGAATCGAACCCGGGTCTGTACCGTGGCAGGGTACTATTCTACCACTAGACCACTGGTGCTTTGATGCTGTAACAGGGGATAAGTATATTAATATAATTAAATTCACTCAATTTGGACACAAAAAGGCCTTTTCAATACAAGAAAATCTATAAAAGACAAAGGTGGACAAATATGTACATATAAATTTGATCAACAAAAAGCTGTGTTCCCTCCTCTTTCCCAAAACTTACTGTGAAATGATGGTGTATGGAGTTACACTGATCTACATTTTGTATATAAAAATGTATCTAAATTGGTAAAATATGTATATGTATCTAAAATGCGACTAAAAGATGCCAGCTCGTCAGTGTGGTTGCTGTAAGCCAGTGAGAAATTTCGGTAAAACTATGAGGTTAAAATGCATGTAACTTTACTCAAAGTAGTAGTAGTGCCGTAGTGGTAATAGCTTAATTACCAAATGTGAAACCAAGGGTGCTAATAAGCGTTTTGTTGCAGATCATGATCGAGACAAAAGACACAACGGATCAACTCAAAGCACCAATTGTTCCCAACTGGAACTTGTGGCTATCGCTCATACTTTGTTGTTGTTTATTATTTGCTTTGCAGTCACAATCTATAATAACCAACAAAATTAACATCACATGACACACTTTTAAACGTTACTAGTTGGGGTGTAAAAAATAATGATCCGTTGAGTGCTGAATCTAGGAGCGAAGTGCTGTAGATGGCTAACCAAATCAAAAAGGAGAGATATATATACGAGTGCTGAATCTCACTTTTAAATGTTACTAATTGGGGGGTGTTACCAATATTTGATATTTAATAACGGGGCTAACCGGTAAAATATATATGAAAAAAAAGAGAACAAAAATAGAGATGAGATTGATGTCTTCTCAAGCTTGTGCAAATGCAAATGTGTCACACTCTCATTCTATCCTACCAATCTATATCTGTCAATTTTAACTCTGTCCGTAGCCGAAGAAATCACAATTTTTATTGTGGGTTTTAAAAACATAGAACATGCACAAAACAAAATAATTAGAGAGCCCTCTCTTTATCTAGGGTTTCCACATTAGCAGCTATGTCATCACATTTATTGCTAAAACAAAACATTAGAAGTAAAATTAATTTTAGACTTTATATTGTTATCTTTCATTAAATGAAGCCAATAATTTAGAAAAAAATATTAAAAAACAAAATATAAAAAGATACAACACAAACATATGAAAAGTATGAATACAGATTAGATAAATATAAAATTAGATAATTCTATCTTAACATATAATGTGTAAATATTTTTAGATAAATAGAAATAGGAAAAATAAATTTATCATATATCTAACACTACAACATTCATTTTAAAGAGTTACAATTGTTTAGTAGAATAAAAAAGTGATTTTTTTTTTTTGAAATAATAAACTAAAGTTTAAAGATTTTACTCATAATAAAAAGTAATTATCTTTAAAGAAAAAGAACACATTTAAAGCTTGAGAATGTATTTGTTAATGTTAATTCTAGAGTATCAATTCACAATAACGGTTAAGAAAATAAGAAAAATTCAGTACATATTATCATTTATAAACATAATATAATAACGCTTAAAAAAATAAGAAAGATTCACTCCATATTATTATTTATAAACATAATATGATAATTAATTAGTAAAAAATTATGTATTATTTAACTTTTCTAAATTTGAAATGGTGATTTTAAAAATAACAGAATATCTAAAAAGGAGAATCAAATATTAATCACTATATAGAAAATTAATATAGATTGAAAATGATCAAGGTGATTTGAAATAAAACAAAAAACTATTTTATTTGTAATCATTGAACAAAATGAACACTTTTTCTTTATAATTTGTTTAATTTTCATCCATATGCAAATGGTATTTGAATAATTTTTCAACCTTTTCAACTCAAATGGTGAAAATCGGTTGAATAAGGGTGCAAATGGTTGCACAATTAAAAAGGTTGAAGGAGTTGAAAAAAATTATTCAACCAAGTTTCACCATTTGATTGGAAGAAGTTGAAGAAGTTGGAAAAATCTATTCAACCCATTCAACCTAAAAAGTTGAAAAAATAAACTAATCCTACAGCAAAAATGTTCAACTTGTTCAACCACTATTTTGGAGATGAATGGGTTGAATATTTTCCAACTCAATTTTGTTCAACTCATTTTTTTAATTTTATGCAACCATTTGCAGCATAAGTTTTTTTCAACTTTTTGAGATTTTAAACTTTGCAACCATTTGCACCCATATGGGTGAAAATTAAACATTATAGCTGAATGGTTGAAAAATGTTAGTTGAAAAAAAAAGTTGAACAATATTCAAGGCTACAAATGGTTGCAAAAAATTGAATAGGTTGGAAATATTAAGTTGCATAAAATTGGATAGATTATCATTCAATATATTCTTCTCGAGAAATGTGGTTGAACAAAAATTTGAATGGGACAATTCAAACTTTCAAAGTTAAGAAGTCAGTTAACTTAAAATAAAATAAAATAAACATACAGTTTTGCAACTTAAGGCTTTTCAAACACAAAAAAAAAAAAGTTTAATCTGATTGTACATATATATTAGGATTTAGCCCGTGGTACATCACAAGACAACTTTTTCTTTTATTTGTATATATAATTTTAGTGATTTTATATTATAATTCATTAAGTTTATTTGATTTTTAATATAGTTGATGGAGTGTTATATTTTTTTTTTAGTGAAGTTGTGTTACTGAATTATGATTTTGTATATATATTTCATAGAAAATATCATAATTAAGGTAGATAAATCATTGTGGTTTGCATTATTCTTGATTAGACTTGATTTATTATAAATATTTCAACCAAATTTTAATATTAATTTAAATGGCAGAAAATTAATCATATAAATCTTACTAATAAAAAGTTAGAACATAAAATGTATTTTGATCTATTAAAAAAAGGAAAAAAAAGAGCTCAGAGGTATGGCAAATCTCAACTGAAAGTTCAGGAGAGTGCGAAGGACCCAACCAACGCTTAAACCAATATCATCACAGCTCAAATGCACCAGCCGGGAATCGAACCCGGGTCTGTACCGTGGCAGGGTACTATTCTACCACTAGACCACTGGTGCTTGTTGCTTCTATCTCTTCTGATAATTTTATTATAGCCTTTTATTCTGACAACATTCACAATTTCACACAAGTCACAACCACAGGATTGAAAAGAGAGAGAGAGAGAGAGAGAGCAAGAAGTCGGAGGAAATGGCGATTCCAATGACGAGAATGATGGTTCCTCAGGCACGACCATCGCTTCGTCTCTCACACACCAACCTTCCAAACTCAACTCGTAACTTCCTCTGTCTCTGTGCTCCATCAGAAATCCAACCACTTCGGTTTGGCTCTTTCTTTCCCTTGGCTAAGTTTGCTGAAAGTTCATTACTTTGCTCGAAACTGAGGACTCATTTGTCCAAATATGTTTGCATATTTCATTTAGGCCCGAACTCTCTTTATCTGTCGGAACTCACGCAATCCCACATCCAGATAAGGTACATCAACTCTCTGTTGTCTTCTTCAATGGATGTAATGAATTAGGATTTGCTTAGAGAAGGTTTATGCAATTAAAAATCGACCTTTAGTGTCGGAATAGGTAGAGAAAGGTGGTGAAGATGCTTTCTTTGTGAGTAGTTATAGAGGAGGAGTCATGGCTGTTGCAGATGGTGTCTCCGGGTAAGCTTTGGATTGCTTATGGTAACTTTGAGTTGAGTTTGTTTCTGGGTTTATCTCATCTTTGTTAAAGTTTGTGTCTTTTTGTCTCAGTTGGGCTGAACAAGATGTTGATCCTTCCTTGTTCTCTAAAGAACTTATGGCTAATGCTTCTCGTCTAGTTGATGATGAAGATGTAAGATTTTAAATCTCACTGCAAGTATTAGTTTAGTTTTATCTTTTGATTTTCTTGAATTGGAACAGGTCAGATATGATCCTGGTTTTCTCATTGACAAAGCTCATACCGCAACTACCTCCAGAGGTTCTGCCACAATGTGAGGTTTTGAATGATTTTGTCCTAATTGTTATTCAAGGTTGGTTTTTGTCCCTTTTTGGATAGCTTGATGTCGAGGTTATTGGTGAAGCAGTATTCTAGCTATGCTTGAGGAGGTGGGAATTCTCAAAATAGGCAATGTAGGGGACTGTGGACTTAAACTTCTTCGTGAAGGTTTTTTGTTCCTTCTCTTATCCTTCTGTAACCTGAAATGCTTAGATTCTTTCAGGTTCAGCCTTTGACAAAGAGATTGCCTTATTCTCATTTTCAGGTCAGATTATTTTTGCCACTACTCCACAAGAGCACTATTTTGACTGTCCTTACCAACTTAGCTCTGAGGGATCTGCTCAAACTTATCTAGATGCATCGGTATATAAATCTTTACCAACTCTTCATGATTTTTGTTATGTATTGTACCTCTCTGTAATATGCTTTTGCAATTCAAGCAGTTTAGCATAGTGGAAGTACAGAAGGGAGACGTGATCGTGATGGGTTCAGATGGGCTTTTCGATAATGTGTTTGACCATGAGATCGTTTCGATTGTGACCAAGCATGCTGATGTTGCTGAATCATGTATGTATAGACCATCTCTCTTGATATCTAATCTGAAGTTTAGAAGTGACATGGTTTGTTTTGCTTCAACTATTAACAGCGAGGTTATTAGCTGAAGTGGCGAGTAGCCATTCAAGAGATACAGAGTTTGAATCTCCATATGCATTAGAAGCAAGAGCCAAGGTAAGATTTAACTTGATCTAAGAATGAATTTTTAACATGTATCTAAAATTCATGTATATGCGTTTTGTCATAATAGGGGTTTGATGTTCCTCTCTGGAAGAAGGCACTAGGAAAGAAGCTTACAGGTAAATAAACAACAATGTTGAAGCATGATATGCTAAACAATGGGTAGTTTCTGAGTTGATCTTTGGTTCTGAAAATTGCAGGAGGGAAGCTTGATGATGTCACTGTGATCGTTGCCAAAGTTGTTAGCTCATGAGTCACTCTGTTCATGAGAAAGTTTATGTGAATTTCTCTTTATTCTTTTTGTACAAGTCCTTGTAGAAACTTGTCCCTTTCTCTCAATAAGAAAGTGTTTTCAAAAATATAATTCATCCTTGTGAATACTCTTTAAGCTCATCTATCTCTTTATAGTATATTGTCACAAAAACAAATAAAAATACAAAACTTCTCTGCCAATGCAAATCTGAAAAAAGGCCTTGGGTTGTGCAACTCTAATCTGACAACATTATTAAGTAAAAACGAATCATTATACAAACAGAGATCTCTCTAAGAGCTAGTGTTAACACTAACAAACCAGTAGCTCTATGAAGAATCAATCACCTGAATCAGGCAAGCAAATAAGCCGAATGCATGTTTGTGTCCCTTTTCAAGCTACGTTTGATTCACCATTGAGATCTCCAAAGAAGGATTTGACTGTTTCATAAGTGGACCAGCAGATAGCAGCTGCTGGAGCGTGGAATAGCATTCTTGGTAGCCATCCTCTGGCTAGTCCTCGATAACCGTCTTTCTTCACAATTGTTCGGAACACATCGCTTATTGAACTGGTCTTGAAACGATCACAACCACACACACCCTGAAATACATAACCAGAGAAATGTTTTTAAAAATATCCAAGAAAGTGTATTGCCAAAGATTCTAAGCTTAGAGCTGACATTTTATTGATCTCTCTTCATCATTTAAGTCAAAACTGATATCACACAATTAGGAACATATCCCCTAAATTAAGTAAATTTTATGCCACAAATTCTACACCTTTAGTCGCCAGTTTCAAACCAGAATTAGTTAAAGCTATGCCACTTTTACACCGAGGACACTTACAGCTCAACACGACTAGATAGTTTTCCTACCTCATAAACTTAGACAAATTTCAAACCAGAAAGATATAAACTACACAATAACCACAGCCAAACACTATGTGATTGTCAAACATTAAGTAGACAAAAGCATAAACCACGAAAATCAAAACAAGTTAATCTAAAGAACCTAATCCTAGTCCAGTTGTTGAGTTACATGATCACAAAGTAACTATGTGTAATGCAATCAAGCATCTAGTATACACCTATGTGTTTATCAATAATCACATTGGCTATTATCAGATAACGCAAAGTCAATAGCTTTAGAAATTTCAACTCACCTGACACTGCAATTGCGTCTTAACAACATCAAGCGGAGTAGTTACAACAGCCGCTAACCCACCAGCAGCAGCTCCAGCAGTAGCATAAACCAACCAACCTTCCTCATCCTCTTCACCACCAGCGTGTTCAGGCAACATCTCCCTCAATCCCTTCTTAACCGCCTCATAAGTAGTGAAGTGAACAGCAGTAAACGGAGCATTCATCAACACAGTAGTTCTATACGAAGCATAAAAAGCACCAAACCCTTCCTCACGCATTACCCTACCAATACAATCCCAAACTCCCTTATAAGTCCCATTCCCAATCTGTAACCTCTGCTTAACCATATCCATTGGAGTAAACACAGCATCACTCGATATAGTAGCGAAAACACCCGAGATGGCGTGTGCAGCAGAGTTATTAGGGTTCCCACCAGATAAAAACTTCTTGGAGACTTCATAGAATGAGAAATAAACAGCGTGAGCTGGTCCAGCACCAAGCCCCATTGCCCAAATACCTCTGTACAAAGCAGATGGACCATCGGTTTTGATAATTGAACGGAAAGCTTGACGTAAACCGACTGGTTTGATGGGACATGAACGGAGAGCTTGCATATGGGTTTTGACTGTATCTACTGGAAACATAGCCATGTGTTCAACAGAGCCAGCGATTGAACCTGCGACCATGAGCTGCCAGAATCGGAGAGCTGTGTTTTGAGCTGGAACGACGATTGCTGGATGAAAATCTGGTGGTTGTGGGATTGGACGGAGATCGGATTCTGGGAATTTGGATGCAGTTGTGGCTTCTGTCGCCATTGTTTTTTAGGATTGAAAGGTTTGAGCTTTTAGGGAGGGTAGAAGATGAATCTGAAGAAGGGGGAAGGAGGAGGTTGTTAAATTAGGGTTCCGAGAAGGTTGGAGAAATACCAAATCTGGAGATTTCTCCGACCAGAGAGAGGAGCGGCGGTTTAACTAAAGACATATAGGACAAGGAGGAACACCTCTGTCTTGTCTTGTGGGCTTTTAAACACACACCCGTTCGCCAAGTAATAAATATTCTTTTGTCTTAAACTTCCTTTTTAGCCTGTTTAGTGTTTACCATTATCGGATCCTAATACAAAATATTATGGATATGAATATTCGAAGCAAGATAATATCCTAAAATAAATAAGTAAAAAAGAATATTTGAATTTCACTAAAAGAGAGAGGGAAATTAAAAAAAAAAACTGAAGTTAAAACTAATTTAAGCTTCTATAGTCAATAACTCAAATATGTTCTGGAAACAAAATAATTGTCTGTCCTCCACAAATAACAACAACAAAAAAAAAGTTTTAGGTTCTTTATTTTTCTGTCAGATGTATGATTTTTAGATTTTATAATATATATTACAAAATGAGATGATAATTGGAACAACAATTGAAAGAAAGAGTAGTAATGACTAAAGACTTTAACGTTCAAACTAGATAAATTTAGTATAAATAGGATCATGAAGAAACTCTTTTCTCTAATATTTAGGATTCCGTTCGAATAGAGCGTATACGAATCAAAATAAGGATAGAACTGAACGGTTGTGTCATTCCTTGTTGTTGTAATGAAAATGCGTGTGAATAGATCATCCGCATGAGTCGAGACAATGCTAAAAGGTAGTAGACATGTTGGTTGGTGTAATAGAGATAGTGCTCAGGGCTCTGCCTAACTTCAGAAAAAATAAAAAACAAAGCCAACAGCTTTATGCTTTTTTATTTTATTTAACGTAAAACAAACGAACACGGAACACTAATATAAAGACGAAACGAAAATGCACAAAATGAATGAAATAAAATTACAAATAACACAGTTCTACAAACAATCTTAAATTTGAATATTTAACAAACTTAGACCCTAATCGTTCACAATAGAACTCAAACGATCTTGGTAATATCTTTAATGAAAGCGTCGATGTCAGTATCAGAAGAACCACTTTCTGCAACCGCACCTCGACATATCTCACTGAGATCACAAACCCTTTTTCTCATCTCTTTCCCATCTTCACTCTCTCCATCCATAAACCTTATTACCAATTCCTTGATCTCATCACTCACTATCAGCAGCTCTGTCTTCTTCCTCTCGATCCTCATTCCGACCCTCCACTCGTCAACAATTAACTTAGCGTTCAGAAACTGATCCCAAGAAACAGGAAACGCAAGCATTGGTACACCCGAATATATCCCTTCCAATGTCGAGTTAAACCCGCAATGCGTCCAAAACCCGCCTACAGCTTTGTGACAAAGCACACGCAGCTGATGGCACCAGCTCACCACAAAACCCGAGCTACCTTTAAGAGACTCCTTAAGCTTCAACTCACTCTCACGAGCTACCCAAAGAAACCGGACTCCAATCTCTCTCACACCTACCACTATCTCCTCCATCTGAGCTTGAGAGACCGAAAGAAAACTCCCCTGAGATATATAAAGCACAGAGCTTTCTGGTTGCTCGTCAAGCCGTTGAATGTAATCGGGTTTGGTGCCATCATTTCCAACGGATATATCTTCAAAGGGTACTAACGGACCAGTGGCGTAAACAGGGAAATCAAACTTGGAAGTGAAAAAGTCGATGGCTTTTGGTTCGAGCTCATATGCAGAAGGGAAGAGAAGGTACTTGGCTTTGGAGAGCTCACCGAAAGACTTTTTGAATGCATTGAAGATCTCATGACAATAGCCGTGAGAGATCTGCAAATCACGGATTCGCGTCGGAGACAAACCCGGGATGTAATCAACGATCTCCTCAAGTTTTGATTCTACAAACAATTAAAGATTCAAGAATCAAGAATTATGTCTAAAAAGGATTGAACTTTACGATTTCTATCTAACAAAAAATGTAAACTTTTCTATCTGAAACAGAGTATACCTGAAACAAAAATATGAACTTTGCTATCTGAAACAGAGTATATATACCTGATGGTTCTACCGGGAAATGGCCGTGACTTGCGAGAAGATCTGAGTGAATGAAGAGAGAGAGAATCGTGGCGGACGTGGTCCAGAAAGAAGCCACCGGAATGTTCCTTTTTGTGCCGACACGCACTGCCCAAATGATGTGAGTGTCTGCGATGATTGCGTTAGGAGGTGGAGAGCTGAGACGGTCAAGTAGCTGCTCGAAGGGCTCCTCTAATCTGGTGAAGACGGCGTCGACGAAGCTGATGAAGTCGTTGGCCCGGACGAGTGCGGAAGGGATGAGATTTGGGAGAGTGGCGAAGTGGATCCGGTTAGGTTTCGGGTCGGATCCAATGAACCCGAGCCATTCTTCTGTGACGACGAATGTGACGATGAGGTTTGGGTCTCGCCGGACGAGGCGTTTGCAAAGGTTTAACATTGGGTTAATGTGGCCTCTTCCTGGCCAAGGCATGGCCACCACGTGGCGGAGTTCGAGTGGCTGAGGTTTGATTAGATCCATAGGAATATGTGAAATGAGTGATTCTGGTTAATGTAACCGAGTCTGAGAAGATGCATAGGATATATATGTCTGAATAAAACCAGCTTTTATAACATCTGTTGTCTTATTGCTTTTTCAATTAGTTTGTAGCTAATATCAAATCTGCTGTTTTGAACGTTTTCAGAAACTTGAAGTAACGGGTGTACTCTTTTGAAGAAAAAACCAAAAATGTGTCAGCTCTATAATGTGACTGTGTCTAGATATTTTTCTTACGTTTTTGGATGTTTTCTCTCCTTTCATTTACCATTTACTTTTGTTGAAAACTAGGATGAAAGTGAAAATTTGAAATGATTAACATTGTTAATTTTATATTTCGAGTGAAATTTTTTTAGTAATTTTTAATTGTATAATATAAAAGTCAGAAATAATAACTAAGATGAATTAACCAAATTAGTTAAATAAAATATTTGTTATATATATATAAATAAAAAATCGATTCAGTAATAATAAGAAAATAATATTAAAGATATATAAAGTTAGGTTTGCTGAATCATACTCAGATAATTAATTTTAAAAGATATTCACATAGAATCAAATTTGAATTATTATTCTATCCAAATTTATAAAAAATAATAAGAGAATTAGGGAGAAAGAGCTCCCGCAACTGCAACCAACTAAATTGGTTAAAAAGATAAATCTAAGAAAAATTAGAAATCACAATTAATTACCTAAATTAATACTTGAAAGAGATGATCAATACAATTAGATGGAAAACGACACCAAACAAAAGTTAGATGAATGAATCAATAAATAAAACAATCCAAAATTTTTAACAAAGATGAGTGAATTAATGTTGATTAATAAATTGAAAGAAAATAATACTCAGAATTTTTAAATTTTGAGGTATTAAACAATAGTCAAATGACAAAAACTTTTTTCAAGGTCCATAAAAAAAATACATTTATATATATATATATATATATATATATATATATATATATATAAACAAAGATGTGTAATACAAAAATGTGCGAAAACTAACAAATGTGAATATTGAAAGCTGGGTGTACGAGGAAGAAACACAATTGTTGGATCAAAATATATATTGCAACTTTTAAGATAATTAACAAATCTAAACAGTTAGATGAGATAATAAAAATAATCTCATCCGTTATATTTAAATTGACCCCTAAAAGTGAGTTTGCTATAATTATAAACATATAAATCTATGATTTTATTTATTAACTTGTAAGTTTAAAAAATACTTAGAAAACAATAAATTCGAGATTTGTTTTTGTATTTCATAAAAGTTTATATATAATAAACAAAGAGGTGTAAATATAAAGGTGTAAAATATAGAGGGGTGAAAAAAATGTGAACGAAGATACAGATTGTGGAGGCAATGGGATTTTTATGTTGAGTTGAATCTATCTTCTCGCCTATCATTTTTTTTTCCCCGAATAACACAACTTCCTGTTATATTAACAATGGGAAAAATGCTAAAAAAAACTCGAAGTTATTTTTATTTGGACGTTTAATACCCAATGGTTTTGGATTGGAATAATAATACACCAAATAATAAAAATGTGTTATATAAAACCCAAAATAATTAGTTTTGTTATTTTCATACCCACGATTTTTCAACAAAATCAAAATTCTAATTTTATCCCTGGTTATCTAATTAATTATTAATTTTATATAAAAAATCTCGGTTTTCTGTTAACCATATCAAACCGAGTTAACCGGTATTTAATTACTCTTAAAACCGTTTCTTCAACCTTCCGCTATCGGGTTGGTAATTTTTTGATCAAGATGGAGCAGACTCGATCGGGGAACAATTCTGGGCGAGTTGTTGTGTTCATTTTTATTTTTTTGGATCATACAAAGAAGAAGAAATCGGAAATTCCATAAACTCGAAAAAAAACCATGGAAGTATCAAGCTTGGAACCAGAAACTAAATCAAGAGGATTCGAAGAGTTGTTAGTTTGGTAATTAAAAGCATGATGGCTCTTTATAGAACTCAAAGACTCGAACCCAGAATTAGATCGAGTAGCCATCCACATAATCAAACCCTATAAACCCGTTCACACCATCTAAACCCAAATTTTTCAACTTTAAAAAAATAAGATTGAAACTTTAACACTCAGAAATCAAATCCAAAACCCCAAACCCTCCTTTGATCAGATGTTAAAAAAGATACAAACTTTGAGGAGGTGAATCATCTTACGCCATGGAAGAGAGCCAAACGAAGCTTGAAACTTCTTCACCTTCTAACTCCGATGAAACTCTTGCTACTGAATAATCCCGCAAATCTCACCCATCACCGATTTCTTCTTCTTTGTATGATCCAAAAAATAAAAATGAACACAACAACTCGCCCAGAATTGTTCCCCGATCGAGTCTGCTCCATCTTGATCAAAAAATATCCAACCCGATAGCGGAAGGTTGAAGAAACGGTTTTAAGAGTAATTAAATACCGGTTAACTCGGTTTGATATGGTTAACAGAAAACCAAGATTTTTTATATAAAATTAATAATTAATTAGATAACCAGGGGTAAAATTAGAATTTTGATTTTTCATTTATTGAAAAATCGTGGGTATGAAAATAACAAAACTAATTATTTTGGGTTTTATATAACACATCTTTATTATTTGGTGTATTTTTATTCCAATCCAAAACCATTGGGTATTAAACGTTTAAATAAAAATAATTTCAGGATTTTTTTAGCATTTTTACAATTACCTCTGTTATATTCTGTCTCAGTTGATCTTTGATCTCTCGGCGTTCCATGTTACCTCTTTGCCGGTTTCTTATTTCTCTCTGTTTCCTTATTAGGGTTTGTGAAAATTTTGATTTAGATCTTAAATTTTATTATACTTTGTACTCTGTTAGTAATTTTGTATTGAATGTTTATATGTCTTGTAGGTCTGCTTAAGGCTAGACCTGTGGTTTAAGATCACCTTTCATTTGAATGTCAGATTACTAACTAGTTTCTTTCCCCTTTATCTCTGGTTGTCTTAGCTACAGCTCTGTTTAGTGTTTGATCATACTCTCATATGCTTGTGACGTGGGTTTTTTCTTATGTGAATTACTCCCGTCCTTTATAGGTATATTGAGGATGCATGGGAGGCTAGTCTTCGTCTGTCTCATGACAGTTGTTAACTAATAACTAGTGAGGTTGCTTCTCTATGTTTGTATTTTATCTTACTCTCATATGCTGGATTTTTCATCTTTGGTTGATTTAGGTTTCATGAGCTGCTTTTTCGTGGGGTTTGATTCTTGGTTATTTTTTATTTTTTTTTGTTATAGTTCACTGGTATTAATTTAAGAGAAGTAAGCTTTGTGTTCCTCACTAGTTTCCTCAAGGATTGTTCTCAATTGGTATTGTTTCCTTTTTGTTATTATTCTCCTCTGTATGTCTTATTGTATTTTCCATGAATCACTCTTTACTCTCATCCTTTGCAGTCTACTTCCTTTTAAAATGGGTTGGCAGTTGGCACTGTATTTTTCTGTCTTATTTATGATGGATGTGTCTACTAAAGTAGTTTTTTGCATTGACCATCTTTAAGTCTGAGCTTTTCTGATGCAGAATCTAGACATGTATTGTTTATTCAGGTTTTCATTCCTCTTTCCTTTGTGGATCTTCTGCAATCTGTTGATTTATATTGCCTGCATTAAGAGAAGAGAATGAGTCTTCTATAGTAGCTGGCCCAATCCGTTTGTGTCGTCTCTCTACAACTTTTGTGTGAGATCCTTCTTTAAAAACAAACAGAGGGAATCATATGGGTAGACTCTGAAGAATTTACAAAAAGGTTTCAGAACTGAGCAAAGGCAGTGTCAAAATTACAAATCATTAATGTGTACGTTGACCAAAATTGAACTCCATAATCACTTAGTTTCCTAATAAATTCAAAATATATATATATATATATATATATATATAGATTTTATGTGGAAACACTATTAGACAAGCTGGTTTGATCCTTTGGTTAAGTTAATTAGAATATATTTCAGGTTTAGCCGTAACCTTTGGTATATAAGTTTAAAATTTGTTACGATTAAGAAATAATTAAGAAATCTATTTCACAAATCTCTTTGTTCATCGATTCTAGCTATCATTGTAACAAGCTGTTACAATGTACCGGTTATTTCTTTACGCGACCCGAGAACCGTAATCTGTTTACTCGGTTTGATATGAAACCTAAAACTCTAGACAAATGGAAGATAACTTGTGGTGCAAGTACCAAATGTTTAGCAAAGAAACGTGGAAATTTATGAATGTTACAGTCTTAAACCATAACAATATATAAAACCACGCAAATCTGTGTATTCTACCTTTTATACGGAGTTAAATAATAGATCATATTAATATCAAATAAATAAATTGTTGACAAAGAAAAACTTAAGACGACATTGATTTGGTTCATGCAGGTCGATCGAATGACTTGGTAGTTGCCGCAGAGATGGGAGATGAAAAGGAAGGAGAGAAACGCGGGAGTGAT
Source organism: Camelina sativa (assembly GCF_000633955.1). Classification (NCBI taxonomy): domain Eukaryota; kingdom Viridiplantae; phylum Streptophyta; class Magnoliopsida; order Brassicales; family Brassicaceae; genus Camelina; species Camelina sativa. Next base: position 12,222,640 of record NC_025689.1, read on the forward strand.
GATCGAATAAGAGGAGTCGAAGAGGAACCATATATCCAAAGATTAGAATTTGTGGGATGGGATTTGTAAAGCCGATAACTTAGAATCCTCCACATATATTCACAATCCTTTGTCTTCGTTCTCCTTCTTCGTCTTCTTCATATTCCTATTCATGTTGCTTTCATGGCTCAATTAAAATGCAAAGAGGATCGAAACAAACATGAAACGATGATTCGAGCTTTTTAATATTTTATTTTGGTGAGAAATTAGACGATCGAAGTGAATGAAAAGAGATGCTAGATTTAATATTAGCTTTATTTTCGAGTGTATGAGTAGTACTGGTTTAATTTGGTTTGCGTTGATTTTCTAGCAAACGTATAATTTATTTCCGGTTTAGTTTCACTGACCAATGAATACATTTAAGTTGAATGAAAGAAAAGAACAAAAAAAAAGAAGGAAAAATGAATGAATCGAGCAGTAGCATAGCAGTTGGCAAAAAAAAAAAGAAGCAAAATAGAAGAAAAAAAGGAAATTATGTATATTCGAAAAAAAAATAAGAAGCCTTTGCTCGATATCGCGTCCTCAATCGTGTTAGTGTTTTCTGACCGTTGGAGAAGAGATCGTATGTGAACCGTTAGTGAGACCAAGAAAAAGAAAAAAACTTTACATGAATCTCTCTCTAACGGTCACTTTAGAAATTTACCAAACAAAAAAAAGAAAAAAAGAAAAACTTTACATGAATCTCTCTAACGGTTCACTTTTGATATGGACGCGCACGCTTCTTCTCTATGATTACGTCTTCAAGGGTTTTGTTCCTCTCTCTCTCTCTCTCTAATACACTATCTTCTCGCTCGGTCTGTTTCGTTGGTGGTTACATTCATCTAAACTAGTCTCTCTGATGTTTTTCTTTGAATCGATCATTGGATTTTAATTCTTTTCTAGGGTTTGGTTCCTAACTTGTTGTTTCTGTTTAATTATTTTCCAGGCTTTTATCAATCGATGATGTTATAATGGGGCGACGGAAGAGCAAACCTGAACAAAGTCGCAGTCGCAGAGAAGAGAGGCCCAAGAAAGAACAAAATTGGTAAAGCTTTTAATTTAAATCTTTCATTGATTTCTCTCTCTCTCTCTCTCTCTCTCTCTCTCTCTCTCTCTCTCTCCGTTGTTGTTTGTGTTCATTATAGAAGACATAACGATAGGTAACCCTTGATGATGATATATATATATTTTTAATATACACAGATTACAACAGATATCATTCAACAACTCGAAAAACCCTAGATCCAGATCAAGGTCACCGAATCTTCCTAACCCTTGTTGTTTGTTTGTGTTCACTTCATCATTCAGCGCTAACTCTAACATCTGCTCTGTTTTTTTTTTCCCTTGGGTCGTGAATGATGACGACGAAGATGATCGTTGAGGCCTGAAACGATGGCGTTTTGGAAATTCTGCGAATTGGGGCTTTTGGTGTTTGTTGGCGACCCATAGGGTCCATTAATTGAGACGTCGTCGTTTTCTTTTGGAGCATCGTCTTCTTCCATCCCTTTTTTTTCAAAACGGAAGAGAGGAGAGAGGAGTGAGGATCTGAGCTTTTGGTGTTGATAAAGAGCAGTACCTTATTCTTCTTAATCTCTACTGATTCGCTTTTAATTATTAGCTTTGATTGATTTATTTGACTCTTTCTCTCTCTCGTTGATGATTCAGAACACAATCGTCGCCAACGTGCTTGCTTAATTAAGGTAACAACATAATAAACTGGTTCTACTGATTTGATTGACGAATTTTATTATCTGTTCATTTGTGTTGCTTTGAGATTTGTTTCAGTGTTTCCCTTCATATTACTTATTTTTTAAAACAATTTGCTGAACTGGGAATTTTTATTTATAATTTAAAAAAAAAAAAACAATTTGCAATTAACTGGGATATGAAGTGGAATTTTGATAATGGTGCTGGTTGTTCCTGTTCTCCTACCGTCACACCACATTGATATAGAGGTATGTTTTATGATGATGGTCTCACTATCTATTGATCTTACTTGTATTCTTGTTAATGACTTGTGGATTGCATTGATTCCATTATGGCAGGTAATGAATTCATTCGATGTGGCAAGGTCTTCCAATTTCAGATTGCTGATGCGCTTTGATCAGATGTTATTTTGGCGAATTGGTTTTTCTTTTGGTGTTGTTGCATTATAGCTCAATAAATCCTCACTGACTTGCTTCGTGTTTCTGCTTTGAAGGTGGCTTTCTCCATTGCTATTTATTCTCAGCCTGCCGTTGTTAAAGTTAACGCCATACTTATCTCGGGTTAGTTATCTGTTTCTTTGTGTTGCTTTAAGTTTTGCTAATGATCAGTGCTTCTTCGTATTATTAAATTTGAAAACAGTTTGCAATTTGATTAAATGGGAATTTTGTTGTTGTATTGACATGATTTGAAGTGGAATTGATAATATGGTGTTGGTTCTTCCTGTTCTCCTAGTGTCATCACCACATTGATATAGGTATGTCTGATTTAGCCTTAATTTTATGATGTCAAACTATTTCTCTTTGTGATTTCATTATCTTCATAATGTTGTTACCTTTATCTGCGTGTTTTGATTGCATATCCACAGCCTGACATCCTTGTTCGTGGTTTTGCTGGTTGGAATTCTAGGTTTTCCTTCAAGGTACCCTCTCTTCTTATTGACACTCTCGTAGTCATTCCATCACTGATCGAATTGGTGATGCTTTTATTTGATGGATCTTTTTTCTCTTCTCTTGTCTACATCTTCAGGTCCTAGTATTCTTCCTCTTTTACCGATTTTTTTTTTCTTTTTCTTCTTTCTATAGAAGTGAAAACACATCTCTGTCTCTCTTTGTTGCAGATCATGAGGAACCAGGATTACTGTGTTTGATTTCTGAGTTTTAACTTTCAGGTTACCTCACATCTTTACACCTTTTTGCCTATCGGTTCAATATTGGCTAATGTTGGTCCTTTGTACTCACATTTTCAGATGAGAGATTGATGATCCACAGATTCTTTCCTACACCAGTTTGTTCTTAAACTTTGTCTTTTTTTTAACTATTTTTTTGGTATTCAATATGTCTTTTTAACGAAAATGTATTTCTCTTTGATGCAGATAGGAGGACTGATGTGATAAAATCTTACCTTTGGTCTGTCATCTTTTTAAGGTTTCTTCTTCTGTGCGACATCTTTGTATTACCATCCGTCTTCATTACAACCACAAGTTAACCTTTGTTCTCTTATGTCTCAGTTTATCTTGAAGGAGGATGCCTTTGATCTTCTTCTGAGGATGCTTATCTTGAAGGAGATTCTGCCACGATCCAATGTTTGTTTGTTCGTTCTCTTGACTTTATGATTTATTGATTTAACATGTTTTTGACATGAAAGTTATAAAGTTTGGATTTATATTCTTGCCAGACATAAAGTTTTGACGTTTATGATTCGTTTTACCATTACGAACGACAGACTGTGGCTGGCTTATGATGAGTATTTTGTTTCATATCTCACAGGAGGCTTTTGAAGACTATTGCGTGAATATCCGGTGATGTGTACATCCCTCGGGGGTGTTTCTGTCCCTATCAATATTGGTAATGTGTTGTGTTTGACTATATATGTCTCTCTATTTAAGTGTTCATTTGGTCTTAATTTTGATTCACTTATTAAATTGGTTTGGTTGATAACATGTCAGAGCTGGCCTGTACGTACGCCTAGGCCAGTTGCATCAAAGCTTGCTGCCGATACTCCTCTACTTGCTGGGCAGGTAATTACTCAATTTTCTTTTCTTCTAAACAGTGATAGTCAATTAAAGATGTGTGTTGTTGATTGCTTTCATTTCCTGTTGTCAGTGTGTTATCCCTTTTCACTTCTGTTCTTGGTTCCATCCCTGGTGATTCTGGTTGTGGGAAAGCTGTTATCAGTCAGGCACAGCAAAAATATTATATATGGAAAACGTTAAACAGTGGCAAGGTAAACAAAAGTATGCTCTGCTTATCCTTTTCGAAAGCTTAGATGCTCTGAAATGACAGCTGAGAGTAATAGACTGTTTGTAATTTGTATTGCATGCTAACCACGACAGGCCATAACTTGAATCATTGTCCAATTTGTGAATAAAAGCTTGGGATTATGTTTTGATTTTTGGCGTTGCTTGTGATTGTTGCTAGGAAATTTTTAATAAACATTTGTCGTGCAGGTCGTTCCAGGATATGGCCATGTTTTTTTTGGCGTTTCACCTCCTGGAGGAGACTTTTCAGATCATGTGACTTCTGCAACCCTTCGTATTATGCAGGTAGTTATGTCTGCTTCCCTATCTTCCATTGTAGATGTACATATTCATATATCTCGATTGAGATAAACCAGATGGTGTTTGGTTTTAGAACTGCGGCAGACTCGTATTAGCATTGTTTTTCTTTTTCTTTCTTCTGCAGGTCTTCTGAGGTTTGGACAAAAAGCTTGCCCAGAGAAAACATTCTCCCTCTGTCGATTGGTTGATTTCATACTCAAAGTATTCAACGGTATGCTTACGTATTCTCAGTTCAAACCTGTCTTGGTTTACTCTCTCAAAGTATATAACAAGTTCCTTTTTTTCTTTTTTCTTCAGGCATTGAATTCGTTCTATGAGAAGTTCGATCGAAATTTCATCAACATCATTAGGACAAAGGCGAGAGAGGTTTTGCAGAGGAAAAAGACGATCTTGATGAAATTGTCCAGGTACGTGTCACTTCGGAGTATCTATCTTACTCGGCAGGGTTTGTTCTCAGACCTCTATTTTATGGCCAAATCCTCTTCTCTTCTCCATTGTTCTTTCTCTCTCTCAGGTTCTGAGCCAAACACTGCAGTCAAGTAATGTCCAAGGAGCCTTCTTCAATCGGGCTCTTACTTAAGCTCCTCTCTATACCAGAGGTTTTCTTTTTATACATCTTCGCATATAATTTGGTCTCATTCCTCTCTTCACCATCGTTCTGACTTGTTGGTTTGGTCTAACTTCTTTTTTTTATCTGGTGTTTCAGGATCTCCGGTTCTTGGTGTGGGGGTTTACGGCATCTTTGGCCAAAGCGTCGGGATCACAGGTTATGCTTTTTAATGGTTGTTACTTTGACGTTTGTTTGAGCTTAATTCCGGTTATGCAACTTAATTTCATCTTCTTTTTTCTTGATTAATTCAGATATGATGCAAGTGAGGATGGTTTTTCTAAATTTCGTGTGTTGATTGATTGTCTCACTAATTGCAGGGAAAGGAGTGTCACAAACATAGCTGCTAGCTAGCTCTACCAATGCATGAATTAGACCATGAGCAAACGCCTAAGAAGAAGAAGAAAAAGAAAAACTCCTCAAGGTTTTGTTTCAAATCATCCATCACTATTGTTTAAGTTCAACTACTTCTTTTAACCATTCTTTATTGCAGGATAAAGTGCCGTGTTAGAACCAGTAGCTACAACATCAATAGAGCAAGCCTCAGGAAATAACAAGTTACTCCTACCGAAGCAATCACAGAGGTAAACAAACTTCTGCGTTGCTTAGCCTTAGGGTTGATGATGACCCAAACAATAACGACATTATTAGAATTTGATAAACGAACGATCACCTTTTCTTTTCTTTTCTTGTCTTCTCCACAAGTTCTCTATTCCCAGTTTTTGGTTTGTGATCAGTGTGCACAAGGCTGGACATGTTTTTTTATTCAGGTTATTGTTCTCTTTCCCCTTGGTATATGCATGTCAGCTATCTAATTGTTTTCATTAAGTACTGGATTTTGAATTTTGGCTTTGTGAGTTTTGGACTGTGCCATGAGGGTCATGTTCATCTTCCTAGTGACACTGGCATCTAGGCTTTTAGCCTAGGACCCTGTCTTTTGTTACAGATATTCAAAGTTCTATAATAGAAAAGCATCATCAGGTTATTTCAGGTTTTGGATGATACTTTTATCGATCAGTGATGGGTTTGATGGACACGCTTCTCCTCTCTGCTATGTCTTCAGGGGTTTTGTTCTTCCTCTTAACACGTCTTTTACTTCTTTCTTCGTTTTTTGCAGGTGTGTTTTAATTTGCAAGCGAATTATGATCTGATCTAAGGATTAGTTGCACGGGATGGTTGTAGCTATGTAAGTTGACTAAACTGAATACAACACTTGATCTATTAATGTCTATTTTGTTTGTTTCTGGCAGCATTGGTGTTCATATTTTAGGTGTTGGAGTGTCGGGTAACAAGGTATTTGCCTTGCTTCTTTCTCTTATTTATTTTATTTTTATCATAAATGTGGATAATGACTGTGATGTTGGTAGATTTTTAAGTGATATGTTTATGTATTAGGATTGATTGCTTCACTAAAATTTGTTAAGGCATTAATTGTATATTAAAATCCTCTTTTTGATCCTTGTTTATGTAGATAAAGAACAGTACGTACTACGTAGCATCTCCATCTTCGGCTTCAGTTTCCTCTACAACGTTAAGGTATAGAAGAAGACCATCACAAAAGACTCCAGCTCCATTAGGTGGCATTGCAATGTTATTTACTCGCAGTATATATACGTTATTTATAAATAACTAATGTTAGACTTTTTTATTTTTTTTAGGTAACGCTCTCTCTACTGCGAGTAAAAACCACATCACTATTCATCTCTTCTTCTTTTTGTTCTATATTTGTTGTTGTTGTTGTTCTTGGTGACGCTGATGGTGCGGTGCCGTGAGTGACATTCTTCTAAACCCCCGACGGTGTCTCTGATTTTGGTATTGAACCGATCCGATCATCAACTGAGTTGTGAATTCGTCTAGGGTTTGGTCTCTTCCTCTCAATTGTTTTTCTATTATGTTCATATTTTTACCTCTCGCTCCCTCTGTTTGTTTATTCTTCTTCTTAATCTCTAATTAAGTAAGTTTATTCGTCCTCTTGCAGGTGGTTTTTTGGAAGCGAATCATCATCGCTCGCTCCTGCTTCTGAATTTTCACACTTCCTTAGACGGTTTGATTTATTTAACATGTCCTTGTGTATGTTGTTGTAGATAAGATTCCTGGTGGATTATGCTATTATTGATCGCTCTCGCTCTGTTATTCTTCTTCCTTACGCGTATGTGATTGTCTTGCAGGTTGTTTTGGGAGGGGAATCTATGATCCGATCATCATCGTTCACCCTCTTCTTGGGTTTGGTCTCTATCTTTCAATTGAATTCTTCTTCTTCTTAATGCGTCTCTGTTTTTTTGTTTTGGTTCGCCTAAGTAAGTTTCTTCGTCTTGCAGGTGTTTTGGGAGAGAGAGCGTCTATGAACCGATCCTTGCTCCCCCGCTTCTGAGTTTTCACTCAACACCCCCACCCCTCCTACGGTTTGAATTTATATATTGTATTTATTTTTTTGTCCTTCTGTTGTTGTATATTCTGGTGGATGATGCTTTGATCGATATCGCTATTTGCTTCTTTTTGTATGTCTCTTAGGTCTGCTACTAAGTCTGGGCTCCATTGATGCACAAGGCTCGACATGTGGTTTATTCAGGTTCTTGTTCTATTTCCCTTTGCTATCTCTTTCTTTGTTTTTTATGAACTAGATTTTGAATTTTTGCTTCCTGAGTTTTGGACATTGCTATCATGGACTTTTCAAACATGATTTGGTCCTTTTGATTGGATGTTTTCCAGGTCTCTCTTTGATGCAGATAGTCCAAGCACCGAGATTACAGTGTGGGAGGTTCCAAGAGAAAGCATTGTGGGGGTGCCTATGCTTTCTGAGTTTAACTTTCAGGTTACCTCGCATCCATAAACCTTTTTGCTCTAAACGTATCTCTATTATTTGTTTCTGAATATTACTTGCCGTTTGTTATTTCAGGTTTTGGATGATGCTTTTACCAACTTTGACTGATCTACCTCAGGCGTTCTCATGGGTTCTTTGCTCTAAGCGCATCTATATTAGTAATTTGTTTATGAATATTCACTTTGTTTTTGTTGTTTTTTTCTTCCTAATAACATGATTCCTACTTTGTTATTTCAGGTTTTGGATGATGCTTATATCAATCAATGATGGCTTTGATTGACACGCTTCTTCTCTGTGTTGTTCANTTTTCCTCTCATACAAAAGGCTTAACACCTTCAGGCAATACTTGTTTCAAAGCTTCAGTGCTGCAATGCTTAACTCACATCAAGCCACTTCTTGAGATCCTTCTCTCATACAAGAGTCAAAACCCCTTGCAACTGTAAGACTCAAGAGTACTTTTTCCCTTTTTTTAAACTAGTTTGTGTATTCAATATCTGTAATAAATTCGTTGCACATAACTCTTTGTCTGACTCTCTCTTTCTCTTTTATCTCAATGCTCGTTTTATCTNTGATCTAAGGATTAATTGCACGGGATGGTTGAAGCTATGTAAGTTGACTTCTCTAAATACCAGACTTGATCTATTAATGTATGTTTTGCTTGTTTCTGGCATTAATGGTGTTCATATGTTAGGCGTTGGAATGTCCGGAGGATAAGGTTTGTCTTGCTTCTTTCTCTTTTTGTTTTTTATCCTTAAATGTTGAAGGTGACTGTGATGTTGGTAGATTCTAAAGTTATATGTTTACGTATTAGGATTGATTGCTTCACTGAATTTTTCCTTTGTTGTTCCTTGTTTATGTAGAGAACCGTAGCATCTCCATCTTCAGCTTCAGTTTCCTGCAAGCCCAAAACCTCTGTGAATTTG
>NC_025689.1:12233207-12236141 GCF_000633955.1 Camelina sativa
TGGTGTGTTCCTGTGTTCCTACCCGGACGGACGATGGTTTATTCGACTCTGCTTTTTTCTTGTCAGTCGCCTGGCGTTTCTAACTGTAAGTAACAACATCATTCAAACTCATTAAAAAGGTATATACAAATCTTAATTAATGGTCTTGTTTCTCTTTTTTTTCTTCTTTTGCGTGAAACAGGTGTGTGTGGTGTTCGTGTTCGTGTTCCAATCTGAAGGGCAATGACTCAAACTTTTTTGGAGGACCAAGTAGATTCAGAGCATAAAAACGGATCCGACATGAAGCCATAACTAAGGTGACTGCTACATGTTCTTGATCACACCTTCTTGCTTCCTCTACCAGCAACTCAGCTTCTCTCTCTCTCCTCCATGGTTTGCCTTCCAACTTTGCTTTTCGTTTTGTTTTCTTATGGATCCGACAATGTGCCCTTTGTAATAACATGTCTCTTTCTCGTAGGTGCATGTTGGCCATGGAGGATACACAAGGAGCCAAGTGAAGAGCCCAGATGTTTGTTCTGTTGGCTGGTGGACTCGAGGTAGGAGGCTGCAAAGCCAAACTCAAAGGCCAAGGTTCTATTTTTATTCTTTGTTTTCTATCTTACAGGTTTTTATGTTTCTTTCCCTCAACGTCTTTCTAATCTCATACTTTGCTTCTCTACTTGTTTTCCTAGCCAAACTTATTCTCTGTTTTTCCTTTCTTATGGATCCGACATTGTGCCCTTTGTAATATCATGTCTCTTTCTCGTAGGTGCATGTTGGCCATGGAGGATACACAAGGAGCCAAGTGAAGAGCCCAGCTGTTTGTTCTGTTGGCTGGTGGACTCGAGGTAGGAGGCTGCAGAGCCAAACTCAAACGCCAAGGTTCTATTTTTATTCTTTGTTTTCTATCTTACAGGTTTTTATGTTTCTTTCCCTCAACGTCTTTCTAATCTCATACTTTGCTTCTCTACTTGTTTTCCTAGCCAAACTTATTCTCTGTTTTTCCTTTCTTATGGATCCGACATTGTGCCCTTTGTAATATCATTTCTCTTTCTCGTAGGTGCATGTTGGCCATGGAGGATACACAAGGAGCCAAGTGAAGAGCACTCAAAAAAATTCAGCATTTACTCTTCACTGGAGAGGTACAGGTTTTGAGTATTTTTTAATTATATTGTTAATTGCTCATAGCTTGGTGCTTGGATGATTGGTTCACCCTGGTTCTAACAATTTTGGAATCTTTGTTTTATATAGGTGATATTTCCATGGATGTTTGATGAGATTCATGCCTTGAAGCCATTCAAAGCTGCCGCTTATCTCTTAGCCAGCCAAGAAGGAGGATTTCGCCTCTCCATTATATGATTGTTGCTACATTAAAAACTAACAAGGTTTGTTTCTTAGAATCTTTCATCTGTTTTTCTTTTCTTATGGATCCGACAATGTATGATCTGTTTTCACATGTCTCTTTCTGGTAGGTGCATGTTGGCCATTGAAGACGCCCAAGGAGCCTAGTAAACACTGAAGAGCCCAGATGCTTGTTCTGTTGACTGGTGGACTCGAGGAAGGAGGTTGCTTGCAGAGCAAACTCAAAGGCCAAGGTTCCATTTTTTTTTCTGTTTTTGATAGTTGTCTGTTTCACTTGAGCTCAAATTAGAATCCTCTTGGCGGTTTTTATAGTTGTTTCACTTTTTCAATACTATGGAAGGGTGGCTTATCATGGCTATGCTGCAGATTGTACTGTGATTTAGCAGCATAGCCCTGCTATACCATTCATGATGATGACTACTCTTGTGTTGATTGCTGCACAGGTGACAAGAGGTTGAAGACGAGTGGAAATTTCAATCTATGACATTGTGGTGGGTGATGTCATACCTCTGAACATTGGCAATCAAGTGGGTGCTTTATTCTCTCCTTTTCATTTTGTTTTTGTCCATATATACTCCCATGTGTCTAATCGAAATTAATAATTTATCTTTAGGTTCCTGCAGATGGAGTTTTAATATCTGGCCACTCTCTTGCCCCTTGATGACTGGAGAGAGCACAATCGTGTGTTTTCGTATTTCCTATTTGACTCTTTTATCATTTCTACTATATAGTATGACTAAAGGTTGATTTGCAGGTGTGGAGGCTATCTGCTTGTGAGAAAATGGGATCTGCCACCATTATTTGCAGCGGTAAAACTGGAACACTAACGTTAAATCGTGTGTTTTCTTGTATCCATCCTATCATAATGAAATTGTCTACTTTCTCGTCCCACTTTGGTATAACTCCTAATAGTCGACTTCCTTTTTCTTGCTAGGTTAATAAGGACTCTTGCAAAAAAATGCCGCTATCATAAGTAATGATGTAGCTGCTATTTCATGTGGTGACATTCCACTTACCGCTGTGCAGGTTTGAGTTTCTACTTTCTCTCTTTCTCTATTGTTCTGATGCTTTCTTCTCTTCTGCAGCTGTCAATTACTAACCCTAGGCCTTTGTTTTACTAAATCTTGGTTATAATTAATATAGTGGCCTTTCTTTCAAATGTAGATACTACACTGCTCTTTGGCTGTCTCAAGGAGTCTGTCATTTGATCACAGGTACATCCACAGACATACTTTTGCGCTATTGACAATTCTCTTTGAAAAAAACCACATTCATCTTTGTGATGCTGTTTTCTCTTTCTCGTTTCAGCTGATATGGGACCGGGCTCTTGGACTGCCACTAGAGCGGAGATTGTAAACATGGAGAGGTTACATGTCCTCTAATAGGTGAAACTTTGCAACTTCGGGGGGTTCTTAAGCTCTGTCTAAACCACCATAGGTTAGCTTTTTTTCTTTTTTACATCTTCTCATATAATTTGGTCTCATTGCTCACTCCACCATCGTTGTTGTTGGTTGATAGCAATAGATTGAAAATCCTGGATTGGATCTAACTTCCTTTATCTTGTGTTTTAGGATTATCCGGTTCTTTGGTGTT
>NC_025689.1:12237210-12240076 GCF_000633955.1 Camelina sativa
TCTTTGAATCGATCATTGGATTTTAACTTGCTTGTTCTTTTCTAGGGTTTGGTGTTTCTAACTTGTTGTTCTGTTTTTTTTTTCCAGGTTTTGGGTGACGTTTTTAACAATCAATGATGGACATGCTTCTTGTATGTGATACGTGTTCAGGGGTTTTGCTCTTCCTCTTCCTTTTATCGATGAGTGATGGTTTTGATGGATGGTTTTGTCTTCTCTGCACTATATCTTTAGGTAGTGTTCTTCCTCTCAACTGATTTTTTTTTTAATCTTTTTAAGTGAAAAACATCTCTATCTTTCTTTGATGCAGATCTTATAGGCACGGGGATTACAATGTGGGAGGTTCTGAGAGAAGCATTGTGGGAGTGCGTATGATCTAATTACGTCTTCAGGCGTTGTGATGGGTTCCTTGCTCTGAACGCATCTCTATTTGCTTCTGAATTTTCACTTTTCACATTTATTTGGTGGTTTTTTTCTAGTTACATGTTACTAATTACTTGTTGTTTTTTTCTTGTTGGTTTAGATTTGTGGAGGAGGATCGGTTGATTGGTGATGGCTTCGACTGATCCCTGTCAGTTGTCACTCCTATTCATGTTATTCTTCTAGGGTATGGTTTCTAAACTGAATCCCTTAAAAGCCTTTCTTATTATGTTTTCATGCGATTTTTACCTCTCTTTGCTCTGTTATATTAGATTTTGGAGGATGCTTTGATCGGTGGGTGATGGTTTTGATAGATCGTTATTGTCTTCTGCACTAAATCTTCAGGTAGTGTTCTTCCTCTCTTAACCGATTGTTTCTTTTTCCTTCTATACAAGTGAAAAACATCTATGTCCCTCTTTGATGCAGATCTTAGAGGCAACCGGATTACAGTGTGGTTTATTCAGGTCTGTTAAGTTGGAGCTCCAAAATATATGTCACCTATCTAACTGTTTTCATCAAGTACTGGATTTTTGGATTTTGAATGTTGGCTTTGTGAGTTTTGGACTGTGCCATGAGGGACTTTACAAACATGATTTGGTTTCTTTTTGTTGGCTTTTAGCCTAAGACCCCGTCTTTTGTTACAGATATTCAAAGTTCTATAAGAGAGAAGCATCGTCAGCTTATTTCAGGTTTTGGATGATACTTTTATCGATCAATGATGGCTTTGATGGACACGCTTCTCCTCTCTGCTATGTCTTCAGGGGTTTTGTTCTTCCTCTTAACACGTATTTTACTTCTTTCTTCGTTTTTTGCAAGTGTGTGTTTGCAAGCGAATTATTATCTGATCTAAGGATTAGTTGCACGAGATGGTTGTAGCTATGTAAGTTGACTTCTCTGAGTACAATACTTGATCTATTAATGTATGTTTTGATTGTTTCTGGCAGCATTGGTGTTTATATATTAGGTGTTGGAGTGTCCGGTAATAAGGTATTTGCCTTGCTTCTTTCTCTTATTTTTTGTTCCTAAATGTGGAAGATGACTGTGATGTTGGTAGATTTTTAAGTGATATGTTTATGTATTAGGTTTGATTGCTTCACTAAAATTTGTTAAGGCATCAACAGTACGTAGCATCTCCATCTTCGGCTTCAGTTTCCTCTACAACGTCAAGGTATAGAAGAAGACCATCACAAAAGACTCCAGCTCCATTAGGTGGCATTGCAATGTTATTTACTGGCAGTATATATATACGTTATTTATAAATAACTAAATGTTACACTTTTTATTTTTAGGTAACGCTCTCTCTACTGCGAGTAAAAACCACATCACTATTCATATCTTCTCCTTCTTGTTCTATTTTTTTTTTCTGTTGTTGTTGTTCTTTGTGACGCTGATGGTGCGGTGCCGTGAGTGACATTCTTCTAAACCCCCAACGCTGTCTCTGATTTTGGTTTTAAACCGATCCTATCATCTATTGAGTTGTGAATTCGTCCAGGGTTTGGTCTCTCCCTCTCAATTGCTTTTTATGATGTTCATATTTTTTACCTCTCGCTCCAGGGTGGTTTTTTGGAAGCGAATCATCATCGCTCGCTCCTGCTTCTGAATTTTCACACTTCCGTAGACGGTTTGATTTATAACTTGTCCTTGTGTATGTTGTTGTAGATAAGTTTCCTGGTGGATTATGCTATTATTGATTTGATCGCTCTCGCTCTGTTATTCTTCTTCCTTACGCGTCCCTGATTTTTTTTTTTTTTTTGTCTTGCAGGTTGTTTTGGGAGGGGAATCTATGATCCGATCATCATCACTCCCCCCTCTTCTTGGGTTTGGTCTCTATCAATTCAATTCTTCTTCTTAATGCGTCTCTGCTTTTTTTTTTTTGTTTTTTTGGTTTGCCTAAGTAAAGTAAGTAAGTTTCTTCGTCTTGCAGGTGTTTTGGGAAAGAGAGTCTATGATCCGATCCTTGCTCCCCCTACGGTTTGAATTTATATATTGTTTTTTTGTCCTTCTGTTGTTGTATATTCTGGTGGATGATGCTTTGATCGATATCGCTATTTGCTTCTTTTTGTATGTCTCTTAGGTCTGCTACTAAGTCTGGCTCCTTTGATGCACAAGGCTCGACATGTGGTTTATTCAGGTTCTTGTTCTATTTCCCTTTGCTATCTCTTTCTTTGTTTTTTATGAACTAGATTTTGAATTTTTGCTTCCTGAGTTTTGGACTGTGCTATCATGGACTTTTCAAACATGATTTGGTCCTTTTGATTGGATGTTTTCCAGTTCTCTCTTTGATGCATGTAGTCCAAGCACCGTGATTACAGTGTGGGAGGTTCCAAGAGAAAGCATTGTGGGAGTGCCTATGCTTTCTGAGTTTAACTTTCAGGTTACCTCGCATCCATAAACCTTTTTGCTCTAAACGTATCTCTATTATTTGTTTCTGAATATTACTTGCCGTTTT
>NC_025689.1:12240516-12241500 GCF_000633955.1 Camelina sativa
TTTGCTTCTTTTTGTATGTCTCTTAGGTCTGCTACTAAGTCTGGCTCCTTTGATGCACAAGGCTCGACATGTGGTTTATTCAGGTTCTTGTTCTATTTCCCTTTGCTATCTCTTTCTTTGTTTTTTATGAACTAGATTTTGAATTTTTGCTTCCTGAGTTTTGGACTGTGCTATCATGGACTTTTCAAACATGATTTGGTCCTTTTGATTGGATGTTTTCCAGTTCTCTCTTTGATGCATGTAGTCCAAGCACCGAGATTACAGTGTGGGAGGTTCCAAGAGAAAGCATTGTGGGAGTGCCTATGCTTTCTGAGTTTAACTTTCAGGTTACCTCGCATCCATAAACCTTTTTGCTCTAAACGTATCTCTATTATTTGTTTCTGAATATTACTTGCCGTTTTGTTATTTCAGGTTTTGGATGATGTTTTTACCTACTTTGACTGATCTACCTCAGGCGTTCTCATGGGTTCTTTGCTCTAAACGCATCTCTATTAGTATTTTGTTTATGAATATTCACTTTGTTTTTGTTGTTTTTTTCTTCCTAATAACATGATTCCTACTTTGTTATTTCAGGTTTTGGATGATGCTTATATCAATTCATGATGGCTTTGATTGACACGCTTCTTCTCTGTGCTGTGTCTTTAGAGGGTTTGTTCTTCCTCTTAACACGTCTTTTACTTCTTCTTCTATTTTTTTTTTTTACCTTACGTTTCTTTCTTAGTTTTGCAGGTGTGTTTTAATTTGCAAGCGAATCATGCTCTGATCTAAGGATTAATTGCACGGGATGGTTGAAGCTATGTAAATTGACTTCTCTGAATACCAGACTTGATCTATTAATGTAAGTTTTGCTTGTTTCTGGCATTAATGGTGTTCATATGTTAGGCGTTGGAATGTCCGGAGAATAAGGTTTGTCTTGCTTCTTTCTCTTTTTGTTTTTTATCCTTAAATGTTGAAGGTGACTGTGATGTTGGTAGATTCTAAAGT
>NC_025689.1:12242653-12244428 GCF_000633955.1 Camelina sativa
ATGATGTTGGTTAGTGTTATCGTATGCTAATCTTCTTGTTTCCCTTTTTGATGGAATATGTGGAAACACACTTATGCTTAATTATTGCAGCTGGACGTGATGGAGCTAAACAAGCTTTTCTGGAGATGGTTTATACTACCGGCAAAATGAAGAAATTTGTTCACTGGTCTTCGGAGACCAGCGAGAGGTATAAATTTGCAAGTTTGGCTTCTTCACTTCGCTTCGCTGGTGAAAGATTTATTACAAACGAGTTTGTTCGTATATCTTTTCCTCTCATACAAAAGGCTTAACACCTTCAGGCAATACTTGTTTCATAGCTTCAGTGCTGCAATGCTTAACTCACACCAAGCCACTTCTTGAGAGCCTTCTCTCATACAAGAGTCAAAAACCCTTGCAACTGTAAGACTCAAGAGTACTTTGTCCCTTTTTTAAAACTAGTTTGTGTATTCAATATCTGTAATAAATTCGTTGCACATAACTCTTTGTCTGACTTTCTCTTTCTCTTTTATCTCAATGCTCGTTTTATCATTTGCATTGCAGCTTCAAGTTTATTTTCTTGTGCTTGATGATGCATCATGGACAACTCTGTCACACGTCGTGGTCACTAGTCAGCATTGTTCGTGTAGACGGCCAAAGGTTTGTATGATACAATTGTGTGGTTCTCTTTACTCGTATACTTGTTTTGCTTGTTCTTGTTGTGAGATGGGTTAAAGCTTCTTTTCTTCTTTTTTCAATTTTTAGCGGAATGCTAATTTTCTTTACCTTATATCAATATCAAAGTGTGCTTTTCAAGTTTCTGGTTTAGTTATTGACAGCGTTTCATAGTAGCTGGTATCATAACAAAATTCTTTTTGTCCAGGTTCTAGGAGCCAACATATGAGGATTGTCTCAACCTGATTGCTCGTGTTCCTGTTGTAGCTGCGTATGTTATCGGAGATTAGTGAAGAGTATATATTTCTGTAATCTTTTTCATGTTTCTTGTAGCTTCTGAGTTTTCGATACTGATAGTGTACTCTTTACTTCTATTTTTGTATTTAACTTTCCACTCAATCATTGCAGGATGTACAAGAATGGTGATTCCATCCCCTCAGATACATCTTTGGATCATGGTGCAAACTTTTTTCCCACTTGTTGGATTTGGTGATGAAAAGATGAAAGAGCTCATGAGGCTGTACATCACTATCCACAGGTCTGTATTAATTTCTCCTAAAACAAGCTTTTTGCGTTTATTGTTGTTGTTTTTAAGACTTAAAATATTTGCCGGCATGACATGATATCTTTGTTTTTCTACTGTTTTAATTTTGCTTTAGTAATTATGAAGGTGGAAATGTCTATATCGTGAATATATGTTCAAGTCTTCAATCTACGTCAGAGCTTCTTGAGTTATTTGTTGTTGTTTTCGTCTATTGTGGAGGTGGCGTGTGATAATTTTATGGTACAATGATAAAGTTGGTAGAAACAAATTCTTAGACTCTTATTTTTCTTGTTGCAACAGGAAGTTCGTTGGGATCAAATCAGCTGTGAAGGAATGTGGAGAAAACATATTGAAAGAGCAGTTATTATGTTTGGAAGACATTAAACAATAGCTAGGTAAAAACACACAGTTCCTCTACCTGTACATGACTGATGAAAGTTTCAGACAAATGGAGCATGCGAAAATGAATTAAAATTTTGTTCTGAGTCGTCATTTTAATAACCTCAAAGTTTGGTCTACAAGTCTCATAGCTTCTAGTAACTAACACCACCATAAGAGTTCCCCCCCCCCCCCCCCCCCC
>NC_025689.1:12244472-12281232 GCF_000633955.1 Camelina sativa
ATGTTGTATTGACCTCGTCATGATTTGTCTGCAGGTTGTTCCAGGATATGGACACGGTGTTCCGCGCAAAACTGATCCAACGGCAAAGAGAGTTTGCCTTGAAGCATTTACCTGATGACCCTCTTTTGCAGCTGATACTTTTTTNTTTGCCTTGAAGCATTTACCTGATGACCCTCTTTTGCAGCTGGTACTTTTTTTTTTCTTCTTTCTATTCTTTTGTGCTTTCAAAGTTCTATCAATGTCCAGTGGCTTACAAATATTTTCTACTCTGTAGGTGTCAAAAGCTTTACGAAGTTGTGCCACCATGTTCTCACCGAGCTTAGAAAGGTAGTATCTCTATCATTTCTAGTATAACAGGGGGATCGTTTCATGTAATGGATTACGTTGAAAGTATGACAAGGCTTGCGAACTCCTTTGCCGATCATTTCGCATTTGAATATACTTGCAAATGCTATGATGGCTTGTTATAGGTGAAGAACCCGTGACCAAATTGGTCTTTTGTGTTTCATATTCCGCTTTTTCTTTATTAAAGTTAAACGAAACAGGAGTTTTTGCTCTTTAATGGGGTTTCTTTCTTTCTTTTGGGTGAAACGAAACAGGTGGTGTGTTCCTGTGTTCCTACCCGGACGGACGATGGTTTATTCGACTCTGCTTTTTTCTTGTCAGTCGCCTGGCGTTTCTAACTGTAAGTAACAACATCATTCAAACTCATTAAAAAGGTATATACAAATCTTAATTAATGGTCTTGTTTCTTTTTTTTTTCTTCTTTTGCGTGAAACAGGTGTGTGTGGTGTTCGTGTTCGTGTTCCAATCTGAAGGGCAATGACTCAGACTTTTTTGGAGGACCAAGTAGATTCAGAGGCACAAAAACGGATCCGACATGAAGCCATAACTAAGGTGACTGCTACATGTTCTTGATCACACCTTCTTGCTTCCTCTACCAGCAACTCAGCTTCTCTCTCTCTCCTCCATGGTTTGCCTTCCAACTTTGCTTTTCGTTTTGTTTTCTTATGGATCCGACAATGTGCCCTTTGTAATAACATGTCTCTTTCTCGTAGGTGCATGTTGGCCATGGAGGATACACAAGGAGCCAAGTGAAGAGCCCAGATGTTTGTTCTGTTGGCTGGTGGACTCGAGGTAGGAGGCTGCAGAGCCAAACTCAAAGGCCAAGGTTCTATTTTTATTCTTTGTTTTCTATCTTACAGGTTTTTATGTTTCTTTCCCTCAACGTCTTTCTAATCTCATACTTTGCTTCTCTACTTGTTTTCCTAGCCAAACTTATTCTCTGTTTTTCCTTTCTTATGGATCCGACATTGTGCCCTTTGAAATATCATTTCCCTTTCTCGTAGGTGCATCTTGGCCATGGAGGATACACAAGGAGCCAAGTGAAGAGGACTCAAAAAAGTTCAGCATTTACTCTTCACTGGAGTGGTACAGGTTTCGAGTATTTTTTAATTAGATTGTTAATTGCTCATAGCTTGGTGCTTGGATGATTGGTTCACCCTGCTTCTAACAATTTTGGAATCTTTGTTTTATATAGGTGATATTTCCATGGATGTTTGATGAGATTCATGCCTTGAAGCCATTCAAAGCTGCCGCTTATCTCTTGGCCAGCCAAGAAGGAGGATTTCGCCTCTCCATTATATGATTGTTGCTACATTAAAAACTAACAAGGTTTGTTTCTTAGAATCTTTCATCTGTTTTTCTTTTCTTATGGATCCGACAATGTATGATCTGTTTTCACATGTCTCTTTCTGGTAGGTGCATGTTGGCCATTGAAGACGCCCAAGGAGCCTAGTAAACACTGAAGAGCCCAGATGCTTGTTCTGTTGACTGGTGGACTCGAGGAAGGAGGTTGCTTGCAGAGCAAACTCAAAGGCCAAGGTTCCATTTTTTTTTTTCTGTTTTTGATAGTTGTTTGTTTCACTTGAGCTCAAATTAGAATCCTCTTGGCGATTTTTATAGTTGTTTCAGTTTTTCAATACTATGGAAGGGTGGCTTATCATGGCTATGCTGCAGATTGTACTGTGATATAGCAGCATTGCCCTGCTATACCATTCATGATGATGACTACTCTTGTGTTGATTGCTGCACAGGTGACAAGAGGTTGAAGATGAGTGGAAATTTTAATCTATGACATTGTGGTGGGTGATGTCATACCTCTGAACATTGGCAATCAAGTGGGTGCTTTATTCTCTCCTTTTCATTTTATTTTTGTCCATATATACTCCCATGTGTCTAATCGAAATTAATAATTTATCTTTAGGTTCCTGCAGATGGAGTTTTAATATCCGGCCACTCTCTTGCCCTTGATGACTGGAGAGAGCACAATCGTGTGTTTTCGTGTTTCCTATTTGACTCTTTTATCCTTTCTACTATATAGTATGACTAAAGGTTGATTTGCAGGTGTGGAGGCTATCTGCTTGTGAGATAATGGGATCTGCCACCATTATTTGCAGCGGTAAAACTGGAACACTAACGTTAAATCGTGTGTTTTCTTGTATCCATCCTATCATAATGAAATTGTCTACTTTCTCGTCCCACTTTGGTATAACTCCTAATAGTCGACTTCCTTTTTATTGCTAGGTTAACAAGGACTCTTGCAAAAAAATGCCGCTCTCATAAGTAATGATGTAGCTGCTATTTCATGTGGTGACATTCCACTTACCGCTGTGCAGGTTTAAGTTTCTACTTTCTCTCTTTCTCTATTGTTCTGATGCTTTCTTCTCTTCTGCAGCTGTCAATTACTAACCCTAGGCCTTTGTTTTACTAAATCTTGGTTATAATTAATATAGTGGCCTTTCTTTCAAATGTAGATACTACACTGCTTTTTGGCTGTCTCAAGGAGTCTGTCATCTGATCACAGGTACATCCACAGACATACTTTTGCGCTATTGACAATTCTCTTTGAAAAAAACCACATTCATCTTTGTGATGCTGTTTTCTCTTTCTCGTTTCAGCTGATATGGGACCGGGTTCTTGGACTGCCACTAGAGCGGAGAATGTAAACATGGAGAGGTTACATGTCCTCTAATAGGTGAAACTTTGCAACTCCGTGGGGTTCTTAAGCTCTCCCTAAACCACCATAGGTTAGCTTTTTTTTCTCTTTTACATCTTCTCATATAATTTGGTCTCATTGCTCACTCCACCATCGTTGTTGTTGGTTGATAGTAATAGATTGAAAATCCTGGATTGGATCTAACTTCCTTTATCTTGTGTTTTAGGATTATCCGGTTCTTTGGTGTTGGTTTTACGGGATCTTTGGCAACTTCACTCGTCCAAAGCCTGGGGGATCACAGGTGGTGGTTGTGCAACTTTTGCCTTTTCAGGCTGTTAACGTTTTCCCCTTTAATATTTATTTGGTTTTCCTTGAATCGATCATTAGATTTTAACTTGCTTGTTCTTTTCTAGGGTTTGGTGTTTCTAACTTGTTGTTCTGTGTTTTTTTTCCAGGTTTTGGGTGACGTTTTTATCAATCATTGTTGGCTTTGATGACATGCTTCTTCTCTGTGCTACGTCTTCACTCTTCAGGGGTTTTGTTCTTCCTCTTAACACATCTTTTACTTCTTTTTCTTCTGTTTTTTTACCTTACATTTTTGTTTTTCGTCTTGCAGGTCTTTTGGAAGCGAATTATTATCTGATCATCACCTTCTTATCCATTACGTCTTCAGGCTCACGGGTTCCTTCTTCTCCATCTCTATTTGCTTTTGATTTTCACTTTGATTTCTAGATACATGTTACTAATTAATTACTTGTTGTTTTCTTCTTGTTGGTTTAGATTTGTGGAGGAGGATCTTACGATTGATCGGTGATGGCTTTGACTGATCCCTGTCAGTTGTCACTCCTATTCATGTTATTCTTCTATGGTTTGGTTTCTAGACTGAATCCCTTAAAATCTTTGTTATTATGTTCATGCGATTTTTAACTCTCTGTCATTTTAGAATTTGGAGGATGCTTTGATCGGTGGGTGATGGTTTTGATAGATCTCTCTGCACTAAATCTTCAGGTAGTGTTCTTCCTCTCAACCGATTTTTTTCTTTTTTTCTATATAAGTGAAAACATCTATGTCCCTCTTTTACAGTGCGGGAGGTTCGGAGAGAAAGCATTTTGAGACTGCGAATGATTTCAGAGTTTAACTTTCAGGTTACCTTGCATCCATAAGTCTTTTTTCCTAGCGGTTGCTTTATCTAATAGGGGCTATTGTTGGTCCTCTGTTTCTTGTGTTTCCTAGATGTTCTTGCTGTGTTCACATACATTCAGATGAGAGAGATGCTCCACGATGTCTCGATTGAGATAAACTAGATGGTGTTTGGTTTCACAACTGCCGCAGGCTCGTATAAGCATTATTTATGTTTTTTTACCTGTCTTGGTTTCCCTGTCTCGAGTTCTTGTATATAAAAGTTGTTTTTTCTTATTCTTCAGGCATTGGAAACTTTCTATGAGAAGTTGGATCCAGATTTCATCAACATCAAGACAAAGGCCAGAGAGGTACGTGTCACTTATCCTTGTATATGTATCAATATCGTGACTATTGTCTCAGCGATATACATTTTTAAGGTTTTGAAGGATAGTCTTGGCATGTAATCTTGGCTTGAGTTATAGAAGAAAACAGTCTTAGCACATAATTCTATCTGTAATAAATTCATTGTGTTTTTGCGTGCAGCTTGTTGGAAAAGATGCTCTAGCAGAAAGGTAACAAAATCACCTTGGAAACAGGTAAGATTTCTTGGCTCCCTTCGTTTTGGTTTAGTTCTCTCTCTTTCTCTCAACGGGTCATATATTCACTCACTCTCAAACAGGTAAGATTTCTTGTGTGTTCTGTTGTTTTTTTTTTGTTGCAGGGAAGCTCAATCGTGGTCTCTCCGATTGAAGCAAGGCCAATGTTTGACTGATAAAGAGACGTTCATTTTGTGTGCTCTCAGGTGTTGCACTGAATGGGTAATTCCCTTTTTTATTCTCTCTCTCTCTTTTTCTGACTTTCTTTCTCTTTCATCTCAATGCTCGTTTTATCTTTTGCATTGCAGGTTCAAGTTTATTTTCTTGTGCTTGATGATGCATCATGGACAACTCTCACACGTCGTGGTCACTGGTCAGCATTGTTCGTTCAGACGGCCAAAGGTTTGTATGATACAATTATGTACTGGTTCTCTTTACTCGTATACTTGTTTTTGTTGTGAGATGGGTTAAAGCTTCTTTTCTTCTTTTTTCAATTTTCAGCGGAATGCTAATTTTCGTTTCCTTATATCCAAGTGCCAAAAGAGTTCCAAAAGGCATATGAGAATGGATTTCACAAGTCAAAGTGTGCTTTTCAAGTTTCTGGTTTAGTTATTGATAGTGTTTCATAGTAGCTGGTATCATAACAAAAAAATCGTTTTGTCCAGGTTCTAGGAGCCAACATATGAGGATTGTCTCAACCTGATTGCTCGTGTTCCTGTTGTAGCTGCGTATGTTTATCGGAGGTAATTTTTTTTCATGTTTCTTGTAGCTTCTGAGTTTTCGGTATTGATAGTGTACTCTTAACTTCTATTTTTGTATTTAACTTTCCATTCAATCATTTCAGGATGTACAAGAATGGTGATTCCATCCCCTCAGATACATCTTTGGATTATGGTGCAAATTTGTTTTCCCACATGTTGGGATTTGGTGATGAAAAGATGAAAGAGCTCATGAGGCTTCTTTACATCACTATCCATAGATCTGTATTAATTTCTCCTAAAACAAGCTTCTTGTGTTTATTGTTGTTTTTTCAAGACTTAAAAAAATCTGCCGCCATGATATGTTTGTTTTTCTACTGTTTTATTTTTGCTATAGTAATCTTGGAGGTGGAAATTTGTTTAAGTCTTCAATCTACGTCAGAGCTTCATGAGTTTTTTGTTGTTGTTTTTGTCTATTATTATGTAGGTAGCGTGTGATAGTTATATAATACAATGATTAGTTGGTGAGAACAAATTCTTAGACTCTTATTTGTTTTGTTGCAACAGGAAGCTGCGAAGGAATGTGGAGAAAACATATTGAAAGAGCAGTTAATCTGTTTGGAAGACATTAAACAATAGCAAGGTAAAAACACACAATTCCTCTACCTGTACATGACTGATGAAAGTTTTAAACAAATGGAGCATGCGAAAATGAACACCAGTCTCACTGTTGACCTCGTCATGATTTGTCTGCAGGTTGTTCCAGGATATGGACACGGTGTTCTGCGCAAAACTGATCCAAGATATGTATGGCAAAGAGAGTTCGCCTTGAAGCATTTACCTGATGACCCTCTTTTCCAGCTGGTATTTTTTTTTTTTTTTCTTTCTATTCTGTTGTGCTCTCAAAATTCTATCAATGTCCAGTGGCTTACAAATCTTTCCTACTCTGTAGGGGTCAAAGCTTTACGAAGCTGTGCGACCCTGTTCTCACCGAGCTTAGAAAGGTAGTATCTCTATCATTTCTAGTATAACAGGGGGATCGTTTCATGTAATGGATTACGTTGAAAGTATGACAAGGCTTGCGAACTCCTTTGCCGATCATTTCGAATTTGAATATACTTGCAAATGCTATGATGGCTTGTTATAGAACCCGTCACCAAATGTTGATGCTCACAGTGGGGTCTTGCTGGACCACTATGGTCGAACCGAAGCAAGGTAAGAAGCAGATATTTCTTTTAAAGTAACATCGCGCCATAAGACAAATACCTAATGTTGTGCGTTTTGTAGGTACTACACCGTTCTCTTTGGTGCTTGAAGGAGTCTTGGCATCTGCTCTCAGGTAAATCTATATATTTACACAATGAGTAAATAAGGGAAAGAAAAGAGTCATCAGGAGGCATTGAAAGACAAATAATTTTACTGTCCAACTATCAAAAAGTATCAAACCGGTTATTACAAGATCGATTAAAACCTTTTATACTTAATAACGAATTAGCCAGAAAATTGGCAGCGCTTAAATTTTTTCGATCAGAAGCAATGGCCGATAATATCATCTCATCCCCATTGTCTAATTTGGCTCCTTAACTCTATCCACCTGAAACACACACATAACCTCAGATTTACGCTACAGTGTGCATCAGATTAGAGTTATGAACAGAGGACACAAAGCTCACTGAGGTTTCGAGCAGACTTGGAGGTTAGCGATAAGTGTGTATCACTTCTAGTGTTCTTGTGATTAGTGGATGTTTTTTTCTTAAATCGTCTTTCAGTCCTAAAGACAGTGTACGGACTATTTCAAATTTGATTATGAAATATATATATGATATAAAAATGTAGGTATCAATAACACTACGAACAAGGTGGAGGATCTTCGGTGTTCGAATATTACTATTACGTGACTATTAGTAGTAACAAAACTTTCTATTAGAATTAGTAAAAGAGTTATCTTGATAGAAATAAAAAAAAATTATCTTGAGAGCTGGTGCTTATGATTTCCCAAATTGTTCCAACCTTTTTGATTTGACTTCAGGGTAGAAAAAGTATTAAACTTGTAAAACAGTTAACATTTTTAATATTTGAATTATATAGTAAAAACGAATTAATTGTTAACTTGATTTTCCAGTTTAAAAACGTTTTGATTTGACCTGAGAGTAGGAAAATTTGAAAACGGTAACATATTTGGACCGTTTGAATTATAATATTTTTGTTGAAATATTTAAATACTGGAGTCTATAAATACTCTTTCTTAGGACAGAAATCTGAATCCGCTTAGTCGGTTTATTTACAAATGTCAAATACCCTCTGTTTATCATTCTCTTTGTTCTGTCGTTTCTCAACTCAACTTATCTTATATATATTTCAACATCCGAGAGAAAAGCAAATTCAAAGGCACCGGTAAAATAGTCTAGTTTGTTTATCATTAAAAGATTATTGTTATTAGTCTCTGTTAATTACCCTGTTCGTAATCTTCCAAACATTTTTTTTATGAAGTTCAACCAAAATTTCAAAGGCTATGTTATCAAAATCCATTTAAATATCTTGTTGTCTTGACTATAGCTAGTGATGTGAAGTGAATCTATCTAATAAACGGTTTTTTTAAGGATATAATACACGTCTTTAATAAACTGATTTACAATTACATATATGTGTGTCGTTAATTATATAGCATGCTATCTTGAGTCTTGACTTAGTTCCCTAAAGGCATGTCTCGGTCATATTTTTCCCATAAGTGTTTTGCTTTCATATATAACATAAGTGTTGCAAAGGTTACAACAGTGGAAAACTCCACTTACAGAATTCGATATGCTAATGAACATTACAATATTGGATTATCCAACAAAGATTGATAATCTCCTTTTCATCTGCTCAAAAGTAAACATCTTCATGATCTTTCAAGTTCTGGTTCAGACTTAGAACTATAACCTTGGCTGCTTTAAACGGAACATTTGAAGCAACAGATCAAACTAACAAGGGACTCAAAGAAAGAGAACATCCAGCAAATAATTCCAACACAAAATAAAAGACTAAGAGGGGAAAAACTGAATCTCTCATTTAACCCCCATCCCAGGAACCTTTACACTTAATGTGCGACCCGGTGAAGACATGAGTGCAATCCAATTCACCCGAAACTTCTGCAAGACCCTCAATCACTGAGATCCTAAAGCTTGAAGGAAAATAACCACAAAACAAGTCAAAGTTCGAGTACTAAGAATTACGACCCAACTAAAAAACTATTGGCCCAAAGTAAAGAAACAACTGGCCTTATTAAAACACATAGGTGTCCCAGAGGAGAGATAAGGTCAACCGATGATAGCATGAGTAACTTAAACACGTGCATCCCACACAACATTCAAGCCACGTGTAAGCATATCCTTCACTCAATGATGACTCTTTGGATTCGCTCTGGAAGAAGATTCCGACCACCAGTGATTGACGTCGGAGAAATATCCAACCATCAGTAAACCGAAGTGAATTCACCCGAGAAAAACATTTATCCAATTCGTAGACATCTTGACTTCATCATGAATCAGTGAAGAAATTTTAATCTGAAATGAGATCTAGAGGAAATTTTGTACCAGTAAAACCGCCAAGCAAAACCCAACAACTTCAATTCCACCATATTTCTGTCTCTTGGTATCAAATACCACCGCATCTACATCTGATTTCTAAACAGATGAAGATCTCCCCATCGCTAAATTGGAAAAACCGAAGTCAGGCGGACATGGCCTACTTAAATGCATAACTTTGCTTGCTCTTTTTCTCTAGACTTTTCTATTTTATCTTCATGCCAAATATCACCATAACCACCTTACCGACATCAGAAACCCAAAGTTGGACACACCGGAATAACAAAAACTAAAATACGGCAACGGTATAGCCGTAACATAAGCCGACCAACTTCTGTTAAGTGAACCGGAAGCTGCCCGACGGAGAGCCGGCCAAGTCCTGTTAAAAGAACCAGAAACTGCCGGACGGAGAGCCAGCCAAACTCTGTTACATGAACCAGAAGTTGCTGGAAGGACAGCCGACAATCTCCGCTACTGATGCCGGAGACGCCATACCAAAAACCCAACTAAAACGGAAAAGATAACAATCAACGGCAACAAAGTTACCGTGATAGGACCCGGACAGCGCCGGAGATAAACTAAAGCTAGCCATCATCGCGAGAACCGATCGATGCTAGACCAAAGCCATCCAACCACCGCTAAATAAGCCGATAGCTGACGAAACGGGTGCTAGAATAGAAACCGGACGGCTAAAAAAGAAGAACAAAGAACTCTCTCTCTCTCTCTAAAGGATTTGAGAGAGAGAAAAGAGAGAGAGGTTCCTATTTCTCGAGTCTTGACTTCAATTATGTGAAATCAATTATATTCTGTTTTTTACGTCTATATATATGTTCTGTCTAAAGAAGCGTAAAATGGGTTTATAATTTTTGTGAGAAAACAAAGAAAGAATAGTTTTAGTGTTTTCTTTTTTGCTGGATTTTTAGTACCGTACGTACATCCTTTGTTGACAAGCGGAAATTAAAAAAAAAATGTAATGAAGGTTGATTTTGATTTGCAGAGGGTGTATGCAAAGTGACTGTGTTTGTCCGAGAGCTTCACATCTTCTGTTGGCCAGCCTTTTCAAGTTAAATTCGACTGTGTATGTAAATGCAACATATGATTTTCTTATGAAAAGATGTATGTATATAGGGTGTGAATGTATGAATTATGATGCGTAATATAATGTGTAGGGTGCGTCACATGCATAAAATATAGATCTATGTATAGGGTGCGAATGTGTCGCATGCATGCATATACATATAGATGTATGTGTAGGGTTTGAATGTGTCGCATGCATAAAATATACATGACAAACGAAAGACGGAAACACACAAAAATGATTAAAGCGGACGGACATTAAACGAGCGCTCTAGCTGAAGCACACACACACACGACAAAACCACCCAACGATGTCACGATGATCGCTAGTCTTAACGCACAAAAATTACCTAACTGCCAAAAGCCAAACGATTTTTAGACGAAACACATAAAGAAATTATTCTAACTGTGAAGCATTACCGCTAAACGAAACACATAAATAAAAACAAAACTAAAAATGGCTAGACGAAATACACGAGAATGACACTTCAATTACAACAAACCACACAAAAAATTACATATCAAAAGCCGATCACAAAAATAAACAATAAACAGGGTAGACGAAACACAAATAACGAACATGCTCCAAAACGTAAAAGAATTGATGATTGGCACGTTTGCAAACTTAATTAGAGAATTGAAGCAATCACTATTCATAATTACCGGAAAAAAAAAAAAGAACTAATGCCCTTTCATATTCATCAAAGTACAGTGTACGTGTTGTCCGATTCAGTGGCCATGGCCGGTACTACTGGCTTTTCATTGCAACCATCTCATTCAAATTATCTATCGGATAGCGACGTTGAATATTTCTTACAGATTGGGTTCGTAATAGTCATTATTTCTACATTTCTCTAATGGTGAAAAATATAAAGTAATGGTTCTATAATTTAATTTAATTATGATACATATATGAAAATGTATTGTCATTTTTAAACACTTAGATTGGGTATTCTTTAATAAAACCCAAAAATACCTCATCTACTTTTTTAGAAGTTTAAAGACTAAATATGTGTAGTTTAATACCCAAAAAAATTCATCATGGTTGGTGAATCGGCGAATCCATCGTCGTTAACATCGAAAGAGAAAAAAGAGAAAGGTCGGGAAAGAAAAAAAGAAGAAAATGATTTTTTTTAATATATATTTACCCTACAACCAATCTAAACCTGACACGTATGCGTTACTTCTGGGTTGCTTCGGCTCCTTCCGGAAGAAGCAATTCTCTGATTATTTCACTATATTATGGGTTTTTTAAATTTTTTTGAGCCATAAATAGAAGAGTAATTCATAAGCACTTACAATTGATGTTATAATATATATACTATGTAGGCGTATATATACTCAATCGAGCATATTGCCAATACAATGCCATGATAGTTATGTTTGTGGTCCAACTAATAAATCTCTTATACGTTAAAATTAAAATCCAAATTACCATTATACATATGTATTTATTACAAATATCTTTTTTCAGTAAAGCAAAAATAAAATCTAAATACATATGTATTTCATCAATTAAGAGGAATATATATATATATACATATATATAAAATGATGTATGAAATATGTTCACTTAAATTTTAAGATGCTCACCAGTTATTTATTTTTTATATAGAAGTCAAAAGGAATGATGGTACTCTAGGGTACTTTATGCAAACTTATTTCTTGGTCACCTTTATATTTCGAAGTTACAAATTTTAAAATGATGAAATTGACGCTTTCGCCTAAATTTCCCTATATATTCTCCACTTTGTACATAATTTGAAGATGCATATGCTGCAACAGAAATTATGTGTAGACACAATTAGGGTAGTAACCAAACCACAACGCATAGAAAGCAACATTACTTGTTAAGTTACCAGTGACATGAATTTTTATCTGCCAAATACAGAAAAATATACAACAACGTTTCTAAAACAACACTGTTACAATTTTTAAACTATAAACCTAAAAGAACATAAACAATGCCAAAGGCAATATATAGCTAATGCTCATTATAATTCATAACAGATAAACCATTTCCAATTATTCAAAATACGTACGTACTTTCCCATCTAATCAAATGATTCATCGTGATTGTACTGGACCCGCGACGGACTTTCTGAAAGACTTGTTCGTTTGAAACACCTATTCAGTTACATACATGCTTCTCTGACTACTCTCCCTCTCACCGTGAAGGGTAGGGGAGTTAGAGCATCATTACTGGGGAGTTCTCTCATGGTTTCTCTTATAATTGGGGTCCAAAAATTTAATAAAAAACATTTTTTTAGTCGATTAAGAAGAGAATCGATTCCCTGGGAAGGAATTAAGGAACGGTAGTAGCAACGCTACGTGGCATATTCTTGATTTATAGATGCGTAAATATAAAAAAGAATTTTTTTTTCTCCATTTTCTTCTCTCTTTCTTCCTCGACCGTCTCTCTCTCTTCTCTGTCGATCGAAACAGCGAATCAAAACCGATTCATCTAGAGACCGCAAAAATTCAATTGATTTACTCACAGATTCGGCGTTCAGGAAAACTATCTCGGCTTCATCGGCCAAGTTCCCTCTTACGAGTGTTTGAACTCTGTCAAAGACGGTAAAAAGTTTCTCCTTTTCTTCCCCAGAATTTGAAAAATTGATGATTTTGCTTGGTTTTGTAAATCGAGGGTTTTAGTATTCTTCTTACTGATTGTGATCTACCCTTATTCCTGTATCAGATTCATGCTTGATTATGATTTGTGATACCAATATAAAGATTGAAACTTTGGGATTTTGGGTGTACTTGTAGAAGTCATGATGTCTTATTAGTTGGGATTGATCAATTTGCACAAAGGTCTCGCCTTTGATTAGTGTTTTGTATGATTGTTTGTAATGTATGGTGTAAAGCTATGATAACATTAGGTTTGTTCAGTACTTAGACCTCAGCTTTGCTTTTGGTACAGATTTGGAATGGAAACTGATCTATGTAGGCTCCGCAGAAGATGAGATTTATGATCAGCTTCTCGAGAATGTTCTTGTAGGGCCTGTTAATGTTGCCAACTACCGGTTTGTTTTGCAGGTAACATATGTGTTTGTGTTTACAAGTTTGGCCTTAGCATGTTTAGATAACACCCATAATATTTATAATATAAAGAATCATACTATCATTTTATAGTTACAACACAAACATATAAAATGACTAAACATCTGTTAATTATTTCATATATTTTATTTTATTTTTGTAATAACTGGCCAATATTTTTTAATTATTTTATTATACCTTAGATTTGATCATGTAGAGCTGTTCTATACCATATAGGAATACAATATGATAATAAAGAAATCGAAATCATGACTCAAACGGTGCAAATGTTAGTGACAAACTGTAGTAGTATATGGAGGTGGATAGTTTTGGTGATGTGGGTGCGTGTTGACTTCCCAAACGTGACCACCGCCAAATTAAAATCTTTCCAGTATGTATGTCTTTTTTCCAACAAAAAACTTAATACTCTTTATGTTTGGAAACAGAGAAATCTCCTCCCTTCATTAAACAGATTCATGACCCCTTGTATGAAGAAGTTTTTGTTTTGAAAGCGAAGAATCATTGTTTATTAACTTAAGAAAGATAAAAAAAAAAGTTGTTGATTAGAATAAAAACTTTTCGAAGCAAAGCTGCTATACCATATCAAACGGGTTGATAACAACATCAGGTCTACTGTCTATGACATGAGCGATTAAAAGTCGATAATACTGCATATGAAAATGATGAATAGCAGAAACACTGATGATCTAACTA
This sequence comes from Camelina sativa, assembly GCF_000633955.1. Taxonomy (NCBI): domain Eukaryota; kingdom Viridiplantae; phylum Streptophyta; class Magnoliopsida; order Brassicales; family Brassicaceae; genus Camelina; species Camelina sativa. Next base: position 12,258,286 of record NC_025689.1, read on the forward strand.
AAAAAAACTCAGTCCGTATCAAATCCAAACAAAAATGAGGTTGTAATCAGCAAATGAACTAATTCATCAAAGTCAATCTAAATAGTACATTATAATGATGGTTAATAATATCAGTTCCACAGAAAATCAACATATGGTTTATATATTAACATGCCTTTACGACAATTAGTGGACTAAGCGACTAACTCAGAGGGTATGATGAATTGATCCCCATTCAAGGACTAACCAATATAGTTCTCCATCTGTCGGAATGAAAGTGACACCCATCTGTAGGTTTCCATATAATTTTAAGAATTACATTTCTATCAGAATGTACAAGTCAAAGGATTACTGGTGAGTTTAATTGTTACATTGGAAAATAATTAAGAGAGACAGAAGAGGTAAGAGTAACATAAAAGAGAACAACGTACGTTCCTTTCGCCATCGCCACTGTTGCAATTTTTAAAAATATACGTTCAATTTTTAAAAATTAACAGAATTGTATTTACAAATGACCACCAACGATAAGGATGAATCACAGACATAAAGGAAGACTCACACGTCAACGGGCCTTTTAATATATATCAACGAAGACTCACATAAAGGAAAAATCACAAAGATTGAAGATGGAAAAGCCCTTGGTCAGCAAACGTTCAAACCTTCCTCCACAACCACCGGGAATGAACCCAACCTAAACGCTAAAGCTTTTAAATAAACTAGGTAAGACCCGCGTTAGGCTGCGTGATATGTTTATAAATTAATTTTTCTTTTAAGATAAATAAAATTGAGATTTTAAAAGGATTATAGAATTTAGTAGTTTGTTTTTGCTAAAATTTTTTTGTATACTTTATGCAATATTTATATATAATGTTACCATTTAGTGACATTTGAAAGATAAATCTCCCTCTTAGGAAAAAAAACAACATGAATCTTTTGTTTTCTATCTTCTTCTATTGCAAATTTTATTTTACTTTAAGAAAGAAGTAAAAATCTTATTTATTATTATAAACAATGTTTTTAAAGTTTGGTTCATAAAAAACTGGATATTTCTTGGACCATGCGGTCGACGTAGTTCCATCATGAGTTACTTATATTTACCAATGAATATATATATTTATCATTATAAATATTTAAATAATTTCTTAGCTTAACTTTTCCTTATAGAAAATTAGATATGTTTATGTTTTGGTATGAGTTATTTGTTTTGTATAGAGATTTCTAAAAAGAAATGGAATTTCTTTTAGAAGCGTAGAATTGACTTTTTAATAAAAATTAGGAAGCGGGTGCGTGTTGGATCCACTAATATATAATTATATATGTATGTATATATATTATAAATTATTTTAAATATCTCAAATTTAAGTATTTCATTATTAATATGTTAAATTATTCAAATAAAATATATTAAGATATTTGATATGTATATAGTATATACCAATATCTAAACTATGCTGAAATTTTAAATTATTTTTGAGATATAATTCTAAAATAAACAATTAAATCATATTGGTATCCAAAATCTAAACAAAAAACTTGGTTATAAAATGAATTCTATTTTATTATATATGACAGATAATCACATTAGTAACATAAAAGATAAGATAATATATAGAGAGAGAAAAAGGAAAAAGCTGTTCACGCAAATCTCTATCATTGGTTATCTCTTTTATTTTCTTAAATATTAAAATTATAAAATTGAAAAGCAGAAAGCCAAGTGTGAATTGAAAAACCTAATTGCTTCTTCTTCTTCGTATTTTCTTGCAGTTCGCCACACCTGCTTGATAGACTTTTTTTTTTTTTTTTTTTAAATTCAAACTCTAGGTTTCATAATAATTTACGAATCTACTTGGAATTAAACTATGGAACAGATTTTAATCATTGACAAATGCTTTCTTAAATCTTTGGACGGTTCCGATTCACAACTTGTGCGCTTCCCAATGAGAACCGTCGCTTCCTCTGCGATTCCAAACTCTGCTTCTTAGGAAGCGCAATTCCACCGCGATTCTGTGCGGTTCCAGACGTTTCCGATTTTGCTAGAATCGATGCTTGAGTGATGATTCAGTCACTGAGGGTTTATGAAGTAAAAGACCATGTGATGTGGCACATAGTTTTTTAACTGGTTTAGAAATCTTAGCTGTATTAATTCAAAAGTTTTCATTGGTTGTTGATTTTAACTGATGTGTCAAGCTATAATTCAATACAAAAGCTGATGTGTCAGTTTTGGAGAGAAACACCTTCAACTTTTATTGTATTGATGTTATGAAATTTCATCTCTTTTTTATTAACGGCATGCTGCTGAAAGTACGTATAAAATAAGCATCGTATGTTTACTCAATCAAAGAAATAAAGTCATAACTACACCACGTATACACGAAAAGGAGAATCAGAGATCGAACCCAGATCAGCAGTGATGAGTGAATGGGGTACCAAATCAGGGATTCTAAAACAGAACAAAAACTATCATACAAAGTCACACACGAATTGTATAACTCAAGAACCAACAAATCTATTAAACAGTGGCTATATTTTACAGTCAATTAAACGATGTTTTTTGAAACAGAACTCACTTGGTATATGAAGAAGAGACAAAGCAAGACTTCACAAGAAGATAAGCAGAGAATATAATACAGAACAGGGATCATCCTAGAGGCGATCGAAATGAGTAGCGATGGTAAGATTCTGTACTGGCGACAAAATAATACATGGAGGCGAAATTAGGCAACGTTGCACCGTTTTGATCAGATCACTTTTGAACCGTTTTGATTTTTAGTTTCAGTCTTTCAAATATTTTCAACATGCGAAACCGTAGAATGAACAACAGAGGAGGACAAAAATTTAAAGAGTTCATTGATAAATATATATAAATTCTGAAAAGAGGCAACTCAGCAGGGTTGTGTCTTTTAGATTATAGAGAAGTACTGTTTCGGGAAAGACCGTTCATTTTGTTTCGGGAAAGACCATACATTTTGTTTTACACTTTTACTTTCATAAAAGTGTAAAATAATCTCGACTATTCGTTTTGAAAGAGGCGAATAGTCCTCTTGCTTTCATTGTTTTCTTCTAGTTCTCAACCGTTAGATTATTATGACCCCTCTGAATTATTAAGGTTTTCGTGATTGTATTGTAAATCCTTTAGACACGGAATCAATTAAACTAATTTGTATATGGTAATGGTGTCACATCTTGTTGACTATAATTAAGAGGATTTTACGAAATCAAAGATTGGATTTACAATGGCAAGTAAACGGATGATTATATATCGCAGATTCTCCGCAAATTCAATTCACACGTAAACGTACATAACATAAGCAATGCAATGTATGGTCATTTTTTCTTCCCCTTTACTCTTTTTCTCTGTCTGATTTCTTTTCTCTTTCTATGTGAATTTGAATGATGCAAGTAGAATTTCTGCTTAGAATTTTTTGCCTAGATTCCTTTCAAGTCTACTAGTTGTCTCAACATGGCTGAACTTGGGGCTTCCATCTTTTAGGGTTTATTTGTCTTGACGCCTTTGTCTATCTGTAATTTTCTTCTGATTGTTATATGTTTATTGGGTATTTTTTAAGCTTTGATTTCCTTATTGGTTGCCGCAAGTAATGATCTAAATTGGTAGGTTTCATTTTTGTTATTATTTCTCTTCTGTGTGTCTTCCAGCTGGATATCTTCATCCATCACTTGATTCTGATCCTTTGCAGTCTATTAGCAGTCAGATGAAAGATGATCATAAGTTCTTATATATATATATATACTAGGAGTTGTCCCGTGCTACGCACGAGCTTATTTTCATATTTGTTCTATTGGCAATTTTTTTTACTGTTAGATTTTCATCTTTCTGTATTTTGTTTTCTTAATTGGTTTTTTTTTTATTGATAAAAATAATATTAATTTTTGGGAAGAGTATGTATCTTAAGTAATTAAACTACATCCCCTCTTTGGAACGCTTTCTCTCTCTTCTCTCTCTCTCTCAAATCTTTCAGAGAGAGAAAGCTTTCGTTCTCATTTTTCGACGAAACTTATCGTCGGCTTTTTATCTTCGGCTAAGTCCGGTTATTTATCTCGCCTAAGTGTGAGTGTATCATAGCTTTGGTGGTTATTTCTTTAGTTTTCTCTTCTTTTTGCAGAACCTCATAGATCTCCTTATGGTTTAAAGAGGCAAAGCCGAGTAGTGGATGGAGCTTCTGGATCGTCGGATTGCTCGATTCCATTCATGAGGGGTGTAAATCCTCATAACTTATTGGGGCCGTTAGATCGGCTATGGATGACCGTTTCTCCTTGGGTTTGTGAATCGTGAAGAAAAGAATTCGGTGGCTGGTGAAGAACGGATTCGGAGAGCGTGTTTTGCGACTGATCTGACATCTCACCTTCTCGTGTATTCTGGGGCTTAACAAATCAGAAAATTCAAGTTTTTCTGTTTCTGTCATACTCGGAGAAAGGTGCAAAAAGATTTGGTGAATTTCAGAGTTACAAGCTGAAATTTGATAGACCATATTGTGGACAAAGTGCTATACTTGCCAAAAATTTGGTTATGGTCGGAATTTCAGCTCCGGCGGAGAGGCGGTGGCAGTGACATGAGTCGGTCGTCGCAATTCCCCTTCAACGTGCACGCAAACACATGTTATACACGTGTCCCTTATTGACCCATTCATTTTGTTTATCTGCTTATAATACTTTTGGGTTAATTGGGCTTTTATATCTTGTAATTAGGATCCTATTCACCATGTAATCCTTTTAAGATATTTAATGAAAACAGTTGGCGACAAAAAAAGAAAAGTTATTAAACTACACCCTCATGTATATTGGACTTTATTAATCATGTTTACTTTTTTGAATGACGAAATGTTTAAAAACTTAGACTGATTCTCATCTAGGAAATGTTGTTTTGCGATGTAACCACATTGCAATACATTCTTGGCGAATTTTGTGATTACAAAATATATGATTTATGCAATGTATTTGTAAACATTGAAATGATATTTAACATTAAAATGGTCAATCAATATTTAAACAACTTCGAGAATAGTAACATGTTTGATGTAAGCTGTACGGGCAAATGATCATCGACTTTGTATTTTCTGTTGGGTCAAGATGTAATTTGTCAACTAAAAATTATAGAAAATAGACTCATATAGTCATATTAATACATGTCACTTAATAACTTGTTTGAACATTGTTTCCGTTGTGGCCTTACAGAAATAGCCGAGATCTACCATCATTTTTGAGTTTTGAATTTATCCCATGAATAATTTTTTATTAAAGATGATGGAAGTTTGGAGATATAAAATAAATATTATATTTCTTAATGTTGCACATTTGTCATCCTCAGATTCAGATAATGTGTAGTTTATTTTCCTTTTAATTGTTGGTAACCTCTAACATAAAAAAACACCTATTTTATCCTGTCAACACAAAGACGGAAAATGATATGAATCCTTCAAACTTCAAAGCCTATTCAGTGGCTTTAAACCAAAAACAAAATAAAATAAAGATTACATTTTGGTGATTTTATCCACTTTGACATTGTTTAAGGCAAATCTTCATCATCTTTATTTAGTTGTTATGTAAAGACATAAGCGAAAGTTGAAATTTAAGTCCCATATCACAAGTTAACTAAAATCAATTACAAATCACCTCGTCTAACGTTGTTTCTCTAATGTCTTCCTTTGACATATATATAATAGAGATCTGATCATCTATTTTAAGCTTTAGGTCTCCCTATCCGTAGTAATTTTAACAAATATCCAAGTTAGAATAATATATAAATAAAAGAATGTATAATTAAATTTTAAACTCAAAAAAACCATTTTCTAACACAACTATACCGTTGTGTGATATATATCTTAGACTAAGTTACATTGTTTTGACTTTATGAATACGTCGTAGTGTACATGCATGTAGGCTCATGATGTCTCCATACCATAATTAACCTTTTAAACTCGTTGAGATAAAACAGAAAATGTTATTACAGCTTATTCAATATGGCAATAGGAAAAAAGCTTAAAGGAGAAAATAAGAGTAACTAAATTTTTTATTTGATTGTTTGGTCATTCCGTAAAGGTTTTCTCCTCCACCTAACCACCAGTCCCGACTACTACTTTACATTTTTGCATAAACTTCAGTTCCTTGTCTGAGATCTTAAATCCTCCATTTTGATTTAAAAATGAATTGTGCAATGAGCAAATCATTTACGTGATCTAAAGGAAAAATGCTTCAGAGACATTAGAACTTTCCTCGAATCATAACAATAATTTGAGTACGAAATAGAATAAAATTACATGAAATATACATATTAAGGAACCAGCCAGTCAACCATTATAGTAGCAGAATTTGGCGGTTTAAAATCAGGATAATTTAGAATTTTATATAAAGAGAAATAAGAGATAGGAATATAAATTTATGACTATACATTGAATTTGATTTTTTTGATATAAATGTAATCTAATTTATTGGGATTTTAAAGGTGATAATGGGATTTAAAAATAAATTGTGCAATGAGCAAATCATTTACGTGATCTAAAGGAAAAATGCTTCAGAGACATTAGAATTTTCCTCGAATCATACCAATAATTTGAGTAAGAATACAGACACATGAAATATACATATTAAGGAACCAGCCAGTCAGCCATTATAGTAGCAGAATTTGGCCATTTAAAATTTTTGGGACAATATAGAATTTTAGATGAAGAGAAATAAGAGATTAGAATATAAATTTATGACTAAACATTGAAACTGATATTTTGATAGAAATGTAAGCTAACCTTTCTAAAATGCAAAGTCAGTGTTAAATTGAAATTTGTCTTCGAAGGGTGGTTTTGATCTTTGTTTTCAGATGTTCGAGATGAGGACATTTTACCAACAACATCTGGTGAGTGGGTAAATGTAGATAGAAATCATATACTAAAGAACAAAGTGGAAGCTAGTATACCAGATATACGAACAGTGCAAAATAGGTTGTTACCTGGAAGCTCCTCACCCTTGTCTAAGCAAGTCTGAAAAAGTAGAGAACCTAAAATAATCAAAACCAATAGAGCATTGTCGTTTTTTAACAGTCTCCAAAGACGTTTTCTCCGTGAAAACAATTCTCCACTTTTGTTTGGTGCGACGATAACGGTTGGAGGATGCGTCAACATCAAATCATTGATGTTGTAAAATTGGCCTTTAACCAATTGATCTTGAAACTTAGGCACACGATTAGGAAGGACTGAAGCTTGTATAGCACAATCCTGAAACAAAGGCAAAATGAATATGTTAAAATGGAGGTAAATCAGGGGTCAAGAGGAACAATAATAGAGATACTATACATTTTCATCAGGAAGGAGACATTTTCATAAGGAACAATAAGTAAGATATAGTTTCTTCGAAAGTCTCAAACTTCCCAAATATGGATGACCCGAACAACAATCTTATTGATACCAGTGTTGTGTGTTTCGTTGGAGGTTGAATAAAGGGCAGAGTAGGGCGGTATTGTTTTAGTTTTACCCATGCTGTGAGAGAGAAGGTTAGTGTCGTCAAAGGTTGTTATTTAAAAAGAAAACTTAATGCAATGGTTGAGGAAGAGTAATCAGGGATTGGAAAGAAATGTTAATGACCATGAAATCATAGGTGTTTGGTATTAGTTTCATTACATTATAATTGGGTGGTAAACGTAAAGATGAAAATGAAGGATATACTTCAATGGAATTCTTTAATTACCTTAAAGATTGTAATGAGTAATACAAATAACATAATCATAATAATGGTTCATATGATTCTAATTGGTAGTGCAGATCTAAACCCCTTTTTAAAAAAAAATTAAATTTGATTCCAAACAAATTGAAAACGATTTTGGACATGATTAATGTTACATATTGTCTTTAATTACCTTAAAGATTGTAATAAGTAATACAAATAATGTAATCATAATAATGGTTCATATGATTCTAATTGGTAGTGCAGATCTAAACCCCTTTTTAAAAAAATTTAAATTTGATTCCAAACAATTTGGAAACGATTTTGGACAGGATTAATGTTACATACTGTTCGGAACTTCAAATAGGTGTTCAAGATCTTGACACAGACATTAAATCGGAAATGATTTAGAATTTGGAGGTGGGGTAGGAGAATTAAACCAAAGAAACCAAATGATTATGAGATCTGTGAAGGTACATCGAAGGTGGTAGCTGCTGTGAAGGATGGTTGTGAGAAGGTGAGTACAGGTGAATTCGACGTCGTTTGGTTCTTATACTCCTGATGGGTGTAAGGGCTGTCAATTATATTTGTTGGGCTTGTAATTGGTCTTATTTTGTCAAGCCTAATATGAAAACTTAAAAACAATGGTCTTTAAAACTAAGAGAGGACATGTGTCAGTTATATAATAAGCCAGGTGTCATGTTCTAAGCAGAAGTTGAGAAAAACTTTCTCTTGTTATATAAGATATGGGTTTGTACTTGTTTTTTGTCCTTTTCAATATGGATATGTGTACTAATGTAGTTTTTTGTATTGAATGTATTGGTGTCTTTTAAGATTGTTCTAGTATGAGCTCATCATTGGGGAGTCTTCAACATTATTTCGCCTTGTTATATGCTTGTGATTGTGGTTTTTTTTTAAAAAAATCCTACGCTCATATGCTTTTGATGGTGGTTTAAATGCTTGTGTTTGGGATGGTGTTTTCTCTTTCTGTGTGAATTCATTATCTTCGTATAAGAATTTGAGTGATGCAAGTAGAACTTCTGTTTGGACTTGTCTGCCTAGATTCCTTTAAATTCTACAGTTTGTCTCAAAAGGAATGAACTTGGGGCTTCCATCTTTGGTTGATTCAAGTGTAATGAGCATCTTTTTCCTGGCTTTGATTGATTGGTTGTGTCACACGTTAGTTTTTCTCTTTTGCGGGTGTCATTTTCCCCAAATTCAATTCCTAAGCAGATTGTTTGTTTTCTGTATGAACGAGGTTAAGACGAAAAGATGCAAAAATATGAAAATAAAGACATGTGAAACAAAAATGTGTGAAACAAAAAGATGCAAAAACTAACAAGTGCAAACATTGAAATCAAAGGGTACGACGAAGAAACACAATTGTTGGATCAAAACACTGCAATTTTATATAAACAAAGAGGTGTAAAACAAAAGGGTGTGAAATCTAACGGGTGCCAACATAGAAAGCTGGAGGTGCAACGAAGAAAAACAATTGTTGGACCGAAACTTTACAACTTTTGAGATCATCAATAAAGGGTGAGATCATTAATCATACTCAAATAACAAAAACTATTTTCAAAGTCCATAAAAATCTGTATATATATAAAAACAAAGAGTGTGAAAACAAAGAGGTGTGAAACAAAATGGTGTGAAACAAAAAGGTGCGAAAACTAACAAGTGCAACCATTGAAAGCTAGGGGCACAACGAAGAAACACAATTGTTGGATCAAAACATTGCAACTTTATATAAACAAAGAGGTGTAAAACAAAAGAGGGTGAAAACTAACAGGTGCCAACATGGAAAGTTGGGGGTGCAACGAAGAAACACCAATTGTTGGACCAAAACTTTGCAACTTTGAGATAATTAACAAAGGGTGAAATCATTAGTAATACTAAAAGAACAAAACTCTTTTCAAAGTCCATAAAAATTTGTATATATATAAAAACAAAGAGTGTGAAAACAAAGAGGTGTGAAACAAAAAGGTGCGAAAACTAACAAGTGCAACCATTGAAAGCTGGAGGTACAACGAAGAAACACAATTGTTGGATCAAAACATTGCAACTTTATATAAACAAAGAGGTGTAAAACAAAAGGGTGTGAAAACTAACGGGTGCCAACATGGAAAGTTGGGGGTGCAACGAAGAAACATAATTGTTGGACCAAAACTTTGCAACTTTGAGATCATTAACAAAGGGTGGGATCATTAGTAATACTAAAAGAATAAAAACTCTTTTCAAAGTCCATAAAAATCTGTATATATATAAAAACAAAGAGTGTGATAACAAAGAGGTGTGAAACAAAAAGGTGCGAAAACTAACAAGTGCAACCATTGAAAGCTAGGGGTACAACGAAGAAACACAATTGTTGGATCAAAATATTGCAACTTTATATAAACAAAGAGGTGTAAAACAAAAGGGTGTGAAAACTAACGGGTGCCAACATGGAAAGTTGGAGGTGCAACGAAGAAATACAATTGTTGGACCAAAACTTTAAAACTTTGAGATCATTAACAAAGGGTGAGATCATTAATAATACTCAAAGAACAAAAACTCTTTTCAAAGTCTATAAAAAACTGTATATATATAAAAACAAAGAGTGTGAAAACAAAGAGGTGTGAAACAAAAAAGTGCGAAAACAAAGTGCAACCATTGAAAGCTAGGGGTATAACGAGGAAACACAATTGTTGGATCAAAACATTGCAACTTTATATACACAAAGAGGTGTAAAACAAAAGGGTGTGAAAACTAACGGGTGCCAACATGGAAAGCTAGGGGTGCAACGAAGAAACACAATTGTTGGACCAAAACTTTGCAACTTTGAGATCATTAACAAAGGGTGAGAGATCATTAATAATACTCAAAGAACAAAAACTCTTTTCAAAATCCATAAAAATCTGTAGATATATAAAAACAAAGAGTGTGAAAACAAAGAGGTATGAAACAAAAAGGTGAAACAACTAACAAGTGCCACCATTGAAAGCTAGGGGTACAACGAAGAAACACAATTGTTGGATCAAAATATTGCAACTTTATATAAACAAAGAGGTGTAAAACAAAAAGGTGTGAAAACTAACAGGTGCCAACATGGAAAGCTGGGGTTGCAACGAAGAAACACAATTGTTAGACCGAAACATTGCCATTTTGAGATCATTAACAAAGGGTTTAATATGTGCGATTTTTAAAGGATGGGGGTACGACGAAGAAACACAATTATTGGAAGAAAAAAAACTTACAACTATTGGGATCATTAATAATTTTAAATCTTTAGATGAGATAATAAAAACAATCTCATCTGTTAGATTAAAGTTGACCTTATTTAGTACTCAGAAAAAAAATTTTAGAAACTTGTTTATATAGTCAATCAAAGTTTATATATAATAAACAAAGAGATGTAAGACATAAAGGTGTGAAATGTAAAGGTGTAAAAATTAATAGATGTGAAATATGGAGGTAAAACAAAGAGGTGTAACACATAGCAGTGTGAAATAAAAAGGTGTTAAAATTTATAGATGTGATTTTTGAAACCATGAGGTACAACAAAGAGATGCAAAAATTAAGAGGTGTGATTTTTGAAAGATAGGGGTGCGACAAAAAGACACGATTAATAATTTTAAACCGTTGAATTAAAAGTGGAACTAATCTCATCCGTTGGATTAAAAGTTGACAAAAAAAAAAGTGGATTTGCTATTATATATAGATTGTTGATTAGCATAATAACAATATAGCTGGAAAAGTTGATCTCCAGGTTTATTAAATTGGTTGATTAACAAAATAACAATAGTACAAATATTTTTTTGGGTTATAGTGTTAGTGAAATTTTCTAGAGGTTTAAACTATTATTTACTAACATTTTGAAAGTTTAAAATGTGATTTTGCCAATAAACATTAGATGTAAGATAAGGATTCTAAAAGGGTATATAGAAGAAGTACCCTCAAAAGACTCTGAAATTAACTGACACATCCTTGCATTGTTGCATGAGCACTGTACTATCATTTTTTACTTGTATTTGTATACCTCTATAAAACTCGTGCATGCAACAGACAACGAATTTTGGCTTTAGATTTGGGTTGTCAGTTTACTAAACAGTTGATATATTTTTTTTAGTTTTTTTTCCGCAAAAACTACTACCCAAAATTAAATTCAAATGTTATACTGTTGCGTGATTAGTCTGTTAAAATTTTATAAAATAAAACAAGAGTTATTCTGCTAACTCACCTCAATTTGGTATCAATTAGATGTTTGAAAATACTGAAAGAGTTGAATCACTGGTAGTATGTAATGTTACTAAAACAAAACTAAAGTTATTCAGATAGCTCAAATCAATTTGGTCCTGAACAATATCGCTGTTCGTTTTGTTTTTAAATATATATATTTCTATTTTAATTAAAGAAATTATTCCATATAGATTAATAACGTATAGTAGTACTTGGATGAGTGAATGTTAACCGAATATGGGAGTGTTTTTTAAAAAAATCACGGGGTCATCCAATGTCATGGATTCAAATTGTAAGCCGATATCAAACTAATTAACTAAATAATGAAAGGTGTGTGATAACAAATTAAGTACCTTGCAGCTTCCATCTTTCTTGCGTGAGAGAATAGTTTGCAGCATGTAGGAAGACAAATTGTTAAGAATAGTTAAATTAATTAGTATGTGGATATCTTCTTATTTATCAGGTAACAAATGAATTATAAGGTAATGTCAAGATACTTGAAATCTGTAAATAATTTACTTCTCTCTGGATTCGACGTTACTAGACTCTCTCAGTGACTGTTTTAGGCCAACATATTGAGAACAATATTGTGGTATCACTTAATAAATATATACTTAACATTGCATTGGACAAAAACCGCTAATATGGTTATTACCAACTAACTTGAAAGTTCACCTCGGCCAATGCTCCCGTCGTTTCTAAAGAGGTATTTATTTACAAATTGGATTGAACCTATATGTTACTTTATACTTTCGATGATGTGCATTTTCTATTTGCTAACATCTATGTTACCGCGTTAAAATTGTATCATACCAACTATAAAATGCTAACATTGTTATCCTAGATGATTTCAGTACAAGGTTAAGTTACTATTAATTTATTGGTGTCGTAGATCTTTCTACAAAATCTATTGTGGTATGTTTTATTGTGTGCCACACAAATAAATTTTAGGCTTATAGGGACTATTCTGTTTTTTTCCCCTATGCCAACCCAATAGAGAGAACTAATTATGACATTATGAAGGTTACAGATTTTATTAATCTATTATTGATGGTACAAATTAATATCACCCTTCTAAGTAAATCATCAAAAACTCCACAACGTCAATATATTTGGGTGTTACATTTGCGACAACTTATCGTGTAACTAACGAACACTGATATTAAGACAGAAAAGAAAAATGCATAAACTGAATGATCAATTTAAATTAAACTTGAATGAAAACAATGCATGTTGACGTTTAAGCAAGATGGCAAACCATATATGTCTCCTCACAGTTCAGTTTCTACCAAAGAGTCTAAGAAATAAACTTACAAATAAGAGTTCTACAAACAATCTTAAATTTGAATCTTTAACAAACTCATACAAATACTAATAGCCCCTAATCGTTAACAGCAGAATTCAAACGATCTTGGTAATATCTTTAACGAAAGCGTCGATGTCAGCATCAGAAGAACCACTTTCTGCAACAGCACCTCGACATATCTCACTGAGATCACAAACCCTTTTTCTCATCTCTTTCCCATCTTCACTCTTTCCATCCATAAACCTTATTACCAATTCCTTGATCTCATCACTCACTATCAACACCTCTGTCTTCTTCTTCCTCTCGATCCTCATTCCGACCATCCACTCGTCAACAATCATCTTCGCGTTCAGAAACTGATCCCAAAAAACAGGAAACGCAAGCATTGGTACACCCGAATATATCCCTTCCAATGTCGAGTTAAACCCGCAATGCGTCCAAAACCCGCCTACCGCCACATGACACAGCACACGCAGCTGATCGCACCAGCTCACCACAACACCCGAGCTACCTTTAAGAGACTCTTTAAGCTTCAACTCGCCCCCACGAGCTACCCAAAGAAACCGGACTCCACTCTCTCTCACACCTACCACTATCTCCTCCATCTGAGCTTCAGAGACCGAAAGAAAACTCCCTTGAGATATATAAAGCACAGAGCTTTCTGGTTGCTCGTCAAGCCATTCAATGTAATCAAGTTCCTTGTCCTCATTTCCAACGGATAGTTCTTCAAAGGGTATTAACGGACCAGTGGCGTAAACAGGGAAGTCAAACTTGGAAGTGAAAAAGTCGATGGCTTTTGGTTCGAGCTCATATGCAGAAGGGAAGAGAAGGTACTTAGCTTTGGATAGCTCACCGAAAGACTTTTTGAATGCATTGAAGACCTCATGACAATAGCCGTGAGAGATCTGCAAATCACGGATTCGCGTCGGAGACAAACCCGGGATGTAATCAACGATCTCGTCAAGTTTTGATTCTGAAAACAAACCCATATTAAGAATCAGTAGTTATGTTTTAAAAGGATTGAACTTTACGATTTTTATCTAACAAAAATATGAACTTTTCTATTGAAACAGAGTATATCAGAAACAGAGTATACCTGAAACAAAAATCTTAACTTTGCTATCTGAAACAGAGTATATATACCTGATGGTTCTACCGGGAAGTGGCCGTGGCTTGCGAGAAGATCGGAGTGAATGAAGAGAGAGAGAATTGTGGCGGACGTGGTCCAGAAAGAAGCCACCGGAATATTCCTTTTTGCGCCGACACGAACTGCCCAAATGATGTAAGTGTCGGCGATGATTGCGTTAGGAGGTGGAGAGCTGAGACGGTCAAGAAGCCGCTCGAAGGGCTCCTCTAATCTGGTGAGGACGGCGTTGACGAAGCCGATGAAGTCGTTGGCCCGGACGAGCTCGGAAGGGATGAGATTTGGGAGATTGGCGAAGTGGACCCGGTTAGGTTTCGGGTCGGATCCAATGAACCCGAGCCATTCTTCTGTGACGACGACTGTGACGATGAGGTTCGGGTCTCGCCGGACGAGGCGTTTGCAGAGGTTTAACATTGGGTTGATGTGGCCTCTTCCTGGCCAAGGCATTGCCACCACGTGGCGGAGTCCGAGTGGCTGAGGTTTGATTGGATTCATTGGATGTGAAATGAGTGAATCTGGTTACTGTGAGTGACTGATTGAGAAGATGCAGAGACTTTTATAACAAACGTGATCAAATGATTGATTACATAAGTAGTTGTGTAGCTCTGACTATCTCACATATGCTGTTTTAACCGTTTTCAGAAACTTGTAGTGACTGGTGTACTTCTCATGATTTGTTGCGGCTATATGTATTATATTAGGTTTATGCAAACCAAAGTCCAATTAGGTTTAACTGTTTAAGAAACCGTTGACCCTTTAAATGAAATTACGTTGGCTTTTTTTAGTAAACCCAACTTCAAATTGGATTATTATTCTAATCCCACCTCAACAACATACATATGTATCTCTAAATATCACATATGTCTTATATATATATATATATATTTTTTTTTTTAACGGCAAATGTCTTATATATATATTTTTTTTTTATATATTATATTAACAAAATAATATATTTTAACCCAACAATGGTTTTAAATCTCGACATTATAAATTTAATTAGATTAAAGTACAACTGATTCCAGGATATTCCCAACAAAATATGAAGGACGAAGATATATTTATTATCATTCGTCGTCCATTCACCACCAATCAAGGAGTAACATAACACGTGAAAAACGGACAAAAACAAAAAAAAAAATGTGTCAGCTCTGTGAAGGTGTATTATAGAGATTAATTGAAAAAAAATTCTTCTTACCCTTTTCAACCTCTTTATTTACCATTTTATTTTTTTAAATGGTTGATTAACAATTAAACATATTAACATAATAACAATATAATCTAGTTGGAAAAAGTTGACAAAAATAATTTAGTTGAAAAAAGATGTTTGTATATTTCGCGAATAGTAAGAAATATGTCTTTATTGGTACAATAAAATCTCTATAAATTAATACTCTATAAATTAATAAGCACTATAAATTAATAAATTATGCTGGTCCCAAGTCGGGCTAGTGTAAAAATAAACAAAATTCGATAAGATAATAAGATAATATTTTTTTTGAAATCCCCATGCAAAATATGGTCCCAATAATATCATAAATTAATAATCATGTAAATTTACATACATATACTGATATAATAATATATATTTCTCGTAAAGCTCGTTTCCATAGAACAATTGTAATGTTGTATTTTCAAACTATAATGATATCTTTTTTTATCAAACAAACTATATATAATGATATCTCTAAAATATTTTATAACATATCATAAAAATAGTTAAATTTTAAAGTTTTTATATTTTAGATATGCATCATTTATAATTTGATAATTTGACAGATTATTAAAATAGGAGAATTGATATTATTATTCATAAATTTGAATTTATGTATGTCATGTGTATAAGTCATTTTGTCTACAGTATTTGTAATTTATTGTCAATAATTTTTTTATAAATATTACAACTTCAATTCCTAAACCATAAAATTTACAACATCCGAAAGTTTAATTTTATTTTGTTAAAATTGTCTTAATTTATAATTTTTAAAAATTTAAACAATTAAAAATATATCTATAAATAAATAATTATTCATTTACAATGTAAAATAATAATTATTAATTTATAGATAAATTAATATCACTATAAATTTAAAATGTCTTGGTCCCAACATTATTAATTTATAGAGGTTTGACGTACTGTACATGACTACATGGACTGGTATAAGTGTCAATTCTATTTTAATTAAAGAACAATATTTGCTTCAAAAAAAATAACTAAAGAAATTTCATATATACAACAAATAGTTAATGGTTTCATCCATAACCTAACCCAAATATTTTTAATCCATTAGATAGTAAAATCAATGTATTAGAAATTTTAACACTAATTCGAACAAATAACATACAAGAAGTGCATTTAGAAAGAACGAATTTTTATTAATAAAATAGAAAAGTTTAACAAGAGATAGTTGGACATAGGAACAAAATAAGAAGACTCAAAGAAAACAAAAAATCATGTTAAAAGAATGACTTCAATCATGTTTCTTGTTAATGAAACAATTCAAAATCAATAGTAGGGTGTCTTGTAGGCAGATGGGGGTGGAGGAGATTTATATGTCACTTTTGGAGAGGGAGAGTAGTATGGTGGAGGTGGTGAGCTATAGACGTATGGCGGTGGTGGAGATTTATAGTCAACCTTTGGAGAAGGAAAGTAATATGGTGGAGGTGGTGAGCTATAGACATATGGCGGTGGTGGGGATTTGTAGTCTACCTTTGGGGAAGGAAAGTAGTATGGAGGAGGTGGTGAGCTATATACGTATGGCGGTGGTGGGGATTTGTAGTCCACTTTTGGAGAAGGAGAGTAGTATGGCGGAGGCGGTGAGCTATAGACGTATGGCGGTGGTGGGGATTTGTAGTCAACCTTTGGAGAAGGAGAGTAGTATGGCGGAGGTGGTGAGCTATAGACGTATGGTGGTGGTGGGGATTTGTAGTCTACCTTTGGGGAAGGAGTGTAGTATGGCGGAGGTGGTGAGCTGTAGATGTATGGCGGGGGTGGTGATTTGTACTCAACCTTTGGAGAAGGAGAGTAGTATGGCGGAGGTGGTGAACTATAGACGTATGGTGGTGGTGGAGATTTGTAGTCTACCTTTGGGGAAGGAGTGTAGTATGTTGGAGGTGGTGAGCTGTAAACGTATGGTGGGGGTGGAGATTTGTACTCAACCTTTGGGGAAGGAGAGTAGTATGGCGGAGGTGGTGATCTGTAGACGTATGGCGGGGGTGGAGATTTGTAGTCAACTTTTGGGGAAGGAGAGTAGTATGGCGGAGGTGGTGAGCTGTAGACGTATGGCGGGGGTGGGGATTTGTAGTTCACCTTTGGCGAAGGAGAGTAGTATAGTGGAGGTGGTGAGTTGTAGACGTATGGCGGTGGTGGGGATTTGTAGTCTACCTTTGGGGAAGGAGAGTAGTATGGAGGAGGTGGTGAGCTATAGACGTATGGTGGTGGTGGGGATTTGTAGTCAACCTTTGGAGAAGGAGAGTAGTATGGCGGAGGTGGTGAGCTATAAACGTATGGTGGTGGTGGGGATTTGTAGTCAACCTTTGGAGAAGGAGAGTAGTATGGCGGAGGTGGTGAGCTATAAACGTATGGTGGTGGTGGGGATTTGTAGTCTACCTTTGGGGAAGGAGAGTAGTATGGCGGAGGTGGTGAGCTGTAGACGTATGGCGGGGGTGGGGATTTGTACTGAACCTTTGGGGAAGGAGAGTAGTATGGCGGAGGTGGTGAGCTGTAGACGTATGGCAGGGGTGGAGTTTTGTAGTCTACCTTAGGAGAAGGAGAGTAGCATGGTGGAGGGGGTGAGCTGTAGACGTATGGCAGCGGTGGAGATTTATAGTCCACCTTTGGCGAAGGAGAGTAGTATGGTGGAGGTGGTGAGCTGTAGACGTATGGCGGTGGTGGGGATTTGTAGTCTACCTTTGGGGAAGGAGTGTAGTATGGCGGAGGTGGTGAGTTGTAGACGTATGGTGGGGGTGGGGATTTGTAGTCAACCTTTGGGGAAGGAGAGTAATAAGGTGGAGGGGGTGGAGAGCTATAAACGTATGATGAAGGTGGTGATTTGTAAGTGATCTTAGGAGAAGGAGAATAGTAAGATGGTGGTGGGGGGCTGGAAACATAAGGTTTTGGATGTGGCGTGTACTTAGGACCTTGTCTTCTATATTGTGGTGACGGTGGCGGTGATGCTGAGTAGTGTGGGGAATACTTTTTAGGTGGATAAGGTGATTTGTGTTCATGGGTTGGAGAATTGTATTGTGGTGTTTGGGGGGATGAGTAAGGGTATGATGTCACTGTAGCCGCAATGGCACTGAGGACCACAACATAGACCATGCAATGCCCTAAGCCCATTGTTCTTGAGGATCTCTTCACACCCATTACTGCTCTTTTATGTCTTTCTTTTGGTTATGATGTATACTTGAAAATGAACACCTTTATATAGTTTTTTCGTCTCTAATTAAATGTTATATTATCTTCTCAACTTGGGTTCGTGTGTGGCACTTTCAAATACATTAGAGGACGTGCTAAGTTGTTTGTTTGGAAAGTAGTCAGATTCTCTTATTGCAACCTTCATTCTTTTTTAATATGTTCTCATATTCTTTGCTTGAATTGTATCGACACAATTAATTAGCAGAACAAAACATACCCGTCGATTGATGATTCTTTTAGCTATGATAAATCTTTGGTTCAAAGTATTAATGTGACAAACGAAAATTTTATTTATGTTTCTTAAACATATCTTATATAATATGAGAATGTTTTTTCTAACTTTGCACGCCAATGCAACATTTGGTGCTCTATATTTGTGAAATATGTCTTTCTCACTAATCTTAAATTCAACATTTTTTATATGCTTCATTTTATTTATAGTTTTTACGGTGTATAGATTGCTTTTAAAAAAATAATTCACATTGTTACAAAAATATATTTCTTCCAACTTTTAGTTTTAACATATAATATATTTCCTAATGAAAGCATATACCATATAACCTAAAAATAAAACCACTGATCAAACCAATTAAAACAAAAAAAAAATTCATACTTTTGTAGTAAAAATTGAAACCAAATTAATTTATAAAAGACTAATTTAAAAAGATAGAATATGTAGTAATATATTTAAAATTTCATATTGTATTTAATAATCATATATACTGTATTAAAGCGCATCGCGCAAGCCTATTTGTAGTATATATATATATATATATATATTTTTTTCATATGTGTTTAATTTTGTTTAACACAACGGATCAATTAGTTTATAAGATTCTCCTGATTTTAGAAAATATAAAGTTAAGTGGTTATGGGAACATCGCCGTAGGAAAAAGATGTTGATTTTTATTTGACAATATTTGACTAGTTCGTTACAGGCTTATTGTGTTCAGTGTATAGTTTGGTTGCGCTTAGTAAAACTTAATTAGCACCAAATATCTAACATTATTCCTTATACAACCAATATGGCCTTTTATATGATTCTTCATTGTGTGTTTAGTCTACGCTATCTTTTAAATAATCAAAGGTTAAGATTCTAAGTTCGGATCGATTATTACATTCATGGAATCTACGGTTTGATAAACAAAAACAAATCTGATAGATAAAATCATCAAAATTGACGGAGAATTGTGCTTTGTGATAATGTCGATCGTGTGAGCAACATTTGGTTTACGATCATGTTCTTTCTTCATGGGCGACTACGTTCACCAATATAATATAACTAAGTAATAACCCGTGCTGTCGCACGTAGTGAAATATTTGTTTGAGTTATTATATTTATGAATATATTTATTTAGTATAATATTTAAACTTATATTAATTTGAATTCATCAAATTTATGAAATTTTAAAATAATAATTATTTCGCCATAAATTTTGAATTGACATGATGACAGATCTGGATAGAATGTGAACCGAATTAGTGATCATTAGATTTTTATCATAAGCTCGAACTATCAAATCAGATAAAAATCGTAAAAAACTAAAATTATATGAACCAGATAATTTAAATAAATTTGTTAATCCGGTCAAATCCGTCCGCTAAGCCATCCCGCAACAGGTTTAATATTTTGAGCCGCAAAATGTCTTTGCATCCATCCCGCTTAAATTTGTGAGATCCGTGTGGGTTACAAATGCATTTCAATAAATCATTTTCTCTAGTATATAAAATATATTTAAAGCTTAAACTTAATTAACATTAATAAAGTTATGTGATAAAGTTTTCAAAAATAACATATTTATTTTTTTTTTTCAAAAACACAATGGCATATAGTTGTAAATAATAAATCTAAATAATGCTAAATAGCTAAATGTGTCTCGAGCTCTCTGGCGGCGACAAATCAACTTTTTCAAGAATGTGCTTCTCTATTAATATATAGAGGATTACTAAAACGAAAAAAACTGATAAGTAAAATTGTTTTTTTCTAGTCTCGTAACAATTTATTTGGTGCAGCGTGTAGACAAATCTTATATAATATGAGAAGGTTTTCTCCTAACTTTGCATAACACGACGACATTTGGCAGAGTATATACTCTAAACCTGTCTTCACTTCTCAATTATTAAATTCTTTTAATTCATTTGTCTCAAATTACATACATTATTTTTCATATTCACTAAGTTTAAATGATATTTCTGTACTAAAAAATATATTGACATTTATATATGCAATGTCCTTTTAGTAATTAGATATAAATACTAATCATGTGCAAATAATGTCCTTTTGGTAATATTTTATACAAATACCATAACATTAAATCAACATAGATTTTATTTTAGAAAAAAATTAAACCGAAGCTATACATGGTGAAATATGTAGCACATACATTCCGGGATGAATCTTAGGTTTGCAGCTTCTCCCCATAATAAAAGATACAGTCCAATGTAGTTCAGTTTCCGTCTTGGGTTCATCTCTTCTTCAACATGCGGTGACCTACAAGTGGCAACAAGAGAATATGACTTGATGGAATAGCTAGGCACAAGGGATCTGTAATTACAAGGAGGAGGAGCCTTACCATCTTTCGTGCTTTAGACCCAAGAATTTGTACCATCTTATGTAGTTTTCCAAAAGTTTATTCATCACTGCGTCCAAGGTTTCCGCCTAGTCTTATATAATATGAGAAGGTTTTCTCCTAACTTTGCATAACACGACGACATTTGGCAGATTATATTTTCGACACATGTCTTTACTTCTCAATTATTATTTTTTTTTAATTTATTTTTCTCAAATTACATACATTATTTTTCATATTCACTAAGTTTAAATGATATTTCTGTACTAAAAAAATATAATGACATTTATATATGCAATGTCCTTTTAGTAATTATATATAAATATTAATCATGTGCAAATAATGTCCTTTTGGTAATATTTTATATAATTACCATAACATTATAATTTTGCAAATAAGAAAAATTTAAAATTAATAATACAATTTTGGACAATATATATTTCCAATAATTAAAGAATTAAATAATAATATCATAATTATGGATCAATATAATGTGATGGTTATTAAATTCTTTACTAATTTCAAGCTATACAAATATTATAATATTATATTAATTATTTGTTGACAAAAAATCATAATATTTGTTTCACAGTTTTTGTGCCAAAAGATCAAATCAATTTGTTCTAAAATAATTTAAAGATATAAAACAATCTGATATTTTATTTTTCTTTAATAGTAATCATTAACACAATTTATTGCATATTAGTTTTTTAAAATGTAACTCCCATGATGTTTGAAAAAATTTAAAAACAAATCTTTCATCATATGAATACACTTTAATGTATTAACTGCAATACAATTTGTGTTTTACCAAAAAAAAAAAAAAACAGACAAAACCTTTGTTATATTTATTCTTTGAAATGTAACCATAACTCGCATGATGTTTGACCCAAAAAAAACTGGAAAACCTCTCATACTACTACAAATTTATCTATAAATAGCTAGACAAAATCTTCATCAAACATCATATTCTACCTCTCATAATTTTCTACATTTTGTAATATTTAACCTTTTCTTTATGTGACATTTGTAGGTTTTAAAATAAATAAGTTTAGTCAAAATTTTCTAATTTAATGTTTGGTTGACCAAAAAAATAAAAATAAATAAGTTGAGTCAAAATTTTGGAGCATATATAGAAGTGAACATGGTTATTTATTAGAAAGAATTAGATGAAGAAGGTCTTAGGCACATAACACATTCTCACTTGTAAATGTTGGTAAATGTTGTTTCTAATGCCTATTTTGTATATCAATATTGTAATTTGGTTTTCTTTTGATCCATTTGACCGATAGAGGTGGTCTAACTTCTAACCTTCTACAATTTTTCCCATTGTACCAACAGCTGTCACCTCAGATTTACATTCACCGTCGCTAAACAACTCTCCATCACTGACAACGCTTCAAACCGCGGAAGGGTCCGTCACTGTTGACCTCTCAAACAGGTTCGTTTCTAAATCCAGTTGTGTCTCCTCATTGGTTACGCTTCATTCCCAGTAAATCTCTAATTAAGCATCATCTCGGTTTTCTCCTATGGTTTTCTCCTAAAGTTTGGTTTTCTTCCTTAATTTTCCTCTACAGACCATTAAATTCTAATCGATTAGAGTCCCACCACCTATTTCAATCGTATCTACCATTAATTAGAATGCATC
>NC_025689.1:12287839-12303619 GCF_000633955.1 Camelina sativa
ACCTCTGTCCGGGATACATCTTAATTAGGCTAAGTTGCATTGTTTATTTTTGATAGATGTCATCGTGAAACTCTGGTAAAATCTCTGTGAAATTGTAGAACGGAAAGAATTCTTCCCTGTCAAGAAAAAATGTTACGGATTCCTTTGACTTTATAAATATGTCGTAGTGTACATGCACGTAGGCTTCATTGTGTCTTCATGTCGTAATTAACCTTTACGA
This sequence comes from Camelina sativa, assembly GCF_000633955.1. Classification (NCBI taxonomy): domain Eukaryota; kingdom Viridiplantae; phylum Streptophyta; class Magnoliopsida; order Brassicales; family Brassicaceae; genus Camelina; species Camelina sativa. Next base: position 12,288,060 of record NC_025689.1, read on the forward strand.
ACTCGTTGAGCTAAAACAGACAAATGTCATTACACCTTACTCAATATGTTGTGAGGAAAAAGCTTAAGAGGAGAAAATCAAAGTAATTAAATTTTTTAATTGATTGTTTGGTCATTCCGTAAAGGTTTTCTCCACCCCCTAACCACAAGTCCAGACTACTACTTTACATGCTTGCATAAACTTCAATTCCTTGTCCGAGATCTTGAATCCTCCGTTTTCATTTTAAAAAGAATTGTGCCATTTATTGAGCCAAATCTTTTGTTTTTGCCATTTGTCTCAATAATTTTCAGTTTTGCTATTTTTGCCATTTTTAAAAATGAAATATTTCAGAGTTTTTTTTCATAAAACACATACTTCATAACATAAACTATACCCTAAAAAAAACTGGAACCTAATAAACCCAAACATAATGTGTAAATTTATGTTCTTAAACTGTTTCAAATACTATTACACTTTAAATTTGTTCCTTAATATTACAATTGTGTTTGTATGTATTTATTAACTTTCTTTCTGATAACCATTTCCATAGTTTTTTATTTTATTTATAGGTTATGACTTCGGATGAGAAAGGTTTTGCGATAGTTTAGGGTTTAGGGTCGAGGAAGATTTGGACGTCTAAGTGATATATATCTCATTATATGGGTTTCCAAAGCCATGCAATTCTTTCAAATTCAGTTTTACCCGCAAACAGAGCAAGGCAATGGATTTGATCATGTGTGCAAGTCGAAAGATCCAAAGATCACCCTAAGCTAATCTCAATTGCATTAGTTATCTAATTAATAAAATTAATTACACAGAGAATGAAGGAAGAGCATGAGTTTCGGCTCAAGAAGAGGTTATTCGATAAATTCAAGCTACTGCCTCGCTCTTCTTGGAGGTGTCTGGTTTTAGAAGATATTGATGTTTTATACATTATATTAAAAGCGGACAAACTAACACATAATGTCCATGCTAAGCCGTATTTTATTTTATATGTAATCAATGTTATTTTTCCCAACATAAAAAATATTTGTACGTCTTGATTGTGCATCAAAACAGGAAGAGCTCTATAAATTATGGGATACAAACTAAATATTTTAAAGTAACATTTCATATTAACTAAAAAAATTCAGTTTAATGCTTAACTAATCAATAGTAATTCATTTAAGTGACTAAGAATATTTATTTAAAAACAAAACAAATAACAAACATAATAATTTATCAAAACACAAAATATAAAACTTTAAATATTTTATTAAATCTAAAATATGTTAAAATTAATATAAAGTTATCTCGCGCATCACGCGAGTCTACTTCTAGTAATTTATAAGTTTGTATCGCAAAAGTAGCAATTTCAAAGGGTTGCTCTTTCTTTTGCGTTGTGGTCTTCAAAGTTATATCGCACAGTACAATGGCAAAGGCTTCGTTCATTCTTTGCAGTGAATCACGAGACAACAAGTATGAGAAATTATCGTCAATATTGCACTTTTTTTATTTGGTCTTTGTTAAATGTCAATACTGCAGTTTTTCATGTCATACCTACAAATAATCAACAAAACTTGACCATTCTGCTCTTGTTTCGACATCACAAAAGTTTGTTACTGATAAAAAAAACATGTGGAATCTTATTCAACCGTCCTAGTTTTTAGTGTGTATCTCTTTATTACTCGAAGTCTCGAATCCTAACTTCAATAAGACATAACAAGATTTATAACTATTAATTGTAACAACAATGTGCCGAACAACAAAAAGCTCATTGAGCCTTAATTTGTATTGGTAATATTCCTAACGAAAGCGTCGATGTTAGAAACAGACGAACCGCTTTCCGCAACAGCTCCTCGACTGATGTCACTGAGGTCACAAGCCCTTCTTCTCATCTCCTTCCCTTCTTCACTCTCTCTATCCATAAACCTCTTCACTACTTCCTTGATCTCCTCTCTCCCTATCAACAACTTCTCCTCCTTCCTCTCGATCCTCATTCCGACTCTCCAGTCCTCAACAATCATCTTTGCGTTCAGAAGCTGATCCCAAAACAGCGGAAACGCCAGCATCGGTGTACCCGAATATATCCCTTCCAATGTTGAGTTAAACCCGCAATGCGTCCAAAACCCACCAACAGCTTTGTGACACAGCACACGCAGCTGATCGCACCAGCTCACCACTACACCTGAGCTACCTTCAAAAGCCTCCTTCAGCTTCGACTCTCCCCCACGAGCCACCCATAGAAACCGAACTCCACTCTCTCTCACTCCTTCAACTATCTCATCCATCTGAACTTCAGAGACCGAAAGAAAACTCCCTTGAGATATATAAATCACAGAACCTTCTGGTTGCTCATCAAGCCACCGGATATAATCAGGATCACTACCTTCATTCCCAACGCATAGTTCTTCAAATGGTATTGAAGGACCGATAGCATAAACCGGGATATCGAGCTTGGAGGTGAAAGCCTCAATGGCTTTAGGTTCAAGTTCACAAGCAGTAGTGAAGAGAAGACACTTAGCTCCAGGGAGCTCATCAAAACACAACTTAGCTTTCTTGAAGAGTACGTGGCTGTAACCCTCAAATATCGGCGGCAAATCCCGGAGTTTTGTCGGAGATAAACCGGGGACATAATCAAGAACTTCATCCCCTTTAAGTTATAGCACAAACCAAGATTCAACAAGAGTCCATATATAATAGCAGTAAATACTAAGTCTAGAAAATGGAACTGTTAAAGTTAGATAGCTAATTCAGTGATGTTTACCTGATGGTTCGGTCAGAGCATGGCCGTGACTTACGAGTAGATCAGCGTGAAGAAAGAACGAGAGAATCGTGGCCGACATGGTCCAGAGAGAAACCACCGGAATATTCCTTTTCTTTCCGACACGTACTGCCCAAATACAGTAAGTGTCGGCGATGATTGCACTCGGAGGCGGCGAATTGAGTCGGTCAAGAAGCTTCTCGAACGGCTCCTCTAATATTGTGTAGACGGCATCTATGAAGCTTATGAAGTCATTGGCACGGACGAGCTCGGAGGGGATGAGATTCGGGAGAGTTGCGAAGTGGATCCGGTCGGGTTTCTGGTCGGATCCGATGAACCCGAGCCATTCTTCAGTGACGACGAAAGTAACGTGGAGGTCAGGGTATCGACGGACGAGGCGTTTGCAGAGGTTCATCATTGGGTTGATGTGGCCTCGACCAGGATAAGGCATGGCCACCACATGGCGGAATTGGTTTGGTGATGATTCAGTTGGATCCATAGGGTGAGAAGTGTATGATTCTGGTTCGTGTGGGTGTGTCTGAGGAAGTGAAGACTCGCTCTACTATATCTACGGTGGGACGAGTCGTGATGTAACATAATACAAAAAAAGGTGGTCAAATGTTTGGTCATTTGGTCTGCCGTATACGGCATGCAACTTTTTTTAAAGGCATAAGTGGTTACAAATTAAAATTCGATTTTTCTATCCTACAAAAGGCAGACAATTTTTGTTTTGTGTGTCGGGGAAGATTTGGCTACCGAACACCGATTTGGTATTGTAGTATAGTTTAGTGATGACTGGTTGGAGTCGTATATAACTGNTGGTCGGACCGAGTTTTAAAAAAAAAAAAAAAAAAACACTATTGTTACACAAATGAAAACATACATATTTTATAATTGCATTGATTTTAATTCTTCACTATAATCGTTTGTTTTGGTATATTATGGTCATTTTTATAATATTTAAATATTTAAACTAATGATTGAATCATTTTTTGTAAACCTTTAATTATGTGTAGATAAACAAAGAAAGGTTTTCTTCTTCTTTTTTTGTCGATAGAGCACACGGGATCTTTTACTCGATTATCAACAAGTGGAGTCGGACACTCGGACTGTAATGCTTAGGGATAGCGTCAAGGTGAACAACATATAAATAGATTCTATTAAAATGAGAAAATACCAGTAAACTAGAAAAAACAAACTCTAACTAGTTAAACTTAAATTTTGTAAACCCAAGATTTATCACTTTTAAGATTTTGACTCAACCCGGACTATGAAAAAGAGATGGTTCTTGGTCAAACTGATCAACCTACCGGTTTGATCCGTTTTTTAAAACTTTGGTTTAACGAAGATAAGTGTCAGACACTCAGACCCCAAAATGAAATTGGGCTCGTCCTTGTTTTAGTCCGGGTATATTAAACTCATCATGTCAAAACAATGGAGGTGGTCCACTTGTCCAAACATTGTTTAAAATGTGAAAGTCACCAATTACCAAATCCGAAGCCATAATTGTTAAATTGTTCTTTCTCAGACTAAACAAAGGCAAACACTATATAGTAATGGGCCTCTATATATATCTCGTCCCATCGATGGGTTTGCTGCATTATCTTTTTTCCTTTTTCTCTTTTAAACTCTAATTTGGGAAGGGGACCATGGTCGACGACACTCAGATATAATTTCTTCAATGATGTTGTGGTATGTCCTCCCCGTAAGTACTCGTCCCCGGCATGTTGTATTTGCATTCATGCATGTTCAGATGAGAAGATGAATTAAATTAAATTTAGTATTTACTAAATAAGAAAGAGTTTACTGTCTATTTTTTTGAAAAAGACTACGTCAGGCGATTTTTATAGCTGATAGTATATGTTTTCCATAGGCGATTTGTATTTTTTAATGGTCTAGGATCTCTAGGTAGGTACCACATTCTGTCCAGCAGGTTTTTTACATTAAGATTTTAGGTTCTCTAATATAATCACAAACTTAAGTTAATTATTAATTAACATGCTTCTGTCATGTAAACAATTTAAAAATCGCTTATGTGAAAATATAATTTTGTTTCTTTACTTATTACTTCAGAGCCAGAATGCGTTAGCGCACCAACGGGAAAGTTCGTTGAGTGTTGTGCATAAATTAAGTAAAGGCAACAATTTGGATTTCTTTGTAAAACCTTAATTTTTCTGCCATTGTAATCATATAATTTTGTCTGATCACCCTCTCAGCTTCTTGTTAAAATTAACTTATGTTCGGCATAAAGAAAAATTAGTTCACACATGGCCAAGAAAATAAATTTGCGCACGTGGATGGAGCACATGCACGTCTACGTGTAACTAGTTAGATGTATACATGCGTCTAACTTACTAGTTTCTAGTATACTATAAACCTTAAGAGAGAGCTTTTCAACAAACTAACTAAAAAGTTGTTACGCGTAAAGTTAAAGATAGAGTATTATCTCAATAATTATATCATATACATTATATGATTATGACAGTTATAAGTTCACTGGCTTGGTACGATCGTCAAAAACAAGTTAAAGGTATTTGAAAATTTTATATAATTGCAATTTGAAAGAACATGATCGATTATTTTTAGCCATTAGATTCTTTCCCATGTCGACAGCGACGACAGGCAGTATTTTGATAATTTTGTTTCGACTACTGATCACATGAACACTAGCAATAGATAACATAATCAAATTCAACACCACCACCTCCTCTTTTTCTAATTTAATTTTGGTGAATTAAAATCTATATATTTATATAAATGGATTAGTACAAAAGCAACAGTAGAGGCGACTTTATGTTCTAACGTGTAGCTTATGATTAATCAAATCAAGTCGGTCGAATAAATCTATTGAGAGTCAAATCGTAAAGGTTGAATCATGTAGATTTCCCTTTTTGAATAAAATGTAGATTGCAACTTGAGGTTTTTATTATTACTTCGATTTCAACTTCAGTTTATCGCAAGTAGAAACAAAATCAACATTTTTAGTATTAGTAAAGTTGATTCTCGAAAAAGTATAGTGTTGCTTTTGCATGTGTAGGACTTTAATTAACATAAGTTTAATAAAGATATTTAATATCTGAGACTTTAGTCTATTCTTAAACTAATCCTTAAAAACCATATTGTAAATTCCTCTTAATTTGAACGCGACAAAGTTTTGAGTCGGTTTGCTTGAGAAAAAAGTGTAGTCGGTACTTGGTAGAGCAATTTCTTGGAGACTTAAAATAAATTAAAATTTGGATTGGAATTAGATCTAATTTTCACTGTTCAAACGATGGGGGAAAGAAAATTTTGGAAGTGAGAAACCAAATTAAGAGAAAAAAAGGAAGAAAAAAAAAAAAAACAGATCTCTAATCCTAAAGCTTCTCTAACTACATCTCATCACCATCACATGCATGCATTTAACCTTTTGACTTATACTACTTTCCTTACACGAAACCTGTTCCCATATTCTCTTTTTCAACATAGCCAAGAAGTAAACTTGTCGAAACTTCACTGAGTTTTTTAACCAAAGAAAATTAATAAACTAAGTCCAAAGAGATTCTTGCTTAAGAGGGTCTTGCATTTGCATTTGCATCTGCATTTGCATTATGCTGCTTGGAGATGCAAAGTTAGAGTTGAACTGCCCAGAAGACATGGCATAACCTAAGTTGTTATTGTTGTTGTTGTTGTTGTTGCTGCAGTTATTGATGTTGTTGTTGTTGTTTTGTAGCAAGAGAGCCTTGTGGTCTTGGTCTAGTTCAAGAACATGATGATGAGACTGTAAGGTTGGCTCATTTTGCATCTGAATGCAAAGAATCTCGGCTTGAGCCACTGCTAGTTGCATCTGAAGCTGCGAGACTTGGTTTTGTAAGTAGGAGATTGCTCCTACGCATCCGTATACCGGATCTCTAACTCGTGCGTTTGCTTCGAAAACCAGGCTATTCACCGCGTCAGCTCTTTGATGAACCGGTAGCTCCTGTGAAAATTTACATAAACCATGTAACCATTTTTTATATATATAAGATTCTAGGTAGCATATATAAATTCATATATGTTTATATAGTTTTTTTCAAGCATAATTAATTAACCAACCAATTCAGAATAATATCAAATTAAGTTAATAAGGGTTGTTGGAGTAAAATATATTTATATGTATTAAAGAAGTTTGGTATTTGACCAAACACACACTGAATGTTTTGGAAGAGAGAGGGGACAACTAAAGAAGCATATGCAAAATGTTTAAAGCTTTCAACGAAACAAGATAACCAAAATAGAATATAGTTATGGGGAAATGGGAAAGAGATGAACCTGCAACATTTTGCTAACGTTACTTGCTCCGAAGACCTTATGAACAATGGCAAATTTGTGAGGATCGTCAGGAGGAAAATAAGGAGCAAAGATGCAATCTTTTGCACAGCGTCGTCGAAGAAGCTTACACGAAGCACATGGCGATGATCCCGGACCGGCCATATTCTACTATGATCAGGATCACACCAATAACAGGAGTTGGAATTCTTACAAGTTACTAAGTATGGAGTTCTCTTGTCCTTTGAGAATAGAGAAGGAAGAAAGAAAAGCTTAGAGTTAAAGGGAGAGAGTTGTGAGAGGTGTGTATTTATAATAGGTTTTTGAAGGCTTTCTTCTAGAGAGAGCGAGGTTGGTGTTCACATGTGTTCATTTAATTCTAACTTTAAATGTTTTTTTTTTCTTTTAACGTCTTAACTTAAATGGTATATATATTTTTATTTAACTTGAATATGAAAACACTACCTATATATAAATCCATGTAGTTTTCATATTCTTCTTACGACAAGTTATATTGTATTTCCTTTTAGCCATAAAATTCCTCTAATATGCTCTGTAACTATCTCATATTAATGCTTTTCTCGTTACAATTACATTAACTTGTTACTTTATTGTTAATTAATCTAAGGTTTTCATTATATAAATCCCTAATTCATCTACTTCTATAATATTTATTTCTTTACTACTTCGATCCGTATGTTTCATAATAAGTGATGTTTAAATAAAAAGAATGTTTTGTTTCATTTTATAGGACCTATTTATATGATGTTTTCATTCTTTATATAAAATTTATTGTTATTCTATTGTTTATAACATTTAGAATTCTGCAGTTTGTTTTTCTAATTGGTTAAATTTTTTTAATGATAACTAACAAGTTATATTTTAAAATAGAGAAAACAGAAAATTAAATGAAGTTTTAATATATGTTCCGCAACTTTAAACATCATATAAAATAAAGGTGAAAGAGTATATCTAACCTAATTTGGTGTCTAAAAACTCAAAAACCTCAGTAATTAATTGATTATTAGTTCACTACCGTCGACAGTTTTTTTTTTTTTTTTTGGCAGCATACTGTCGAGAAACTAATCACGAATTTTTTTGTACAGCGTCATAACAGTGTATAGATCCTGAATTCAGACTATAATATGGACGTGTGTACACACATTAACGGCTCAGAAAAGACGTTGGCAATGACGTTTCTGACCTTAAGAATGAAGATTTTAACTCTCATTTTAACATGGTAAAACTAAATTATGAGAGAAAAAAAAAGAAGAAGATGTAGAAGTGAGCACCGCAAAGGCGCGTGATAGGTTGGCGTCCGATGCATAATGAGAAGTTTCCCCACGTTGTCCTTTGACTCTTCTCTTCTTTCTTTAACACACACGACAGTCGTACCATTACTAACCTCTCTTATCTTTCTTTATTTATTTGTATTCTAGTCTCTCGATATCTTAATCTTCTCTCTTTTTTAAATTACAAAAGTCGAGGAGAATGAGATGGGTGGTCACAAAGAAACATATTTATTAGGTTGTGTAATTAGAAACTTTGGGCAACACGAAAAAATTAACGCAAATGATTTTACAAATTCAAAATGATCGTGTATGTTTAGAGGTAGGTTTACACAAGAACTCACTTGATGATCTTACAAATTCGAGAATCGCTTGCTTAAGGAAGTGAGAGAGAGAGAGCATAACAACAGAATTTTTTCCAACTTTCTAACAACTTGGATCAAGCTTAACTGTATAGTGAACAACCTCCAAACCAGTTGGTTTCAAATCGTGGTTCTACTTGACTAAGATCACCACTGAACTAGCTCATGCTTGAGAGTTTGATTATAGCACCTTCTTAACCACATCTGATTGAGATCATCTCAACCAACATCCACAATAACTTTCGTAGTTTTGGAGTTATCATGACAAAGATTCTATATTTTATATTCGGCTTTGAAAAAAAGTCTTAGCTAGGGTTTAAAGTTACTGTATTTGCACAATAAAAAATAATTCATAGAGACTAAAAAAATCACCTCAAATATATATCTCTTTTTCTTATTCACGCTTTAAGAATTTATCCAATTTTTTTCGAATTTACAACACTAACAACAAAGTAAAATTAAAAACCGCTAATACCATACATAATAGGTTTAGTTTTAATTTTATCACTAAATTATGCTGACTTGATATCATATTTAGGCCGGAAATGAGAAGAACAACTAAAGTATGTATACGATATGCGTCAATCCACTAATTACCAGTTAACACTATTAAAAATCATAATTGGTCATATTACATGCTTTGAAAACAAACATTCAAATGGCGGCCTATATTTGACTTTTCCTAACACAAAAAGAAAAACGAAACAAAAAAGTTGGCTAGGCAATTACTTAATAAAATAAAAAAATGAAAAGAAAAAGAAATAAACTTAGAAGAGAGAGAGAGTGGGTAATGTTAGGATAATACACTATGGAAGTGAGAATGACATGAAACCCTAATTAGGACCGAGACTCCTTTAGAAATTGCCTCCAACGTGAATGTTTGTTGCCTTGAAAGACATTCACATCAAAACTTCAACCAATCTCTCCTTCACACACACTTCCTTATTAATTAATACATACTCTCACACTATTTTAATCTTTTGTAAAATGATTATGAGAATAATAATGTTGGGAGCTAGGCCCGAGTTTTTATGGGAAGACATTGATTAATTAAACAAGAGGAGGGACTGAATTAAGAACTTTGGGATAATTATCATTATTTTCTCCCCCGATTTTAAAGAAAAATATTAAAAATCGGGACAGAATCTCTGCGAAGCATCTTAGGTCAGCGACTTCGATGCGTAAAAAGCAACATTTGTTTTTATCGGATTACGGAGAGCCAAAACTTAAAAATTCACAAACTCTTATCTTTGCTGATAAACCTTGTTTTATTTAACTAAAACCAAAGTAAGACAAAAACCATGGTAAACGCCTCAATTCTTTAACTTAAAGAAGATATCAGACTAATGGTTTTTTCTTGGCACCACAAAATCACATTAATGTTTATCTAGCATTAACGAATGAGTGTGGCTTCACACATTTCTAGTAAAACATAGGTTTTGTTGCACAATAGCAGTCAAAAAGTTGTCTTGCTTTTACCATTGGCTTGAAAACAAGATTAAATGTCTCCAGATAAATACACCAAGTAGAGAAGTCTTTATTTATAAGGTTAATTGTAGCTAGATTTATCAATTTAGATTGATATACATGTAGAAAGTAAGATTTTATAGAGAGAATAAATTTTCAGAATATATAAGTGATGGATAATAAAAGTTGTGAAAAGTGTGAGTAACTACAAATTTGAAATTTGTTAAAACATACAATGAATGACATAGTTAATAATATGGATGTTAAGTTTAGAGGTGTGATAAAATATTAAGGGAGATGATGGACTAATAATTAATCCATTAAAATCCACAATAAGACAGACGTTGAACATCGTTGTGAACAACCTAAATAACCTAATTAACGTCCAAAAGTTGTAGTCTTGTAGATGTAGTTTCTTTTACACAGTATTCAAAGACCTAACCTTTTTGAATCCAAGAAGAACAAGTATTTGTGCACTTTTTCTTCGACTTTCTAGCCAAGCCCCATATGACTTCTGTCTATCTACGTACCAAAAACATTAAGACTTTTGTCATGAAAAAAAAAAACAAATTAGACTGTGTTGGTTAATATATAAATCTTGTTGTTGTTTGAAACGGCATTTTAACGTTGTGGTTAGATGCTCTTTAATAGAATCCTTTTAAATATACATGTTCACTTATCTTTTATTTTCTGAGGTATATAAAACGATACATAGAAATATAGGCATCAAATAATAGTTTCAACGTTTAATCTAAATTGATAAACTAAAACTTTAAATTTGAGTTAAAACACAAAATATTCGACTGATGTTATTCATTTTCATCAACAAAAGGAAATTCAATTTTGATTAGAGCAAATACAAACTAAACATTTTCTTATAATAGCAATATATTTTTATTTTACAATAGAGTTAAAAAAAAAAANTTTTTTTTTTTTTTTTTTTTTTTAACCTCTTACGTGATTATGTTATAAGGATTTTTTTCAAAAATACATGTTAATCAAAGTATACGTAACACGTGTACAATAGCCAATGCAACACTATAATATGAGAATTGATATGTAGACTTAACTAACATGACGATTTGTCGATCACTAAACTATCATGGTTGGTTCACATATTCTGTAGTTCTCAAACATATATGTTTACCATATTGATATAGTTTTGTATTTATACTAGATTTTAACCCGCGATAATTTTTATTATAATTTATATTTATGTTATATCTATTTGTTAAATATTAGATATCTTGTAAATAGAGTAATAACTAAATTTTCCAATTATTGTGCGGATAAATGTTTATATTATTTTTTTAACTTGCAATACACTTCATGACCATTTGTTTGTCATATTTAGTTTGTTTTGTTTAGTGTTTGAGATTCTATTTTGATTTTTAGTTATTATAACAAAAGATAAGGGATCTAAATACATAATAAGTAATTTATATGTTGTGATTAAGTCACATTTTTCCTAATGACTGAATTATTTTACACAATCTTAGTTAAATTAACTTGATTTTATGTCAAATATTCTAATATTAGTAGTGTTGATAAATAAATAAATGAGGATTTAACCCGTATTAACATAAATTTAGTAATATTTTATTAATTCCAACATGTCCTCTATATAACTCATCTACTATATAACTACATTACAGTAAAACCTCTATAAATTAATAATATTGGGATCATGATATTTTATTAATTTATAATGATATTAATTTATCTATTAATTAATAATAATTATTTTATAGTATAAATTAATAATTATAAATTTATATATATATATATAATTTATTGTTTAAATTTTAAAAATTATTAATTGAGATAATTTTAGCAAAATAAGATTAGCCTTTAGGATGTTATCAGTTTAGAATTGAATTTGTAATATTTAGAAAAAATTATTGATAATAAATTACATATAATCTATAAAACTATCAAAATGAAAATTGTGCATATGTAGAAATTGAAAACTTAAAAAAAACTTAGCTCTATTTTATGACATGTTATAAAATATTCTCTATCATTATAGTTTGAAATTACAACATAATAATTATTTATAGATATGGGTTTTAGAAGAAAATTAAAAATTTTAAAGCATATGTATATCAACATATATATATATATATACTAGATTAGGACCCGCGGTATACCGCGGGACAAACTATTTATAACTAAAACATTTAAATTATAAATTATATTTGTTGATTAAATATGTTATAATTATATAATAATTGTTAGTTTGATGGTTTAAAGTTTAAACTATATAATACTGCAATATAATTTATTTTTTACATATATATTTATTAATCAATTTAATTAGATATGTCTATTCTCGGATACCGATAGTGATTACAAAATAATGAAATAATTTTTTACCCATTTAACACCAAATTAATGATATTTTAAATTTATATAAATATCGACAAAACCTGTTCCGCTATATAACTCCGTCCCGAGATATTTTAACTCGCACTATATAATCTTATTTTTAATATTTATTGTTTTATATTATAAATATTAGAATGAGTTGATATGTTATTTATTAAGGTTATAATCATTTACATTTTATAAGATTGGTGTTTCTTATAAAGTTTAAATATTTATAATACTTGAAATTCTTAAAATGGTTGAGTATTTCTCATATTTGAAGTTTCGTAAAAGTTTAAATATATTATTAATATTTTAAAGGTTTTCTAACTTTTTCTTAAAGTTGAAATATTTATAATATTTAAACTTATTTGAAACTTCATAAACATTTAAATATTACTAATATTTTAACATTTTATAAAGTTTAACTTTTTAAAATATATATATATTTATAGTATTTAACTTTTTAAAAGTTTTAAATATTTATAATATTTAACTTTTTAAAAATCTTTAAAATAAAGAACCGGAATAAACAAAATAAAAGTTTTTTAAGTTTGAATGCTTGATAAATCAAGCTTTCTACTCAATTGTATTATGAATCATTTTGGTTTCTTTTATAGTATGACTCTGAACTATTATCCAAATTTTCTTAGACGATGTGGGATATTGCACTTGTATTTTTTTATTTATCTATTGAGTAATATATGTCCGTTTTTAAAAATTTGTATTACATCATATGCAGTAAATAATCACAATTTTTATTAACTAAATGCATTATAGAATAATTCAAGCTAATTTAAATATAAATTCAAATAAAAATGAAAGGGAATCATATATTTATGTTTGAATGAGGTAGAAAGATTTCCTTATTTTTTTAAATCTTACTAATAATTAATTTTAAAAATTTTGGTAACTAATAAATTCAATGCATTAAATGTAAAAACTTTCCAAAAAGTATTTTTGAGCAAAAACTGCTACAAAAATACTAGTATAGATATATATTAACATGATTATTAATTTATGATATTATTGAGACCATATTTTACATGAGAATTTTCAAAAAAAATATTATCTTATTATCTTATTAAATTTTGATATTTTTTTACACTGGTCCAACTTGGGACAAGCAAAATTTATTAATTTATAGTGTTTATTAATTTATAGAGTATTAATTTATAGAGGTTTTACTGTATATAGTATTTTAAACTTTTTTAATTTTACATATTTGTAAAAATTAAAAATTTTATTAAGTTTATATATGTTAATTATAATATTTAAGTAAATGTCAATCGAAGTTTTTCTTACGTTAAGAATCAAAACTTACAGGTTTTGAAAAAAAAAAGGAATCAAATTGTTGTTTTCTTTGTTTGCAAAAGATTCAGATATATAATATCTTCAAAACACAACAGAATGTGTAGGTAAATATATGATAATTTTTATTTCCATATTGATTGATGTTATTTATTTAGTTAGAATGAAATGTAAAATATTTAGGAAACAAAATCTGTAGTAATGTTAGTTTTAGAAATTTTTTAAAGGTTAATGTTGTAAATAACTTTTCAAATAAACAAAACTAAAAGGACATAATACAAAATATATTTCAAAAATGTTAATTATAAGAAAGACGAGTATAAATCATCAACAATATTACTCATACTTAATGAAGGAGATCGAAGATACATGCATCACTTTCTAACTATTGATCTTGAGAGGGATTAAGTGAGAGTCCATTGTGTGAGTATAATTAAAATAACAACATAAATCCAGAGGAAATTAATGCAAGACCCACAAAACGAGATCCGACACAAGGCTAATTAGAAAACCCTACTTAATGTCTGAAGAGATTCTTAAAATAAATGGGGTTTTGATAAAAGCCTCAAGAAAAGTTTCAACCATCACATTAAATGAATTCCACATGAGTCCAAGCTTTCTAACCACTGTTTCCCAAGTAAAACTCCTCTCTTTTACTCTCATAGCTTATTTATCTTTCACTAATCAATTTACTTTTTACATTTTTGATTAGAAGAAAATATATACTAATATCAAAATATTGTAGTTGTCCCTTATATATATAAACTTTGCGATGGCTAGAATATATACGTCCAACAAAATTTGATCTCCAACCTAAATTGATCACTATCTTAATTCAAGAATCTAAACCTTTTTAGTTAAAATAGAAAATATCATCTACCAAGAAAAACATACTCCATAACCCTAGAAACTATAGTGTTAGAAAGTGGTTATGATTCTTAATAATATATCAAATTCATGTGGTGCATCTAAGGAATGTTTTTAACCCCAAAATAGCGGGGACATGCATGAAAAAACCATTTGACTAGTTTGTGACCATCGCCCACAATAATCTCTACAAACATATTCGCTTGATATCATAATTTTGTATATATTAATTAATGAGTAAGTTTATTCACAAAAAGTTATCAACTTGGATGTGTTAGGCCCCCACAATTAATGTATGATGCATCAGATTTCTCTAGAATTGTCTTCTAGCCGCTCCAAATTGATATCAACTTTTATTAAAAAATAGTATGCATCTCAAGATTTGCCAACATATTTGAACTAATCTAAAAGTGGTTCAAACTAAGTGCCCAAATAACAATCAACCCCTTAATAAGGCTACAAGACCAACAGTCAACTAATTTATTTTTAGCTGTTTAAATGTCAAATTCTTAATCAGTAAAATGAATGATTATATAAAAGAATACTACACTTATGATCAACAGATATTTTCTAATGAATGATTGCTTTGTGACAAAATTTCAATATCCTTGCCAACATCATCAATGGATGAATTTGTTTAACTGAATTTTCAGTGTTTATAACTTTATATTTTTTTTTTCCCTTTTGTCTAAGTTTTCACGGTAACTTTCGAAGTGTCATAACTCATACAGTATATGATTTTGCTTTTTATTTAGAGATAGTAAAGACATATAAAATTTCTTATTTTTGGAAAACTAAAATCTAAAATTAAAATACCTAACTTTGTATTTCTACTTATTTAACCCACACACTACAACAAATATGCACATTGTTAACCAGAGAAAAACGCTA
>NC_025689.1:12303679-12314789 GCF_000633955.1 Camelina sativa
TGAGCTATATCCGTCTGCTATCAATGTACATATTTGTTGTAGTGACAACAATTTGAAACTATTCAAAGTCCGAGTGGAGAGCTTACGTACGATCATAAAATCTATACGTACATACATCGGTACATATATTTACTGGAAGGGTATTTTCTGCATTATTGCTAAAAAGGAAAATATAGAAAATAAAAAGGACTAAGCTAACAGGACCACTCTAGAGGAGGAATAAATAGTTTAGCTAGGTGCTAATGGAGAGATATATTTTAGAATTAGAACTGTCACATTGGGAAGTGGTTCGTCTTGCTAACGTATTATAGATTCATTCATAAGAAAGAAGAACTTAATAATTTTTCTCTAAATTACTTTAATTAAAAATTAAAATGAGAACAAACTAAAAGAAAGAAGAGAAAAGAGAACAGACATCTTTGAGCACCTCGGAGAAAAATAAGCATGTGAGACTCGATGCACATCATTAAATGCCTTTGAGATGACATGGAAGATTCGGTTCTCGGTATTTGCTCTTTTGTTTCTATTTTTTCTTACTTACTTACAAAAAAAAAAAAAAATTAAAATCTTTGGAAACGGTGGGGGGGGAGACAAGAAGCAATGTTTGACTGAGTTCAGTAAATTTTTATTAAAGTCTCTTCTGTGTTGTTGAAGAGGTGGGAAATAAAAAGTACCTGAGGGTTTGTTTTTTTTTGCTTAAAGTTTAGTTGAGTGAGTGAAAGAGATGAGTTTCTGTTTTTGTCGGGAAATAAATATAAGTCTGTGTTTGTGTAACTGTTAGATTCTGTAAGAAACAACAAGAAGCAATCTGAATTACATCAGAGAGTTTCGTGCTAATCCGTGGACTTGGACTCTAGCACTCTGCCGCCTCACTCATCTTCCAACTATCAGTTCGATTTTGTAAAAGTTATATTTTCCAAAAATAACTAATCCCCTATTTAATAAAAGGAAAGTACACAACTTCAAATTTGTAGATTATATAATTTTAATAGTAGATTACAAATGGATTATAAAAAATTTGATATTAATTTGCTACAAGATATATGTTAGGTGTAATCCATGTAAACTGTTCATTTTCGGAATATATTTCCAAAAACAATAAACAGAACTGATTTCCAAAAACAATAAACAGAATATTTCCTTATTAATCGTGATTCCTAATATCTTAATCTACGAAAGTTACTGTAATCACGGAAGAATCTTCAAAACTGCCAATATAAATAATACAAATCACCTTTCACAAAAAATACCTCGCTCATATTCGCTCATATTCATATACCTAAAAAAAAATGACTATGGTTTCACAATAAAATTACAATATAAATTATAATTTATATAGAAATTACAATATAAATTAAAAAACTTCAACCCCGTACTCTAGCACGGGTCTTAATCTAGTAAAGGTAATAATTGGCCATACAAAAATGGATATACTTTAAAGATCCACATAGAAATGGTGGATACGTAAGAAAACCCTTTAATAAAAATAAAATATATGGTGGATACATAAGATATGGAAGAGTTACTTATTAATTATAAAATTTTAACGAAGCTTTGTCTAATTATTCAGTTGTTCTTCTTTTAATTTGTATTCACAAGATAAGATGCAAATTATTATATTAGTCTATAACAAAGCTTCGTCGAATTATTCAATTATGATGTGGTTGATTTGCGTTCCCTTGAAGAAGCTAGACTCGATCTTCGATCCTGGGAGCAACTTACAGAGGTGGATGACAGTGATGAGGATGGTGATACAGAGGAGGATATTTTTGGTGATGTTAACCATCTGGTTGCAGGGATCAGCAATGTTAAAACCCTTCACTTATCTTCTGATACTCTTGAGGTCAGTTTGTTTTCTTCCTAGCTTCTATTCATTGTTTCAGTTTGAAAAGTTCTAAAGTCTTATTTTGTGTTATTCGATCATATGTTTGTTTTGGTTGTCACGATATCTCATTATAATCCAGGTGTTTCACTTGTGCTGTGATACAATGCCGGTGTTTCGCAACCTCCTTACTCTATCTTTTGAGAGTGACAAATATATAGGCTGGCAAGTGGTGCCACTCCTCCTCAACCACTCTCCAAACCTAGAGACTTTAGTCATCAAGGTATCAATCATCTTCACACACCAAAATTATTTCTGTTTCTTTGCTAGATTTATTACTTTACTGCACATGATGAATTGGCTTGTGCTTACTTTTTAATATTGTATTGTATGCTACATGAGTATTCGGTTTTTGCTTTCAGGGTCTTGTCCACCAAGTTACAGATATGTGCGGAGATGCCTGCGCTTGCATCCCTAGGAGGAGGACGAAGAAGAAGATGAAGATGGATGAGGGTGTATGCTGTTTATCGACATGTCAAGTGAAGGTGCTAAATATTTCAGGGTATCGAGGTACTTGCAGAGAGTTGAAACAGATGAGGCATTTCTTGGCAAATTTGAAATGTCTTGAAACTGTCAAGGTTGGTGTTAAGGTGAGTCGCCGGAAAGAAAACGATGCCGACAATAAGTACATGAGGATCACCGATGCTCTTAGGAAGCTTCCAAGAGTTTCATCAAACTGTCAGATCCATTTTTTCTGACCTTCTCGTTTCCTCTTTTTATTTAATTTGTTGCTAAACCGATTAGTGGTATTACTTTTTTTTAACTGCATAAAAGTGTAAAAATAGAGATGACTGAGTGAAGGAGAAAGTAGAATACTAACCACTTAATGCTCTGGAACTGGACCTAATGATTCTAGACGCTCCTGGAAATCAAGTCAATGTGAGTCAATATATAATGCACATTTCTGTCTCATTCATCTTATGCAATACATGATCAAACTCCACAGAAAAAAAAACCAAAGAAAGGACATTGGCGATAGGTTCCTTTATATACTTAGCTTCCTCCTTATGTACTTGCATCATATTTAAACTAGGTTTATTAATCACTTTAATCAGCCATTTCCTCTCTCTAATCAAAGGTATCTTATATATGACAAAGTTGAGGTCGACTTACCACAAAGCACAAAGCCTCACCTGCAGGATCCTAAGGAAGTGCTCCTTAGATATAGGGATAGAAAGTAAAAATCAAAGCGTTGCCTGCATTAATGGAAATAATAAGTTAAAAGGACTAAACTCAACTTACAAAATTCTTCATCAAAGCTTAAACAGAATAATGCTTCAAACGGTACACAATGATGGAGAAATTCCTACAGTTGAGAGAACATCACAAATACTCTATCAAGTAATCCATCTCATCTGCAACTAGCTATCAAAATAATTTTATAATGGGGAACATCACAACTACTCTAACCTGCCACATCATGTTTGAGTAAACAAAACCTGAAGTTGTTGTAGAGGAGCCATTAGCTTTCTTCCAGGACTCGTTTTTTACCAAGCATCTGAAAACCAAAATAACTCAGTAAGCAATTGGATTGAAGGAAAGAGACCAATAACTTTTGACTGCATGAGGTCTTACCCTGGATGTGCAATTATTAATAGACACTGTTCTCAGGCAAGGCAAACCTGCCTGAAAGAATATATGAAGGATCAAACCTTCCCTGTTGACAGATTCACACAAATTACAAACAAGTTCCTGAAAAGGACATTAGTTTGAGTACATGTTTAAGTGTCTTCTGCTTTATTGTCCTACTAACCATTCGACATCTGAGAACGAATGTGAAAACATTGTATTTTATCAGTTTGAAAATACCAAATCCCTGAGTTTACTACATTGGCCGTAATCAGTTTGGAAAAAAAAAACACATACACTAGGCACAGAGTCTCCTAATCAGTTTTAAAAGAAAACAAAAACACATACACTACTAGGCTCTACACAATACAAAGTCTCCTGCTCCCTACACAGTCAAATACAGACTCTTCTCTCATCTCTATGTCTTCTTCTTTTCTTCTTTCCTCCTCGATGCTTCCTCTTGTGCGTCCTTCATACGAGCATCCAATGAAGCAGCAATTTCACATAGGACATCATCACCTGGGAACAGTAGTTATGCTACAACAATTACTACTATGCTCCACTTACAATGTTTATACTATCTATGCTACAATACCTACTCAAACTACAATTATACACATCAATGTTTATATTACAACAGTTAATACTATGCTCTAGTTGCAGTGTTTATACTATCTATGCCACAATACCTACTCAAACTACCAATTATACACATCAGTGTTTATACTACTCAAACTACCAATTATACACATCAGTCAGTTTAAAGAGAGGAATTACATACCAACATCATCGATTAGCTTAAGAAAGGTTTGTCTTGAAGAGAATAGATTGATGTCTAATTCAAAAGCAAGACAATAACTCTCCAACTCAAACTGCTTACGAAGGACAACAATACTTATGTTCACTCTATGCATGCAACAACTTTGTATCCGACAGAGATTGGTACTGTTGCTTCCACCATGAAGAACTCGCTCATGAGGCGCAAAGGCATACATCATAATTGACAATATGCTTCTATAGTATGGACAATATACTTCCAGAGTACTCAAAAATGTTGTTCCCTCTTTGATTGCAACTTTGTGGTTGAATCAAAGATGATGTACTCCTCCTGCACACATGAGAAATTGACTCATAAATTGGTGTAAAAAATCCACAATTCACCATGTAGTTGATACCTTAATATTTTCACATAGATTGCAACAATTTTTCTTACACATGATCGTTGATATTATAAACTAAAAATCATATAGATTTTCATTTGAAAAAACAAAATATTATAAAAGTCTGTTTTTATAAAAAGAATTTCTGAAGTAGTACACAATTATATACAGTACTAAGTATTTCTAGTAGAAGAAATATAATTTTTTATTTAGAAATCAACAATATCAAATGAGGAAACTAAATCTTATATAGAAACTGATTTTTCCAAATATATATATATATATATATATATATATATATTAATAATTTTGCTTAAACATTTTAAAACTTAATAGCATTGATTGTTTTTCACTTGAAATTTACAGTATTATTTTGTAGAAAATGTTACAAAATTACATTCTATTTATTTATTGTTTATTGTTTGGGTTTGAATTAAAACTGCTTACATTTGACGTTTTATTAAATTAATAGCATTAAATATTTTCATGACAATTGCCCTTAAATATTTTCATGTGACTAATCACACAAATAGCTATGTCATTTGTGCACTTCAAATTAAAAATCAGACCCCACTAAACTTGTTTAAACATAATTAAAAGAGGACACTAAATTCAACAATCCTCAATAATTTTATTTGATCTTAATTTTTGAATTTAATGAACGAAAGCAAAGAATATATAACAAAATGTGTTTATTAAATTTGAAAAATTGGTATTTTTAGTCCTACAAAAATTCTGTTCAATTCTATTAAAATGTTGAAAAAGATATTGTCCATTTGCGTTGACAAAAAAAAAATGTCCGAATTAAAGAAACGGTTTGAAAATCTTTTTATGTTCGTTCCTTAAAAAACTGTAGCTTATTCCTCTAATTCCCATTCATTTAGATTCTATTATTTCTATTCAAAATGCAGTTGCTTACTTCAACCGGTCAAACAAACAAAAATATTGTTTCATATCGTCGTAACACACCACTACGTTTGAAATTTAGTAGACTTGTTGCATGATCTAAAAAGGTTAAACAGAAACTATGACACATTCAGATTTAATTATGATAATATAGAAACAAAATTTTGAAATATATTGAGTAAGGAAAAAACCAAACTTAAAAATACACACATCATTGTAAAACATTATAAAAAGGAAAAGAATAGTTAACATCGTCAATTCTTACAACTATTCTTATTAGTGTTACAAAACGAGGTGGAAGAGAAAGCATTTTACATAACAGAAGATGGAAACGCAATGAGAGGGAACTTGCGGCAAACATGGATACCAATGGCTTCAGCAAGATCAGATTCAACCCCCTTTTGGACCAGCCTCTACCCTCCAGTCAAATCGGCCTACTAGGTTGGCTACTGTCACCTCTGCCATTTTCACCTAACCCGAGCCTTCCATGTTCTCCTCTTCCCCAACCATAGACCTAAGATTGTATATAGCCAAGTCACATCATTTTTACAGTTAAGATCTATCTCAAGCTTAAAAACAACCCAGCCATGGCTCGATCAAGAAACCAGATGATATAAAAGTGAGACTTTAGATACAAGTTGTAATACCTCTCCTTCATTGGTTAATGCTGTCGAATGCCATTATTCACCCACAGCGATATCAACCTAACACATGCATTTTCTATAGTAGACACTCGGCAGCTTTAACATAGGCCTTTACAATTTAAACAGCAGAACGCATCGGTTTCAATATGAGTGCTTAAACCAGAAATTTCAGACCACATACCAAAGTGAGATCATCAAGGCCTTGTACTGGAATAGGATGAGATCTCGGCTGGGTATTTCCATTTCCAAGTTGTCCATATTCATTATTACCCCAAGCCCACAAAGTCCCATCTTCTTCAGTGCCAAATTATGTCACCGGGAGGCCACAAGTCCACACATAGCCTTCACGGGTTAGAACAACAGAGTGAGTACCTCCTGCAGCTACCTGTTATAGAAACACGAGAAAAGATGGTTTAGACTGATAAAGACCATTAAAACTTGAGGTAAACTCCGAGAGTTTAACAGCAAAAGTTACCTGTCGGACTGTAAGTCAAGGATTCATTCATGTATTATCAGATGATCACTTGGTATCTTCATCCGTCGAAGTAAAATCAACAGATTCGATCCGATCTAAGAGCATGTTAATATTCACATCACAAAAAAACATGTGTTTCTGTTTACCATTGAACCATATAAACATAAAGAGAGTTGCTTGACTGATGTAAGAGATCTCATGAGCTTTTCAGGGCTTTTGCAAACAAGCTTCACATTCGCCTCAACCACCTCAGGCGAATGTAGTAAAAATGAAATGTCTCTTCACAGGTTCCTATCAACAAAGAAATGTAAAAATGGATTTAAATATTAGTTGTCATGTTTATAAGAAGAGATCAACAACAATTATAGAGAAAACAAAAAGCTTAAGAACCTAAACTTATATACTCAGATACAAATAAGAACAAAAGCTTAAGAAACTGGATGACAGAAGACACACGTTCGACTGTTTCGTTTATTTCTATCCCCAACCCATCTTTCTCAAGAATCGGATCCCAAGTTGATTTTGATGCCTTCTCAACCTCAATGTAATATAAATCATTACCAGCTTCTACTAATCCAATCAACTCAAATATTAGGTGGGGGATATAGCTGAGTATGAAGCAGAGTTATACAAAATCGATATCCTTATCTTATTTACTCATATTACCTATCATGAATTTCCTATATTATTCAATTAGCTACAAGAATGTAATATACAACTATGACAAAATCAGATATCGTTGAATGCTCTAAGAATGTAACACAGAACGTCTTCTGGTTTAATCACCGAAGAAGACGACATTGTTCTTCAAAAAACCCTAAAATTCGATTTTTGAGGAACCCAGAAGCTGAGAATCCAAATTACATCGACAGAGAGTAGTAATCAGAGATTAAAAACGAGTTTCTTATGGATGAATCGATTGAAAACTATGGATTTGAGGTGTGTGAATCGCAGTTCCGTCGAGAGAGAGGGAGTCGCAAAGAGAGAGGAGAAGGAAAGTGGGAAAAAAAAAAAAAATTGTCTTTTCTATTTTCTCATTACCCATTTAAAACTTGACACGTATGAGTTGCTCCCGATAAATAGGCTTTATTTATTTATTTTTGGATCATAAAATTAGTGAGCAAGTTGGTCTTACTCTTACAGCGTTGCTGCTATTACATACTAGACTGATCGATGTCTCAGAGATATGTCAGCTCTCTCACCCAACAAGCTAGTTCTTAAGGGAAACGTTATCTCCATAGGTTGAAGTTTTTAGATCTTTCGATTATTTTTGGGTGAATTTCAGAAATTTATTATGATTTGTTATTAAAAATCTCCTAAATTTAATTTAAAACCATGTATTTTTTTTTTACTTTATACTAACTTATTTCTGAAGTTTAGAAATTAAATACCTAGACGGGAATAAAAGTCTAATACCCTTTACCATTAGATTTGCGGTTTTTTTATAATTTATTTTTTTGAAAAAAGCTTGCCACATATTACGATTGACCAAGTTATTTGTGCTCTATATATGATATAGGTTATGAAAATAATTAATTGTGTTACGTTTTGCTTGGTTTGTTAGGTTCAAAACGCAGCTCGTAGTGAACGACTGTCATATAATACAATTGGAGTGACCCCGTTGTTGGAATCTCACCTAAAGTTGACATTTCCCTTTGATAAAGAGACCTAGAGTTGACATCCCCACACATCTTCATGAAATCATGCATGTGAGTTAATATATCGATCATAGAATTAATATATAACTTGCATAAATCATGCCTGCCCTTAATTAACATCTATAGATAGGTGTTTAATTTTAAGCGTTCGAAAACATGACAAGTTGGGTTATTTTGTATAATCTTGTCAGAGAGATTTGGTGTTAAACGCTTTTTTTCTTTGAAAAGCTTGGTTAAATATTTTAGTGTTTGAAACATGCATATAGTTGAGTATATCACAAAGATCTTTTTTTTTTTTGCATAGATATTTTTTTCAAAAAAAAAAATATATCTATCAAAATGGACTATTGTATTAATATTTTCTCAATAAAAAAAAAATTGTATTAATTCAAAAAAGTTTAGATAGTGTAGAAAAATACAGTTTACCCAATTATATTGAAAATATAGTTTACCCCGTTATAATGAATTGGAAATTATAGTTCATAAAGTGTATTGAAAATTGAAAATTATTTACCCAACTATATTTTCCCCATATAGTCCCGATAGTGTATTGAAAAATACAGTTTACTCCATTATATTATAATGAATTAAAAAAAAAAAATTGTTTATTTTTTTTACTTTTAATGAAACGAAATAAATTACTGAAAAACATGGAATTTAATTGAAGATTCCGTAATTTTGTTTTTTTTTTTTTTTTTCTGGTAATGCACTGGTAATATATAATTAGTATAATATATATATATATAAATAATAATCACTGTAAACCTAATTTGTGAAAACTTCCAAATCGAAATCAAAATTTGAATTTTTTTAGTTTGCGAACTCCGACGAGAAAAACTCCTCCATCGCCGTCGAAGATGACGTCAACGTCTACGTTTCTGGACGGTCCGCCTGAAGATCCAGCAAGAAACGCACATCCTTATCGCCCCGCTCAGTACACCTCGAGGATGGATGAATCGTGTTCACTCTACGCATGCAACAATTTGGTATCGGGGGGAAATTGGTATTGTTGTTAGCATCATGAACAACTGGCTCATGAGGAGCAAACCATGGTGTATATAATAGTGGATGGCTTTTTGGCATCAATTCTGAAAAGAACCGGGAGAAAGATCTTCGTAACGTGATTGCTCTTTTAAAGAAAGTCAACCATGGGATTAATGAATTGGAAATTATAGTTCAGATAGTGTATTGAAAATTGAATTTGGATATGGTGATGGATGATGATGTAGTAGAGATGAATTTAGATTTTGTGGTTAAACCAGAGATGATGTACTGCTCCCGCACACATTAGAAAATGACTCATAAATTGGTGTCATCCACAATTCACCATATGTAGTTGATACCTTAATATTTTCATATATATTGCATAAATTGGTGTCAGGAATTTATGAAGTAGTACACAATTATATACAGTAGTAAGTCTTTCGATTTACAGAAATATAACTTCTATTTAGATTTTTTTTTTCATTGTATCATCCAATCATACAAATAACTTCTATTTAGATATCAACGATATCAAATGAGTAAACTAAATCTTATATAGAAACTGGTTTGTCCAAAATATATATATTATAGAAAGTAATTTTGCTTGAATTTTTAAAAACTTAATAGCATTGATTGTTTTTCATTTGTAATTTATTATTTTGTAGAAAATGTTACAAAATTACATTCTAGTATTTATTTATTGTTTATTGTTTTGGTTTGAATTAATAGCATTAAACTGCTTACATTTGTCGTTTTATTAAATTAATAACATTAATTTTTTTCATGTGATTAATCACACAAATAACTATGTAATTTGTGCACTTCAAAAAAAAATCCCCACTAAAATTGTTTAATCATAATTTAAAGAGGACAACTTGATATATCATGGTTTTGTGATTTTTAACCATGGTATAAGTGTGTTTTTTAACTTTGAATTTTGCAAAGAGGTTTGGATTTTCTGATTTTAAATTTAGATAATATTTGCAGTGAGAAATGATTTATTTTACAAGTGTGTTTAGAGTTTTAGATCTGATTTCTAATTGCTTGAATCCTAATTATTTGATTGATTTAATATTCCATAAATTTCTGAGAATTTCTGAGAATTTACAATACTTTTAAATTATGTTTTGCATTTTTTTTAATTTAATATTTTGATTTAGCATAATTAAAAGAGTAATAAATATATTGTGTGAACTAGAGTCTCTGTGGATTCGACCCGTAGAGTATTACAACTGCAAGACTGTTAATACCATTAGGGTATTACAATTTGAGCATATCAACACTCAAATCAACAATCCTCAATAATTTTATTTGATCTTAATTTTTGAAATTAATGAACGAAAGCAAAGAAAAAATAACAAAATGTGTCTATTAAATTAGAAAAATTGGTATTTTTAGTCCTACAAAAATTCTATTAAAATGTTGAAAAAGAAATTGTCAGAGAAACGGTTTGAGAATCTTTTACGTTCATTCCTTCAAAAACTGTAGCTTATGCCTCTAATTCTATTCATTTAGTTTCTATTCAAAATGCAGTTGCTTAGTTCAATCGGTCAAACAAACAAAAATATATTGTAACACCACTACGTTTGAAAGTTAGTAGTTAGTAGACTTGGCATGATCTAAAAAGGTTAAACAGAAACTATGACACATTCAGATTTAATTATGATAATATAGAAACAAAATTTTGAAATATATTGAGTAAGAAAAAATCAAACTTAAATAAAAATACACACATCATTGTAAAAGCATACGTTTTAGCCGGATTAAGACTTAAACCCATGACCCTCACATAACAACCCCATCTATTAGCGCTAGTGTTTTTCTAGACAAAC
>NC_025689.1:12316686-12327333 GCF_000633955.1 Camelina sativa
AGAAAATGTTACAAAATTACATTCTAGTATTTATTTATTGTTTATTGTTTTGGTTTGAATTAATAGCATTAAACTGCTTACATTTGTCGTTTTATTAAATTAATAACATTAATTTTTTTCATGTGATTAATCACACAAATAACTATGTAATTTGTGCACTTCAAAAAAAAATCCCCACTAAAATTGTTTAATCATAATTTAAAGAGGACAACTTGATATATCATGGTTTTGTGATTTTTAACCATGGTATAAGTGTGTTTTTTAACTTTGAATTTTGCAAAGAGGTTTGGATTTTCTGATTTTAAATTTAGATAATATTTGCAGTGAGAAATGATTTATTTTACAAGTGTGTTTAGAGTTTTAGATCTGATTTCTAATTGCTTGAATCCTAATTATTTGATTGATTTAATATTCCATAAATTTCTGAGAATTTCTGAGAATTTACAATACTTTTAAATTATGTTTTGCATTTTTTTTAATTTAATATTTTGATTTAGCATAATTAAAAGAGTAATAAATATATTGTGTGAACTAGAGTCTCTGTGGATTCGACCCGTAGAGTATTACAACTGCAAGACTGTTAATACCATTAGGGTATTACAATTTGAGCATATCAACACTCAAATCAACAATCCTCAATAATTTTATTTGATCTTAATTTTTGAAATTAATGAACGAAAGCAAAGAAAAAATAACAAAATGTGTCTATTAAATTAGAAAAATTGGTATTTTTAGTCCTACAAAAATTCTATTAAAATGTTGAAAAAGAAATTGTCAGAGAAACGGTTTGAGAATCTTTTACGTTCATTCCTTCAAAAACTGTAGCTTATGCCTCTAATTCTATTCATTTAGTTTCTATTCAAAATGCAGTTGCTTAGTTCAATCGGTCAAACAAACAAAAATATATTGTAACACCACTACGTTTGAAAGTTAGTAGTTAGTAGACTTGGCATGATCTAAAAAGGTTAAACAGAAACTATGACACATTCAGATTTAATTATGATAATATAGAAACAAAATTTTGAAATATATTGAGTAAGAAAAAATCAAACTTAAATAAAAATACACACATCATTGTAAAAGCATACGTTTTAGCCGGATTAAGACTTAAACCCATGACCCTCACATAACAACCCCATCTATTAGCGCTAGTGTTTTTCTAGACAAACATGGAAGGTATCCTAAAACACGAAATCCTGCATACACATCTTTACATGGAAATTTAAATTTTTTACTGAAGATTCATCACAATATATAACAAAAGACATCTTTGTCAAATGTTACACGAACATGCAAAAAATTCAAACAAATTACCATTCACTGTGAAAGAAACCAAATAGAAAGATGTTCAATAAATTTTACTTGAAACATATCAAATCAATTGGAATATCAACTTTAAAAACACTTTAAGATAACTTTACCCGTTCACTAGAAATGTAATTATGAAGTTTAAAAAAAGTTAAAAAGAAGTAAATGGGAATGTAAAAATGGCATCTCTCTCACGTCACAATTTTTTGCTTTGAAATAATTTGATGATTTGTCACGAAATCAATTTTAAGAATATATAATAGGACATATCCAATAGAAGAGACAAAATATATAAGACGAGAATTGAAAACTTTATGCGAAGAATGAAAGCTGCTCTTTAACCAAATACAATTATCAAATGAATACAAAATAGACATCAACGTATATGGATTTAAATACTCATAAAAACAAAAAACAGAAACTTCATACACGCTAGACAAAAACGTCTCACCTTCGTCAGTCATCGTCGCTTATCTCTCACCACTTTCACAAAATTTTGAATCTAAAACAATCTTCATTAATTCTGAATTATATCATCCTCATATTAGAAATTGAGTATCTTCGTTAGAATAGTATATACTATACTATGATTATGAACCACTAACTTTAAGAAATCACTAGAATGATTCCATTTACTGGACTAAATATAAATTCTCAAGAACAAATGTCATTTTACTATCAATTAAAATATATATAACCGAGCTAATATAGCTCTCCTACACTAAAAAAAAAGATATTTATAATTATATATAGAGAGATATAATAAGCAAATTAGGTATAATCATAATAATTAACCTAGGGGAAGTACGGCTCCGGAGGTGGCCTGAGAATCACGGTTAATTCCGTCACCGGTGATACTACTCGTTAGATCAACATCCAATCTAACGGAGGTAACGGTAGGTTTACG
This sequence comes from Camelina sativa, assembly GCF_000633955.1. Taxonomy (NCBI): domain Eukaryota; kingdom Viridiplantae; phylum Streptophyta; class Magnoliopsida; order Brassicales; family Brassicaceae; genus Camelina; species Camelina sativa. The sequence continues at coordinate 12,318,902 of NC_025689.1, forward strand.
TTTCCGTTTCTTTTTCTCGTAAGGGATCCCACGAGCCTTAGCTTGACTATCTTTGACTTCCCTCAAGTAGATCCTAACGGCGCGTGCAGCAAACGGGTTCGAATCTGGCCGTCCGCCGTTTTCCTCGTAGGCAGCTCTAAGCCGTCCGATCAAAGCGTCGAGTGATCCCCAAGCTTGTTTGTGCGGACAAGGGCAAGAAGACGGTGGATCCGGGTGTCCGAAGAAAGGACATGTAGACACGTGGACTTTGGTTTTCCCGAACTGGTCTAGGTACTTGAGGAACTCGAGCACGTGTGCGCCGCTGCAACGAGCTAGCGTCAAGGGTGGTTTGTGGTTTCTTAGGTACTGTAGAAACGTGTTCCAGTCCCGGCGTTTTTGTGACTCGTAACGGCTTGGTTGCGGTGGTGCTGCTGACGTGGATGGGGATGAGGGAGTTGGGTCTTGTTGAGGTGACCCGGAAACGGCTGGTTCCATGATGGAGTGATTCTCTTTGAGTGGAGGGATTTTGTGAGTGTTTGTAAGAGCTTTTGAAGAGATATAGAAAGAGTATGTTTGAGTTTGGGAAATTTTGGATGGTGTGTGAAAGAGAAGAGAACAAAAGAGTGGAAATTTAGAAAATGTAGAAATCACGTGGCCAAGGTCCCTACCAAAAGTCCACCTGACAAGTTTTGCTGAATGGTAGATTTATAAAATTGGTCTCGACTTGTTAAGTGCGGTTTACATAAGTATATAACGCACCTCTGAATTAAAAAAGCTAGAGAGACAAACCAGACAGGACATCTATGTAGTAGATTCCATATAATAATGACTACTCATCATCATTTCAATTTTTTGAAAAAATTATCTGACAATTATTGTGTTATGTGTTTTTTGGTTTGTTCGGTTCATAACGCAGCTCGTAATGAACGACGTCATATATGATATGGAATGACCCGGTTATTGGAATCTCACCTAAAGTTGACATTTAAAGAATTGATAAGACTCCACCACCTTTATATGGAAAATGAAAGAAGCTACTAGACTTCTAAATTAAATCCCCCTGTATATACATTAAGCACACGCATAATATCATATTTGAATATGTGATGATGACACCAACACAAATAGTTAGGATGTAATTTTGCTTAAAGATTTTCAAACAAACTATTCATAAAATTTATTGTATTCTTCCGAGATATATATATATATTTTCTACCATATTATCATAAAGCCTTTATTTTCCCACACACCTTTATTACGCATGCCATATGATATAGTAGCACCGCCATAGTATTCACACCATTGATTAGTAATCTATATAGAATGGTGGATTTGATGAAAAAAAGATACCGATCACAATGTTATATGGTACTGTCTAACTATCATAATTAAGACGCAAAGATAAGTCAATATCGTAGTCCCCACAATGTTATCAAAAATATATAAAAGATGACTAATTTATTTGAATTATTGGTTTGGAAATCCGTTACCTCAAAACCAAAATTATTGGTTGGTTTCTTTGTTATTCCTTTGATAGGTGCTAATGAGTAAATGACCCACCCCGCACAAATCCAAATTTTTTACTAATAAAAGATATCTATAGACTAACAAAATAGATGCCTTATTTAAACATTTATAGATTGGTGTTGATGCGTTTGAAAACATTGACTAGTTTTGCGTTTGCATAATCTTCGCCAAATTTGGTGTTCAAACTTTTTATTTATGATCAGATCGTATATTTCATAAAACAATGTAATTTGTTTGTTTTTCGTCTTTGTTATCCATAGAAAACACGTTAAATTCATAAGTGTTCCGAAATGAATGATCTATCCGAAAATAAATTTTCAATAGAAACGATGCCAAAACAAAAGATACAAATGTTAGTCAACGTCTTCTTTTTTTTTTGGACAACCAGTCAACGTCTATAAATCAGACTTTCAACTTTGATTATTGATCGTTGGGCGAGTATGTGTATGTGTGCCACAAGTTCGTGCAAAGAGATATTAGAACTGTTTCTATATATTTTGAATGAAAAGAACTAATCCTATATAAGGTGATTTTAATATATGAGTTTAAATATATTAGTACGCGTGTTTGAGATTAAATTGTGTATCAATAGATGACTTTTTTTTTTTTTTTGCAAAACTATGGATCAATAGATAACTTGGTCCGTGTAGATAACTTGATCCGAGTGAGGATGACTCGATAGATGAGTGTGGTGGTAAAATCACGAAAGTGTTCAATTATTAAGAGATTGGAAAGGTATAATAGAACTACAGGAAAACCTCTATAAATTAATATTCAATAAATTAATATATTTTACTGGTCCTAAGTTGAATTAGTGTAAGAAATAACAAATTATGATAAATTAATAAGATAACATTTTTTTTTAAATCCCCATGTAAAATATGGTCCCAATAATATCATAAATTAATAATCATGTAAATTTACATATATATATATATATGCTGATATAATAATATATACTTCTCCTAAAACTCATATCGATAAAAAAATTGTTGTGTTGTATTTTCAACCTATAATGATATAAAATACTTTATTAACATGTCATAAAAATAGCAAAACTTTTTAATTCAATTTCTAGATATGCATCATTTTGATAAACTATTAAAATACGAAAATTGATATTTTCATAAATTAGAATTATTTATGTCATATGTATAAGTGAATTTGTCTATAGTATTTGTAATTTTTTTGTCAATAATATTTTCTAGATTTTACAAATTTAATTCCAAAATCATAAAATTTACAACATCTGAAAGTCTAATATTATTTTGCTAAAATTGTCTCAATTTTTTTTTGACAACTTGTCTCAATTGATATTTTAAAAAAAATTTAATTAAAAATATATCTAATAATTAATAAAAATATATCTAATAATTATTAATTATTAATTTACACAATAAAATAATTATTATTAATTTATTGATAAATTAATATTACTAGAAATTAATAAATTGTCATGGTCCCAATATTATTTTTTTATAGAGGTTTTACGGTATATGTGATGTAATTTTGGTATTCAATTTTAGAATTGACGAACCATTGGACTAATTTAAGAAACAAAGTAAATTGCAAATACTATATTTTTTTCGTCAAAAATTAATTATATTGATGATAATTTGGGCTACGTACTCCATACTCCTGCTTTTTTTTTAAGACATCCTTTTGATTTGGATGGATTGTGGGAATACATCATACACCACTTCTATTCCCCCCATTCCAGCAGTTGAGCTTGACCAAGCTGGTGTTGATGCTGAATTGGCCATTACGTATGCTACCTATGCGGAATGCTTCCTATGGTCAGTAACAATGGGCAAACGTTAGGGTATTTTGCAAATTATGATTATATCTTTGCCAAAATTACAATTTTAGATGGTGGTAAACAACATTAATCTATGAAAAAGTAACAAAAACACCAAAAATCCAGTCTCTTTTAATTTGTTCTTAAGAAAACTCTTTATTTGTGAAATAGTAGAGGGGATTTCTTAAAGTTACATTTACCAAGTTTAATGTAAGATAATCAATGATATTTTTATATTTTTATATGTATTATCTAATAGATGTATGAACTGAAATTGTTATACTTAGAAAAATAAACTAATAACTCTACATTCTTAGTTATTCATAGAATAGTATTTGTTTTTCAAATTATTTTTCTAATGACTAAATTACATAAATTTTATGCTATAGTTTTTGTCTGCTCTCTCTCAACAAACGTACATGTTAAAGTATGTTAGTTTTAAATACAAAGAGTATTAATTATAAACCAGTTACATGATTATTTCAGATATTCTTCTATATGTTGTTTTTATTTTTTTACTAGCAATCGATCCGCGCTACGCGCGGTAGTTAGATTAAAGTGTATTCCGAGTTTTGTTGTGTATATTTTTTTTGGGTTTTGTAAATTCATCTTTACGTTTGTTTTTGTATTTAATTTTGGTTGCTTATGTTGTTTTGTTGGATATTTTAATAAAAATATGTTTTGTAGTAAGTATAATTTAGTTTGCGGTTTTTAAAGGAAAAGTTGAGATCATCTTGTGTGTTTATAATGCTTTTTAAAAAAATTATTATTAGAAGTTAACATTGTTTAGTTGAAGTTGTTGTTTTGCTGTAACTGTTAATTGTCATTAATTTATTATTATTTTTCATTTTGTGGTTGAATTGTTATTTAATATTTTCATATGTATTTTGTAAACTGTTGGAGTAATTTTTTGTCAATGTTTTAGTGTTTGGAGTGAAAAATATTATGGATTTTATTAAGAAAAATAAATAAAATAAATAACTTACATTTCTCTTTTCTAGGCTATTTTTTGTTTGTTTCATTCGGGCCCAATTTCTCTGTAAGGCTTATAATTTGTAGGTTTATTGGGCCATTATTTGTATGTTATTGAGTTGAAATTTATTTGTTCTTTTTCAAAATCCGATGTCCTCGTGAACGGATAGGAGAAGAGCAATTTTCCGATCTAGAGGTCTGTTTGAGGATTGAACTTATGTCTTTGATGCTCGTAATCGTTTTTTTTAGTCATTCCTATCGTAATCGTTTTCCTTTGATTTTTTTTTGGGGGGTTTGCGTAACAAACCCGTTTCCTATCGCAAACCCCCCAAAAAAAAATCAAAGGAAAACGATTATCCTTACTCGCTTTCCTTACTCGCTTCGCATCTGTTGGGATATTTGATTATCCCTTGTTGATTTTGTTAAAGGTGAATGTCAATTGAGTTGCAAATTTGATTATATGAAAATATGTTGGCTTATTTAGGTTTCCTAATTAAGTTGTGAGTTGTTTTGTGTTATTTATTGTAATTGTTTTTCCCGTTTATCCTGTGAGTGATTTTTTCGTTTGATGTGAGTTGTGTTTTGGGGAAAATTAATTTTCTTGTTTATCTTGCTGTAATTTTATAAAGTCCGGGTTGTTTTTTTGTTTCTTCGGTTGTCTTTTTCATATAATTTTGTGTTACGGTTATTTGATTATGGCATTCATATATATGAATCTTTTTAGTTTATTAAATGTGTGTTCATCTCTTTGCGTCTTTGTCTTTGGTGATGGATTTGTGAAGTGCTGCCAAATAATTTTAATTGATTTCTAGTTGTGTTTCCTTGATTCTTTGAAAGTGTTGCTTGGACTGCCTTGTTTTGATATTTGAAATTTTAAATTATGATCAGTTTAATAGAAATCTTTAACTATATTATTACCACTAATAAAAAAATTATAGTATTGTTTTCTTATTTTAATATTTAATTTATTTTACATAATTATTTTTTATTTAAACTTTCGATTAATTATAATTAACAAAAAATATGCACTAAATAAATATTTTAAATTTACTTTAAAATAAAAAATTGAATTCATAGGATTTAAAAATAGTGATGGGTCTAGAGAATTTGAATGAAATAGTGTTAGGCCTACAAATTTTAGATGAAATTTAGTTGATCAGTTTGTCATTTGTATGATTGTTTAAAAGGTTTATTAAAATCTGTAAGGCCCATTAAATTAAAGAAGAAGTGGCTGACGTGGCAGCTGAGATGGCTGCACCAGGAGTGAGAAAAGCTAACTTTATATATATAGATAGATTTTTTGGTGTTTTTGGGCAATGTGATATTATTGCATTAACTTTATGCATGTTCTTTTAATATTTTATATTATTTTTGGCACTAATCAGATCTTAGGTAAATTGATGTTTGGCATTATATTATTCTTTACACTAACTAGATATTTTATTTAATGTACATATAGGGATTCTTCATCTAATGAAGCACAATTCTTAAAAAAATATTTGTCATTATAGCTAGAAATTGCTCCAATTGTTAATTTGTAATTAAAATTTTTAGATTTCCATTTTTTTTAAAAGTCCATTTATTCTACTTATAACATATTATTCAATTTGTGTAACTTTTAGTTTTATTTTATTAAATAGAAAAGCAATATTCCAATTCCATACAATACAAAAGAATCCATAAAGAATTGACTAAACCGGGATATGGTCTACAAATTGTGACGCACGCGTGTCCTCCCGGTCTGGTCAGAGAATTTGCCGTCACAATCACGCGGAGACGAACGACAAATCAAAAACTTGAACCGCTAAACGACGTCGTCCTTCTATATTCCCAAACCAAACCGACCCCTTTCCTTCGTCTCCTAATAAATCTCAAGAGAGTTTTTTGCAATTTCAATTTCAGTTTTTTTCAGATCTCAAAACTTTTCCTCGTTTCCGATTCGATTCGATTCAATTCTTCTCTCGTCTGCTTTCCTCAAAGGTACGTTTCCATCATCTTCTTCCTTGTCATGGTTTCCCAAGTATCGTTTCCTGATTTAGGGTTAGGTATTTCAATTCTGATCGGAGTTTTTCCTATCTCGTCTTCTTGAGAAGCTGAATCAGTATCTTATCTACTTTTTGATTTATTTTTTGTTTCCATGGGAATTTCTCATGTTTTCTCCAGGTTTTTTCATCACTTTATGCTTCACAAGCGAGCTAGTGAAGCTAACGAGAAGAGCGATAACAGCATCGGTTCCGATTTAGCATCCAAGAAACGCCGTATCGATATCACTGATTCTTCTTCCGCGTCTGATAAGTCTTTGGTTGTAGCTTCTGGTAGTAGTAGTAGTAGCGTCGTTCAGCAACTCGACATGGCTTTTGGTAACTCGAATCGTCAGGAGATCGATGAGGATCTTCACAGTCGGCAGCTCGCCGTCTATGGTCGTGAGACTATGAGGCGTCTCTTTGCTTCGAATGTTCTCATCTCTGGGATGCACGGCCTTGGCGCCGAGATTGGTATGGCTCTCTTGTCCCTTTGCTTTAAAACTTGTAGAAATGTTGTTTCCGTATGCATCGTAATTAGATTCTATGAAGAATTGTGTCATCATCAGAACCTAGTCGATTTTACTCTCTAGTTGTTAAGTTTTTGTAATCATGATGATCTGTGATTCTTGCTATCCTTCATCATCCAAATAGTAGTAGCTTCCAGATGTGTCTTTATTTGTTTGATATCTTCCTTATTGGTGTTTCATTACCCTCCGGTATTCTAGTTTGCATGGTAAATTTGCACTGTTGCTTGTGTTCATGACACTTTTGTATCTATATCTTCTTAAGGTTTATTTCCCTTTCTCATAAGTTTTTTTATTCGGTTTTTTTCAGCCAAGAATCTTATTCTTGCTGGTGTAAAGTCTGTGACCCTGCATGATGAAAGAGTTGTTGAGCTATGGGACTTATCCAGCAACTTTGTTTTCTCGGAGGAGGATGTTGGCAAGAATAGAGCGGATGCTTCTGTTCAGAAGTTACAGGATCTTAACAATGCTGTGGTTGTCACTAGCTTGACCAAAAGCTTAACCAAAGAGGATCTTTCTGATTTCCAGGTTGGTAGACAACTCATTTGTCTTGTATATCTGGTCTCTTTTGTATACTGTATCATTTTGTAGATGACTTGTGAGTTTATGATAAATCTGTGACTGAATGGATCGCATAGGAGTGGTTGTCGTTACATATAAGAGATGATTGTCTCCGTAGGTGTTAGGCTGGTTCTATTGTTTATTAGTATTGATTGGGAAGATTGGTGTACATTTTTCTCATGGGTGTTTCTTGTTGGCTGGAATCCTGCTGATACATCTACTTTTGTGCGAAACAGGTTGTTGTTTTCTCTGACATAAGCATGGAAAGAGCAATCGAATTTGATGACTATTGTCACAGCCGTCAGCCTCCTATCGCTTTTGTTAAGGCTGATGTCAGGGGTCTTTTTGGCTCTGTCTTTTGTGATTTTGGGCCTGAATTTGCGGTTCTCGATGTTGATGGAGAGGAACCCCATACAGGCATCATTGCGTCTATCTCTAATGAGAACCAGGCATTTATTTCCTGTGTCGACGATGAGAGGCTTGAATTTCAAGATGGTGACCTAGTTGTTTTCTCAGAAGTTGAGGGTATGACGGAATTGAATGATGGGAAACCAAGGAAGATAAAAAGTGCACGGCCATATTCATTCACCCTTGATGAGGACACTACAAACTATGGAACATACGTTAAGGGTGGTATTGTCACTCAAGTGAAACAACCGAAGTTGCTGAATTTCAAGCCATTGAGGGAAGCTATTAAAGATCCTGGGGATTTTCTATTTAGTGATTTCTCTAAGTTTGATCGGCCTCCACTCCTTCACTTAGCATTCCAGGCACTTGATCATTTTAAATCTGAAGCTGGCAGATTTCCTGTCGCTGGCTCAGAAGAAGACGCTCAGAAGCTTATATCGATTGCCACAGCCATCAATACCGGGCAGGGTGATTTAAAGGTGGATAATGTTGACCAGAAGCTTCTACGACACTTCTCCTTTGGAGCCAAGGCTGTCCTGAATCCCATGGCTGCAATGTTTGGTGGTATTGTTGGACAGGAGGTTGTTAAAGCTTGCTCTGGAAAATTTCATCCTCTCTTCCAGGTTATATCTCTTTTCC
>NC_025689.1:12327984-12329210 GCF_000633955.1 Camelina sativa
CCTGGGGATTTTCTATTTAGTGATTTCTCTAAGTTTGATCGGCCTCCACTCCTTCACTTAGCATTCCAGGCACTTGATCATTTTAAATCTGAAGCTGGCAGATTTCCTGTCGCTGGCTCAGAAGAAGACGCTCAGAAGCTTATATCGATTGCCACAGCCATCAATACCGGGCAGGGTGATTTAAAGGTGGATAATGTTGACCAGAAGCTTCTACGACACTTCTCCTTTGGAGCCAAGGCTGTCCTGAATCCCATGGCTGCAATGTTTGGTGGTATTGTTGGACAGGAGGTTGTTAAAGCTTGCTCTGGAAAATTTCATCCTCTCTTCCAGGTTATATCTCTTTTCCATAACACTTGTGGGAACACATATATTGTCTTTGCATGCCAAGTTCCCTGTTCGAATTAAGAATTTTAAACACAAGAAATAAAACCCAAAGCTCTCTTTATTAAAACTAAATCGAACTAACAAGAGCGGAAGTTGAAAAACACCCAAGAATAAGACCAAAGCTCTCTTCATATATAGGTATATATATATCAGAAGGTAAAAGAAAGCTGTTTAGATAAAGTGATAAAGAAATTGAATCCCCAATAGTTTTCTAAAGCAAGAAATAGATATCCTAATGAAAAAAAGGAACACTAACTGTTAAACTGCTTCCCTTTTTCTAATGTTTATTTTCCTAGAAGATACAGCTGCTTACTCTTTTTTTTGCAAATGCATAGTTTGTATAGTTTCGTAAAATAATCTAATGTTGAACTTTTCCATTTTTCTATCAGTTCTTCTACTTTGATTCAGTGGAGTCACTCCCCACTGAACCTCTGGATTCAAGTGACTTTGCGCCAAGGAACAGCCGGTACGATGCCCAAATATCTGTATTTGGGGCCAAATTCCAGAAGAAACTCGAAGATGCTAAAGTTTTTACAGTAGGGTCTGGTGCACTTGGATGTGAGTTTTTGAAAAATATGGCTCTGATGGGGGTGTCTTGTGGAAACCAAGGGAAGCTGACAGTGACAGATGATGATATTATTGAGAAAAGTAATCTCAGTCGTCAATTTCTATTCCGTGACTGGAACATTGGACAGGCTAAATCCACAGTTGCTGCTTCTGCTGCTGCAGCTATAAATCCCCGCTTCAACATTGAGGCCCTGCAAAACCGTGTTGGCGCTGAGACTGAGAATGTATTTGATGATGCCTTTTGGGAGAACTTGACTGTTGTCGTGAATGCACTG
>NC_025689.1:12335343-12380620 GCF_000633955.1 Camelina sativa
CATCTAACTGAAAATTACGGTGCCTCAAGGGACCCACCAGAGAAACAGGCCCCCATGTGTACTGTGCATTCGTTTCCGCATAACATTGATCACTGTTTAACTTGGGCTCGCTCTGAGTTTGAGGGTCTGCTTGAGAAGACTCCTGCTGAAGTGAATGCATACCTGTCTAGCCCGGTTGAGTACACTAACTCAATGATGACTGCTGGCGATGCTCAGGCGAGGGACACATTGGAGAGGATTGTTGAGTGCCTTGAGAAGGAGAAATGTGAAACCTTCCAAGACTGCTTAACCTGGGCTCGACTGAGGTACTGTTGCTCTCTCTTAATGGTTAGGTTTATGGTAGTCTAGTCATAATTGTTATTGTAGAGTAAAAGAGAGTATGGTTTCTTACTCATGTGCTGCTTCGTTTCCTTTTTTTTGCTTTTGACATCCGTGTCATCAGGATTCATAATTCATTGAAAAAAATTGTCAGGAACTTAATAATTATTTTTTCAAAAACACTGGTAGGAGGCAACTTCATTGCTCAATAGGTATTGGATTTTCCTTAATATGTGTTTCATTTTTTATGTGACTAGGTTTGAGGATTACTTTGTGAACCGTGTCAAGCAATTGATATACACATTCCCTGAAGATGCTGCGACTAGTACCGGAGCTCCATTCTGGTCTGCTCCAAAAAGATTCCCTCGTCCACTCCAGTATTCGTCTTCCGACCCAAGTCTCCTTAACTTTATCACATCGACTGCTATTTTACGAGCAGAGACATTTGGGATTCCGATACCTGAGTGGACCAAAAACCCCAAGGAAGCAGCAGAAGCTGTTGACAGAGTGATAGTCCCAGACTTTGAGCCAAGAAAAGATGCAAAGATTGTGACTGACGAGAAAGCTACCACTTTAACAACTGCTTCGGTGGACGACGCTGCAGTCATCAACGATCTCATTGCTAAGCTCGACCAGTGTAGGCATAACTTGACTCCAGACTTCAGGATGAAACCAATTCAGTTCGAAAAGGTAACTAACTATCTTCTAAAATTATTATCTCTCTCATATTGACTTGTATTGTTTAGCAATGTTAACTGAGGGTTGTCATTTTGAATCTTAAATGTGTTTTTGTAGGATGATGACACAAACTATCACATGGATGTGATAGCGGGACTAGCCAACATGAGAGCGAGGAACTACAGTATCCCTGAAGTCGACAAGCTGAAGGCAAAGTTCATCGCAGGGAGAATCATCCCAGCCATTGCGACTTCAACAGCCATGGCTACTGGACTGGTCTGCCTCGAGCTGTACAAGGTTCTTGATGCAGGACACAAAGTGGAAGACTACAGGAACACATTTGCTAACTTGGCACTTCCGCTCTTCTCCATGGCTGAGCCGGTTCCTCCAAAGGTGGTGAAGCACCGCGACACGGCTTGGACCGTATGGGACAGATGGGTGCTCAAGGGAAACCCAACTCTGCGTGAGGTTTTACAGTGGCTGGAGGACAAAGGACTTAGTGCGTACAGCATTTCGTGCGGAAGCTGTCTCCTGTTCAACAGTATGTTCCCGAAGCACAAGGAGAGGATGGACAAGAAGGTTGTGGATCTTGCTCGGGATATCGCCAAAGTGGAGCTGCCGCCATACCGCCACCATCTTGATGTAGTGGTTGCTTGTGAGGATGAAGATGACAATGATGTCGATATCCCTCTCGTCTCTATCTACTACAGGTGAGAGAGAATCTTCAATCAGAAAAAAAAAAAATTGAAAAGAAAAAAAGAAACCAGACAGAAGAAGATGAAACTCGTGAGATCAAGTTTGTGTGTTTTGTCTCTTGCATCTGCCCTACGTATTTTCTTTTGGATGCTTTTGGGTGAGATGACTATTTTTACTCCGGGGGGATAGAATCCCATCTTATCAATCTCTCGTTCTATTTCTACTGTTTTTATGTACACTTCGTGGTGTGGTTTTACCCACGCATCAACCCATCTGAACATGTTTTGTGTCCAACGACTCTCGAGTTTTCCTTTTGCCATGTCTTGTTGCAGGTGTTGTTTCAAGGTAAAGAATCTGAAACGATTCTCCCATTTTATATTGTTCACTCTCTGAATCTATTACTGCGATCAAATTGAAGCGAAAAACAACAAAAGACATAATTCTAGGGTGACGTCTAAACTAAGCACCTCAATCTCTCGTAAATTCAAACCAAACTAAGATTGTAGACTAGTTCAGAATTCACGAAATTGTTTGATTTATTTATTTATTTATTTATTTCTCAGCTCTGTTCAGTTTAGTTTGATTTATGTATGTGTCCATCTATAGTCAGCAGTCAGCACAATCACAATCCTATACAAACCACCTAAGATGCTCCTACACTGCTACAGTACACACTAGCACAAATACACAAAACTTATTGTTTTTGGAATCGTTTTGGAGTAAACAAATATATTGATGCATTAAGCAGAGGATTAAACTGAAAGTGTTGCCATCACATATGTAAGAGTTATGAGGATTCGAGACTCAAATTTTGACCCAATCACCAAGATTTATCAGCGCCTTCATCGAATTTGCCAGATCCAACAACCCGAAAATCTAGCTGCTTTTGATGCTTGGTACGTCGTCTTTCATCGAAATCCTCCCATCCCTCGAACTGACACAATCCAAATATTGTTGTTCAGTTCAAAAAACAAACAAAGAAGCTAAAGACACAAATACGAGACTGCAAAAACGGATTTAGCAAAGCAAACCTGGCGGAGGAATTCAACGGTTATCTCTGTGTTGTGGAGTCCTAAAGTTGAGAGCTGCAAACACATCTTGAATAAACCCAATGGAAGTGTCTTCAATCCCGTGTTGTTCAGCTCCAGCGTCTAAACAACAAAACACTCAGTCTCTGTAAACCCATATGGGATGGTGGGACAAGAGTAGTGAAAGGTAAATTTGATTTTACCTTTAGATTACGCAGCTTGGTGAATGTCTCGGGAAGTTCCGATATAATATTAGCTGAAAGCTCAACCTCCATGAGGAATGAACAGTTTCCAGTACTCTCAGGAAGGCTAGTTATTCTGCAGAACACAAACAGATAGAGAGATAATAATAAGAAGTGCAATCAACGGTCAATCAAAAATGCAACTGACTATATCTTTTGTCCTTTGGATCACTTAAAGATACAAGTAAAGCTTATTTGCCTGTTATTGTTGGCTTTCAAGATCTCAAGCTGCGTAAGAAGTCCTAACTCATTCGGTAGACTTGTCAACTTGTTGTTGGAAACATCAAGCTGTCTAAGAGACGTCAGCGAACCAACTGCTGATGGCAGAACAGTTAGACTGCAAACACACAAAAAGGTTTTTCCTAAAAGATCAGTCGATATTCACAAATACTGTACAAGTGTTGTGTTCTAGAGTCTAAGTGATAACAATCTAAACATAGCTTAAGCTCTGAACTAATTTTGAGTTTAATTTGGCGAGTCAAATACACAATTTTGCAAAATGGTAGCACTGAAGGCATGTCTAATATCTAACTAAGAAAGACAAGTCCAGAGACTAAAAGTAAAATACTCACTTGTTATGGCTAATAGACAGAAACATCAGGCGCTTCAGAGATGATATCCCTTCCCATTGAATGGATTCATCGGACAGACCATTTCCTTGAAGGAACAATTTCTACAGATGGCACTCATATTATAATTCTAAACTTTTCACCAAACAGAAAGATTTGAAATATACATCAAACTATGCATTTCTCACCTGCATAGAACCAAAGGAGCTGATTCTGGCAGGTACTTCATTAATGAAGTTTTCACTAATGTCAAGTACTCTGACTCCAGATCCACAGTCCCACACCTCTTTGGGTATTTCCTTTTCCACAACAAAGAAAACTCAACTAATAAACAACTTAGCAACTAAAACATACGCATTTACAAGAAGGTAGTAACAATAGCTTGTCCTTATGTCCAAAGCCAAATGAAAGAAAGAATAATCCAAACCAAAACCTCAAACAATGAACACATAACGACCTTCTCTATTTACCTTCAAATTAGCTTGAGCTAAAGCAATGACTCCTGTGGCTTTCCATCGATCAACGCGGTTCTTGTCCACAAGGAGACCAGGTTTCGTTTGATCTACTTTATCAGATACAACAGTCCTAGAGATTGGCCTTGTACTAGCTTCCTTTAGTACCGGACCTTCCTGTTCATTTCAGATACAACTACAACATTAACAGACCTAAACCTCAATTAGATTGATCCTTCTAAAGAACAAGAAGCCAAATTTCTAGACTATCTTTAAACAATTCTCCAACATACTTAAGTTCTTGAACAAAAGATGAGTTTATTAAACCATAAGCCAAGAACACTGACCCCTTGATGCAGACCTTGGGAAGCCATTAACATGATTTTAGCTCCACTTCCTACATCAGATAGCTTCAAAGTCGACGTTTCAACCAAAACCTTACCTTCAAGAAACAAAACAAAAAATCAAATTTTGAGAAAGACCCAATACAATTAACAAGCTTAATTAGGTGAAAAGGTATTCAAAATTTGTAATCAGCAAACCTTTGAAGATGAGCTTCTGACCACGAGGAAGAACGTTGGTGATTGGTTGTAAGAGAGACTTGAGGTCTTTGACTGTACAATCTGGTGATACCGAAAGTGGTATTGATTTGCCTCCGAATTTTACAGTTAGCTTAATCGTGGAACCTGCTTCCATTGTTGGATCTTCGAGCTCCATTATTACAATTTTTACCTCCTGCGATTCTTATTTTCTTCCTCTGCTTTGCTTCACCTTCAGATTCAGAAACACAACATAAATATCATTATTAGTTTTATTTCTCAAAATACCATTATAATAATCTTTTTAAATACCACCAAACCAAACCTTAAATTCTAAACACTAAACATTATCTCCTAATCTAGAATAGTCAATTAATCTAAAACCAAAAAAAATAAATTCTACACTTTTTAAGTCAACTAGGTAAACAACCCGCACATAGTACGGATAAATCGATTAAAATAAAATTATTATGAGTAAAATTATTATTTGAGATCTAATATTCATTTGTATAAAATAAAATATGTAACTAATTTACTAATTTTTATTATTATTCAAATTTGTAACTATTTTGTATAGAAATACATTTCACCCGTGAAATATTTAAATGTATAAACGAATTCTAACGTGGTGGAAAATTTTGTATGGATATCAATTTAAAAAAAATAATTTGTTGTTTTTAAAGAATAATAATATAGTTTCATTTTAAATGGCTACAAATAGTTTTAATTTATGTAATGAATTTTGATTTAAATTTATAATGACATAGATGTAATTATTATAATTAATGAGGGTTATTTGCTAAAATGTGCTTCGAACTCTCTGGCGACGATACATCAGCATTTTTTTTCAAAAATGCTTCTCTATTAATATAGAGAGGATTTTAGTGTTTGTGGTACTGATTGTAAAAATAATTTTTTTATAGTATTTTTGAAAAATAAATTGATAATGATACTTTTGGAAAAATAAATGTAAAGTGTTGTATTTTGAGTCTTAAGAGATTTTTTTTATTTACCACAAGGCTAATCTTTCATCGATTAAATTCATTTGATGAAATATGATTTTAAGTTTTTGTCTTTATTTTTATGATTTTTCTAAAACTTTTAAGTAAAATTCATCTTATTTTTTACCTTTTCAATTTTTGTTACATATTTTAATATTTATTTATGTTTACTTATAGTCTTGTATAAACAAATTTATTTCATTATCTTTAAAATCTATACTATATAAAATTCTGAAGCTATAAGCGTCGATCTAAGGTTTTAAACGATTAAATGATCAATCGAGATTGTCCATCTACTTAGTTAACATTTTTGATATAACTAAGATTTTTTGTAAAAAGGAAAAAAGTACCATGTATATATATAAGATAAATCTTACGCAACAAAATAGAGGTAATTTTACGAGTTGTGATAATGGCGAGTCGTGTCTTTCGAAAAATATAAATTTTCTTCTTTCGTGAATTCAACAATACTAAACCGATTACAATTAATCCCTGTCTGAAAAACTTAGGAGACGCACAAAGTTATGCGGAAACGATGATTTGATGTGACAAAAATGTTTTTGACGGCGAAGAAAGCTTCTTGATTATTGATTATCGCTTATTCAAGAAGTGTGTGCATAGAGATGAAGAAGGAGAAGGAAAAGGTGGACAAGAATCTTGAAGGTCATGTAAGATAACAAGAAAAAAAAAAAAGTGAAGGAGACATTATTGGGAACTTGGGATTAGGAGAAGTGAAATTAAAGAGTAGCGATAAGACAGTTGTGTATGTATGGATCGAACACCAGAGAGACCGTTGTGAGTATCTTGAAGAGGTTTTTCCCAAAATGGTTGTGGCAAAAAGACAAGGACGTATGACCACAACGAGCTTGAAGTGACTGGTTTTCTTTTCGTAAATGGTGATTGGAAATATTGAGATGTGAAAAATCAAATGTCTTCAAGACCATGTGTCACGTAATAATAGCATGAATTATGTTTTTTTTATGCACTACAAAGTATAAAAAACTATCCACGATGTTAAATCAGTGTTTAAGCATGCATTTGCCAACAGAGTTAACAATTTATCTTCAAAATAGTTGCTGAAGTTTTCTGCGACTCGCAAACTCGCCTCTCAAATCCAGCAGTGACGTTCTCCACACTTTTTTTTTTTTGACGATCACACTTCTAGACCATTTTTGTGTAATGCAATTGTATTAAAATCTGAAGTATTATTGCAGTCTATTCCTTAATTATTTGAATTGTAGTTGATATGTGAAAAGTGCGTATTGATAGTTGTGATTTATTTTAACAAATATAAGTTTCTATATGTTTATAGCTTCTACGTTGGTCCATGAGTTTTAAACAACCAATCAAGATTAAAAAGAAAGAAGGAACCATTACCAATAAATATATATTTTGATTTATATTATAGTTTTCTGAATAATGTGTTTGAAATATTGCCTTAGTAATAATTGATACTAAAATTATTATCCTTGTCATGTTTTCAAAGTCTATTATCATCCTACCAAAAAAAAAGTCTATTATTATCAACATCAACACGTTAAATTTAATACTTTAATAATTATCATTATCTGTATATGATTTTTACTCTTTTTCTTAATACAAAATGTTTTTCTGAAAAACAGAAATGATACTTAAATATATATTAAATAACATTTGTCTTAAAAAGAATAAAAAAATAAAGCATTTTAGTATTGTTTCATATTATATGACATTATATAACTATTTAAAAACAATCGATATAAATATTGCGCATACTTGCGGGTTAATAACCTAGTTTTAAAATAAAAAGAGAAAATGAATTATATATCATATTTTCTTAAAATAAACCATAAATTAAACTATTATTAATTTGTAAACTATATATATTATTTAAATAATAGCACATTATTTGATATATATAGTTAATTGAAATTAAATTCAATTTATTTAATGTATATGCATACTTTTATAAAACAGAAATATAATTTATATTAAATAAGTTGATTTATACATGCAATTAATAAGTCATATATTAATTTTAATATATAAACATCTTCCACTCTCTTCTTCCCCAGCTTGACTGTTGATCCAAAGAAGGGTGCATATGTTAATTTGGACTCAACGAAACCACACTGAAAAACATCTTCATCGTGTCAAGCGCACAAAGCATTGAGAGAACAAAGTGCTCCGCTCCTCTAACTTCAAAATGCTCACGATCCGGAATACCAGCAAAGTACTTAAGGTGCTCAATAATATTAAGCACACAATACTGAATCTCGGAGGTCCATAATATCCTGTCTTTTTAGGATAAAATGACATGGGGCTTGGTCTTGGAGAAAAGCGGCAAAGCCGTGAGTGAGCTGTGTCCACCTATGACCAGGACATGAACATCATCCACTTCAAGAAAATCTTCTCAGCAACAAACGCTCTAGCCAACTCAACCTACGGTGTCAAGAGGACAAAAAGCTTGGTTGGATCATAAATGACTCTTTTCTTCAAGATTGCAGCGGTCATAAGGATGATTGAGTTTAGAAAAGGATTGGCAGTGATCATCCACCACCTCATCGCCATTGAGAACTCTCTTGAGTTGTAGAGAGTAATTAACATCAAATCATGCCTTGAGGTGGTTAGACCACCTATTGAGTATTATTGAACTATTAATTTGGAAAAAATCATATTACAACCATTGTTTTCAAACGTATTTAGCAAACTTAGTACAAAACTTTTGATCGTAGGCCTGATATGATTTGTCTAAAGATTAGTCTACTATCAAGAGTAAATTTTTTTATTTCTCATTTTTGTAATAAATTAGATATATATTTTTTCAATACAAGTGTTACAACCTTTGTGGTTCATCAATATCTTTATCTATTCCACGGTTTTGTGGATCTGGATTCTAAAAATGATGCATCCACACTTGCTTAATAGCATATTGTTCATGTTTTTCCCCTATGACTTCTTCTAATGTTAATCTTTCAGTAATGATCAGAGGTTAGAATACTTGATCAGGAGAAACTGAGAAAACCATACAACATAAGATTTTCTTGGTACATGTACTCAATCAACCTTGATCCTTTAAATTTACAATGTAAACATGATACTTTATTCATGGCTCAACACCAAACTCACTCATACTATAATTCAAACATAAAAAACAAACATTCATTATAGTTTGATATCTTAAATCATATATGTTATGAAAACATATATAATTATATTGAGGGGGATTTTAAAAAAGTGTATTTCTAACAAATTCTCTAAATTTAATTGAATTCAAAAGGTTACAATTGTCCTATAAATTAATTGAGGATTAACTTTATTTTTCTCCTTTTTCTGTTAATAGATTATGCAAAGATTTTATTCCTAAATCTTAATAAAAATTTGTATTTTTATAACATATTAGTTTTTAACAAAATAATAATGAAATTTTTGATATAAATCTTTTTTTTAAAATACAATTAAAATAAGTTATTGTTTTCTGTTTATTTATGTACTCATCTAATCTTTTTATTAAAAATATTATTTTAATTTACACATTATGTAAAAATAATGTGATTTAATTTTTGAAATAAACAAGAAAATCTCTATTAAACAAATATATAAAACATTTCAAAGTAATTTCATTATTAAAAAATATTTTATGTACTACAGTTATTATCAAATTTCTTATACTTTCAACATTTTTATACATTAACCTAAAAATTCTAAAAACTAAAGACACTCTGAATCTCAAAAGTAACAAAATTTCTATTGAATATCATTATCAATTTTTAATGATAAAAACAACAATATATTTTATTAATATTTTAAATATTATTACGTATCCTTGCGCATAGTACATGATAATATAAATATTTGTGTTGGCATGGTTTACACATAAAGATATAAAGAAAATTATTTTAAAACTATAAAAGCGATATCAAAATCCCAAATATGGTATTTTTGTTAGTGGGAACTAGGAAGACTCAAATCATAAACTTCCAAAATCTAAAATATATCACTTAAGCACTAAACTACTATGCATTTGTTAAACAACAATTTGTTTTTCAAAGTAAAACGTCTATTAGCTCTTCTTTTTGAATTTAACATTACTAGTTGCAATTTGTACAAAACATTTTTATGAAAATATTGTGTTATTTTGGGTTCATTTTAAAATGAAATAATATTATTTGCATGTTAACGTGTTGTGCAAAAGTCTTGCTCAATCAATCTTGTTTTGATGCCCATAGAAATCCCCATAGTGATCTTACCTCAGAAGCACCAATAGCTAGGCGTTTCATGTAATCATTAGTTACATGCAAGGCCATGTTCATGTTTGAATTTTAACTAGGAAAAAGCGAAATGGGACTCAAGGATGAAGTTTGATACCAAGTAGTATCCGCAAAGAACCCGAACATATCTTTTAAGAGCAGGACGGCTGGAGAAGTAGCCAGTCCAGTAAGCATATGCCCGATCCGCGTATCTGCACGAGTAGAGAAAGTAAGATGTTGAAGGTAGGAATGTAAAAGAATTTCAGTAAAGCCACTCACGGGAAAAAGCCATCAGTCTTGAGAGGCCAAGTAACATTGGCATCAACATAGAGAGATGGTGTGGAGTACAAGGCGTTGACACGGCCATCCTGTGGAATTGTGAATGCGATTGATGAGAGAATCGAGTCTTCAAGACAGCAAGATTGATTGAAGAAGAGATATCAAAACCTTGTTAACATAATAGAGAATCAATCATGTTAATATAATGAAATAATGTTATTTGCATATTAAACCTTGTTTCATTCCAAATAAAACGTGTTGTGCAAAAGTCTCCTCTCGAGATGCATGAGAAGCTTGCCATTACAGAAGCTGAGTGGCCACTAGCTATCCTTCAGTTGTGCGCTTTGAATCACCCTGACGAGATGCTAGCTTGTGCTGCAGAAGCCAAAGTAATCTTTACTAGCACAGCATCTGAGACACCACTGTTCTTGAAGGAGCACGTAGAGATGTTACCTCTTCCTTGTCCGGCAGATGGAGATGCAGATAATGCGAGGCTCTTTGTTGATTTCTCTGTTTCTAGAAACGTTGGTTCTTGTGTTGCTGACTTAGACGGTGCACAAGTTTACAACGTGGATGACCTCAAGGAAGACAAGGCGAAGAAAGCAATGGAAGCTTAGGTTATAATAACAGAGGAATCAAAAATGTTTGAAGCGTGGAGCGGTGGAGGGGTTCGTTGCAGACGGTTCCAACAATCAAGAAATTAAGAAGCAAAGCAAATAGAATTAGAGCATGTTGTGATTGATGTACTTAGCTTGCATAACAAGTCCAAAAATATTTCCTTTTCATAAACAGACTATTACATACATACAGATTTATTAGATACCCAAAAATTGTTCCTCCATCTAAGCCTAGAGTCCTTAAACTTCTTTCCCTAATTGTTCCATTATCTTTCCTTCATATCATCTTCACTATCCACAACTTATATTTATCTATGTACAGATACACAAGACAAGGTCCTACCAAACCAGCATCAAACAGCCTCTTGCACAGCCCCATATATGCTTCAATATCTCTCGGCCGTTGGATCTTCCTTGTCATTCCTTGCATCACAGCCACTCGATCAATATACTCCGGATGCAAGCCAGAGTCGATCATCTTTATCAATGTCTCTGCAGCCTCTTCAAAGTGCCCTCCTTTCACATACCCTCTGAGCAACCAAGACAGAGTCTTCTTCTTTCTCTTAGATCCCATGAACTCAACTCGTGTCAGAAGCCGTGAAACCGCATTAACCTCTTTCTGCGAAGCGCAGATGGCCATAACAATGTCGTGGAGGTCAGCTTCCGGTTCTCTCCCTGCAAGTTTCATCTTCCAAAGCTGTTTCTCTGCTTCTGGTCCACGTCCTGCACATATGTACATAGCGAGGAGCCTCTCGTGAACCACCCCAACAATAGAATCGTCTTGCTGACCTTCCTCAACCGCCCAAGTGGCTAACTGCAATCCACGGGATAATGTTTCTGACTGGTACTTCTCAATGAGTACCCTATCGTGATCATCAATCTCAGCAACAAAACCAGCCCGTGTAAAGCGTTTCAACTCGCGTAAGTTTTTCCCTAGACTATTCAGCTCTTTCACAATGGCTGTCATCGCAATTAGATAGCTGTAAGCTTCTGGCTTTAGCCCTGAAACTCTTAACTCAACAACCAAATCAACGGCCTCCTTATAGTCTCCATCAACCTGATATAAACAAAATACACATCCACATTAACACTGCTAAGTAACAAGAGGGTACCATGCATATCACATCTCTTCGATCTCAAATCCACCAAAATTGCAAAAATTATGTAAAAGTTCAAAACTTTACCATCAATTTCCAAGCAAGATACCCAACAGGTCCACCTTTTCTACCTTCAGAACCTACACCAACAACACTATAACCAAACCCATCTCTCCTCCTCAAAACCTCCTTAACAAACAAAACCGCACTCTCTTTCTTCCCCATCTCACAATACAAAGCAATAACCTTCTCCATCATACTAAAACCAGGTTTTAAACCAACACAATCCATCTCAATCAATAAGTCGAACACTTGGTCTGCACCACACTCCTCCTGAATCAATTTCTTAACCCAACCACACATAATCGAAACCATCAGCTCCATCATCTCTTCATCAACTCTATCTNTTTTCATAAACAGACTATTACATACATACAGATTTATTAGATACCCAAAAATTGTTCCTCCATCTAAGCCTAGAGTCCTTAAACTTCTTNTTCTCGTGAAGACAATCTATGATTCATCTCCTCGAGTATATCTGAAGGTTCTCTAGTCATCCTCTCTAACTCCTCAATCGCTTCAAAAAACCCTTCTCCTATTTCATCTTCTGCTTGTTCTTCTTCCTCGCTTGTGATGAACTCGTCTAGCTCCACGGAACGTGACAGTTTCAAGTCTCGAAATTTCCCAGTAGAGTAGTTTGATTTCAGATTGCAGCTGATTCGGGAATTGGGTTTTACGCCGTGGGTTCGTCGGAGAGAAATCGGCGGCGAGAAGATTAGGTTTAGTTGGGTCAACGAAGCAAATCCACGAGCATAAGCCATAACTAAGTAATCGAAAAAAAGAACCTTTTTTTTTGGGATAAAGATTTAAAGTCAAAAACTTTGAAACGCAAAAGCTTTAAAGATTCTAATTTTAGTGATTTCTGTGAAAGAAGAGACCATGAGAGTAGAAACTAAGATAATCCATGGAATTATTTACAAGTGAGGAAGACAATGAAAGGATAACAGACAAATAAAACTTAATTAATTTATTTATTTAGTTAAATGAAGGGTTGAGATTTGAGTGGCTTTTTTAATCCAACGGTAGATATTTGAGTCCGCCGTTTCAACTAGAGGCTACGAAGCGCTTACGTGTCATGGCGAGTTCATCGTGCCGCTTCAGAGTTCCCAGCAGATACTAAACCCAGTGAAGAGACGTTTCTACCCATGCATATAACTAAAAACGTTGTTGTTGATAGTTCGATTTTTATTTATTTCATAACTAATTTTGGTTGGTTGCACAAAATAAACATTAATTGGGGGTTGAAGTAATTTCTATATTATTAGATTAAGATGCTAAATTTTTCTGATTTATGGAGGTCTCCGTCGATGCCAGGACTTGGTCTAATTTTTTTGTGGTAGAAATTTTATACAATTTGGCCACTCGGCTATATAAGAATAACAAAGGGTCAAATGGAGTTTTATTGAATAGCAACTATGTTGGCCAAGTTGAAGACTTGAGACATATGGACAACTGGACAAAGGGGTTATATTTGACTTTATACAACGTTGTAAACGAGACAAATATATTTATGGGTCTATCTGGTATGGGCTTTACTAATTTTTAAGGCCTTTAATAAGAACCGAACGAATAAAAGAAATCCCAAAAATGCTTACTGTAGTTTTATGAATTTGTCTCATTTTCATTCGTTTTTTTTTTTTTTTTTTTTCTCAACATCAACTTAATATCAATACAATAAAAACACAATGTGTTTCTATCCAGAGGTTGACACCTCAGCTTCAACTTTGAAGCAGAGACTGACACCTCAGTTAAAAACTCCAACCTATCAAATTATAACATTAATACACATTACCTTATTTTATTCATATGTGGACTAAAGAAAAAGAAGCCAATGTCGTTTTGATGCTTTTCCTGATTTTGGTTCTTCGTCATCGTTTTCTTTGATAGAGATTTTATTGTTTTTGCTATTTTTCGATTTGTGTTTATTTCTCTCTTTGATTGTCACGCATGTCTCGGATTCCTCTATTATTGCACATGGCGCTTCCAATTGATCGGTTAAAGTCATCAGACCGGATCCGGTTTTGCTGTTTCTCTCAATCTCAATCTCCGGGTGGGTGAGGTGAAGTGGCGGCGATGACGATGGAGAAAAGCCGAGGAAGCTGCTTGTGTTGTATGCTTCTAAAACCGAGAACGCTCTTGATGCGGTGGAGCGTATTGGCCGCGAAGCAGAACACCGTGGATGTCCAACTTCTATCGTCTCCACTGACGAATTCGACGCGGTATGTGTGTCTGTAAAAAGTCCAATCTTTCTGTTTCGAAGATTGTGTTTGCTTCGTTTATCTTACAATTAAAATTGCTCACCTTAGAGAGTAGTTGTGGTAGACAACGATGATCAAGCTATTGGATTTCACAAAACTCTCTTTAAGAGTGGTGTGACATAAAAGGTGTTTTTTGTAGAGTTACTTACCTCATGAGGAAGCTGTTGTTTTTGTTGTCTCCACTACAGGGCAAGGAGACTCTCCTGATTCAGAGAACTTCATGTAGCTACGGATGGTTTAGTTCCAAGAGCATTCTTGGTGATGGTGGGTTTGGTAATGTCTACAGAGGAAAGCTTGGAGATGGGACAGTGGTTGCAGTGAAACGACTGAAAGATGTGAATGGAACTTCTCGGAACTCACAGTTTCGTACCGAGCTTGAGATGATCAGCTTAGCTGTCCATAGGAATTTGCTTCGGTTAATTGGTTATTGCGTGAGTTCTAACGAAAGACTTCTTGTCTACCCTTACATGTCCAATTGTAGTGTCGCCTCTAGGCTTAAAGGTATTGATAAAACTGGTTTTTGTTAATTCATTTTAGTCACAGAAATGTAATCACTTAAACTAACTTATGAAACTGTTACAGCTAAACCAGCATTGGACTGGAACACAAGGAAGAAGATAGCAATAGGAGCTGCAAGAGGTTTGTTTTATCTACACGAGCAATGTGATCCCAAGATCATTCACCAAGATGTTAAGGCGGCAAACATTCTCCTAAATCCACAGTTCATGAATCTGTTTCTGATGGTATGGTGTGGATATATTTCAGGAGGTTTTGTTATAGTCACTTGGCTCAACTAAAGCATATATTACCAGAAGCGATGGAGATTAAGAGAGTGTTGATACATGACGAAAGAACTTGATGTATGAAACCAAACCTTCATGTTACACTCAATGCTGATGCTGTTGAATCCAATGATGACAAGTCGAAATCTGAAACTAAGAAGATAAATCTCCGGAAAGTGTTCAGGGCTAGAGTTTGTTTTATTTTTGGGATTAAGGAAGATTTACAGGCTGTGAATTTTATTTGGTTTTTATTTGCTTTCTGAGATTAAAGAGAACTAAGATTGAAGAGCCAAAACAGAAAGTTGANGTCTGTAAAAAGTCCAATCTTTCTGTTTCGAAGATTGTGTTTGCTTCGTTTATCTTACAATTAAAATTGCTCACCTTAGAGAGTAGTTGTGGTAGACAACGATGATCAAGCTATTGGATTTCACAAAACTCTCTTTAAGAGTGGTGTGACATAAAAGGTGTTTTTTGTAGAGTTACTTACCTCATGAGGAAGCTGTTGTTTTTGTTGTCTCCACTACAGGGCAAGGAGACTCTCCTGATTCAGAGAACTTCATGTAGCTACGGATGGTTTAGTTCCAAGAGCATTCTTGGTGATGGTGGGTTTGGTAATGTCTACAGAGGAAAGCTTGGAGATGGGACAGTGGTTGCAGTGAAACGACTGAAAGATGTGAATGGAACTTCTCGGAACTCACAGTTTCGTACCGAGCTTGAGATGATCAGCTTAGCTGTCCATAGGAATTTGCTTCGGTTAATTGGTTATTGCGTGAGTTCTAACGAAAGACTTCTTGTCTACCCTTACATGTCCAATTGTAGTGTCGCCTCTAGGCTTAAAGGTATTGATAAAACTGGTTTTTGTTAATTCATTTTAGTCACAGAAATGTAATCACTTAAACTAACTTATGAAACTGTTACAGCTAAACCAGCATTGGACTGGAACACAAGGAAGAAGATAGCAATAGGAGCTGCAAGAGGTTTGTTTTATCTACACGAGCAATGTGATCCCAAGATTATTCACCAAGATGTTAAGGCGGCAAACATTCTCCTAAATCCACAGTTCATGAATCTGTTTCTGATGGTATGGTGTGGATATATTTCAGGAGGTTTTGTTATAGTCACTTGGCTCAACTAAAGCATATATTACCAGAAGCGATGGAGATTAAGAGAGTGTTGATACATGACGAAAGAACTTGATGTATGAAACCAAACCTTCATGTTACACTCAATGCTGATGCTGTTGAATCCAATGATGACAAGTCGAAATCTGAAACTAAGAAGATAAATCTCCGGAAAGTGTTCAGGGCTAGAGTTTGTTTTATTTTTGGGATTAAGGAAGATTTACAGGCTGTGAATTTTATTTGGTTTTTATTTGCTTTCTGAGATTAAAGAGAACTAAGATTGAAGAGCCAAAACAGAAAGTTGAGGAACTATGTGAATCAAAAGTGCAATTATCCGCCACGACCTCACAAGCTTGTCTTCTTCTTTAGAAACAACTCAAGGTACACACAACCCACAAATCTTACTTAACAAATCTGTTTTGGTTTTTTTCTCTGTTATTGAATTTGATTTGTTCAGAGGAGAGGCAAATCCGAAATAGATAATCTATCATTGGTGTTTGTACATGGAAGCTACCACGCAGGTTGGTGTTGGGCAGAACATTGGTTACCTTACTTCTCTTATTTTGGGTCTGATTCTTATGTTGTTAGCTTATTAGGTTAGGTAAATTCTATAATCATAAAAGTTTTGGTTTTTATGCTCATATTCGATTTCCCCATCATCTACTTATACTTTCAGGAACATAAAGTTTTAAAGTTTTGATTAGAACAAAGTGATTTGTGTGTGAATGTTATGTTGTTATCTCTGAATCTTTTAGGGTGAAAGTGATGAAGCTTTTGGAACAGTTGCTGGAACACTTCAGGTAATTGAACTTGCGATGTGCTTTTGTCTTTATTGGACTCAGCAAGATTCTTAAGAGCGTTTAACTTGTGTGTGTAGTAGATAATGATAATGCAGATTTCATCGAATTGAATCTTGGTTCTTCACCTCCAGTTCTTATTGGTCATTCTTTTAAAGGACTCATTGTTCAACAATACTTGGCAAATGTTGTAAACAAACAATCATTAGGTATGGTGTAAATTCATAGAAATGAGTTGTGTTTTTCAGATCAGCCGTTATAATTTCTATACAATAACTACTGAGTTTGTTCTTTCGATTGTAGGATCAGAAAATGCATTCCCAGAACTTTCAAGGGCTGTATTGGTTTGCTCGGTTACACCCTGGATAACAGCTAACTTGTTACATGAATGTTTTTTAGAGTTTACAAAATTTCTAACTCAGCACATTTAGTTTTGGATTTTAATGGTTTTAATCTACTGCTTTTAAAACAAAAACACCAGAAAGGGAGTGATTTCCTTTAGCAAAGAACAAGAAACACTTATTAAGAAGCTATAGAGAAGTAAGTGTCAAATTTCTCCTCCTTGCATAAACTCGTTTTGTGCAACAAGTTTATTGACTCTGTTGTTTTTCTATTATGTCTATGTGCAGATTCAAGGACCAATAATGAAAGAAAGAACTTGTGGCTTTAAACTTTAGATACTTGATCAGTGACTTCTCCCTTTGGATAATTTGTTTACTTTAGAATGTTTAAGCTTTAGATACTTGATTGACAATGAATCTATACTATATAAGCTAATTTATAAGTTGTTAGAGATTGAAACACCAAAAGATTGTTTACTTATTTAGTTTGAAATATAAGTTATCTTAAATTTGAAATTTCTCTATATTTATTATATTAATGCATTTTCTATCTTATCATTTTATAAACTACAGTTTTTACAGTTAATCAAAAATCATTTTATATTTTTCATAATTTAATATATCTAAAAATAGTTATAAAAAGTATCCCGCAGCGTAGCGCGGGTCTAACCTAGTTAACCTATAAAGTTATTACATAATGTCTTTCTCCACTTCAGATACAACCCAGTCTGGCGACATAGAGTACAACTTTGGAATCCAATTATCAAAAGACAAAGCTTCCTTCGCTACTCTATCGGCCACTCCATTTCCTTCTCGATAAGTAAACACCATCTTGACCTTTTCGAAACGCTGAGAGAGTTGGTTTATGTCTTGAATGATGGGCGCATAATGGTTTGACTCTGTGTTCCCTTTTATCAAAGACAATACCAGTTGGGAATCAGTTTCAAAAATTACCTTGGGATATTGGATTCGAGCAAGTGATAGCATAGCCCATCTTAACCCCTCAACCTCTACATCCAGCGGTTTGTTAACTCTTGGAAGAGCTCTTGCCCCCAGCCAAATAACCTTTTTCTGTTCATCCCTTAGGACCCATCCAATTCCGCATTGCTCGCTATCTGATCTCCAAGCTCCGTCAACATTGCATTTCACCCATCCCATTGGTGGTGGGATCCATTTAATGTTACAGGAATCTGGTCGTGGAGCTATGGGGGGCTTGCTCCGCATTTCCTTACTTAGGTTCCATTCCTCCTCGTCGTCTTTTGCTCTGCTCACCACCTCCTTGGCATTTTGATTCTTCCCCTCGAACTGATAGGCATTTCGACTTTTCCAAAGTCTCCATTGGATCCAGATAGCCACATTGCAGTTCAGGTCTCGTTGATTATACATCTTCCCCAAGGTTAGGAGGTGATACATATTCGCATAGATTGAATCTGACCATTCACCTCCTGGTGGAGCCGGAATGGGAGAGATAGCCCAAACAAGCCGAGCAAACGAACACTTGAAAAGCATGTGGTTCACAGTTTCTAGGCCATTAGCACATCGCTGACAGGAGCCGTCTTTGGCTAAGTGTCTATGAAGCATGTTTCCTGCCACCGGTAGACAATTACTCACTGATCTCCATAGAAAGTGCTGGATTTTTGGGGATACGTCAGTCTGCCAGATTTGTTGGAATATCGGGTTTATGTTTGGCTGGTCAACCTCTTGCTGTAAGTTTCGACTTTTATTGAGCTCCATTATTACCCTGTATCCAGACTTCACTGTGTAATGACCATCTTTTGAGTAATCCCAAGCAAACTTATCCATTGTTCCTTGCCCTCCTACTCTAATCCATAGAATCTGCTCATTTATGTTCTCAGGAAACAAAGTGGATAGTAGTTCTCGGTTCCACTCTCTACCATTGGCTTCTAGAAGATCTTTGACATACCTGAGCCGAGAGGCAAACCTGCGTGACTCCGGTGGGATTTGATTCATCAAAGTAACTCCTTTCGCTGGTTTGGCCAATAGCCATTGATGCGACCAAATGTCAACAGTTTCTCCACTACCAATAACTGCTCTTATTCCTTGCCTAACCAACGCTTACGCTTCATGGATGCTTCTCCAGGCAAAAGAGGGTCTTGAGCCTAGTGGCGCTTTTAGCGGATTTGACTTCCTGAATATCTGCTTTTATATATTTGCCCCAAGAGGGATGTTGGTCTTGTGATCATCCTCCATAACTGCTTCCCGAGCATTGCTAAGTTAAAGGCTTCAATGTCTTTAAAACCCAACCCCCCTTCTTCTTTCGGTTTGCTCAGATGTTCCCAAGCCTTCCAGTGCATTCCTCTAGATTCTCTCTTATTCTTCCACCAAAACTCAGCCATTATCCCCGCTAATTGGTGACAGATTGTTACCGGTAGTTTGAAACAGCTCATAGTGAATGATGGGAGTGCAAGGGCGATCGATTTTAGCATCACCTCCTTACCTCTAGGGGAGAGGTAATTCGTCTGCCAGCTTGAGACCTTTGTCTTAAGTCTATCTCTTAAGTAATGAAGGGATTCTATCTTTAATCCTTTAAACGACTCTGGAAGCCCCAGGTACATTCCTTGACCACCCTCTTGCTCAATTCCCAGTCTTTGCTTTATAGCCCTCCTTCTCTCTTCCGGGATTCCTCTACCAAAAGTGATGCTTGATTTTTGATAGTTCACTCGCGGTCCCGAAGCAAGACTGTACTCCTCCACTATTCTTATAAGCTGATCCAGTTCTTCGTCATTTTCTTTACAGTAAAACATGCTGTCATCCGCGAATAGTAAGTGGGATACTGGTGGAGTTCCTGTTGCAAGTACCAATCCTGAGATCTGTCCCTTTGTTTCCGCTAGCTGCATCATCTATCAGCATCTCAGTACAGATTACAAACAGATACGGCGAGATAGGATCTCCCTGCCTCAGTCCTCTTGACGGCTTGATTTCTCCTTGTGGGGATCTATTGATCAGCACCTGGTATCTGACTGTTTTGACACACTCCATTACCAGATTGATCCATCGTTCATCAAACCCCAGTGTTAACATTGTCTTCTCCAGAAATCCCCATTCGACCCTGTCATAGGCCTTGGAGATGTCCGTTTTGACAGCAATATACTCCTCTGAGCATTTAGCATTGGTGTTGAGAGCATGAATCATCTCATGTGCCACCAATATGTTATCACTGATGAGCCTCCCTTGAATAAAAGCAGCCTGGGTTTCGGAAATGATATGGGGGAGAACCTTCTTCATTCTGTTTGCCACAACCTTTCCAATTATCTTGTAGATAACGTTGCAGAGGCTGATTGGGCGAAAGTCCACTAATCTGTCTGCCCTCTGCTTCTTTGGGATGAGACATATGTTTGTTCGGTTCATATCCTCCTCCATATGGCCAGTGCTGAAGAATTTTTGAACCATTCCCGTGAGTTGATATCCCATGACCTCCCAGAACTGTTGGTAAAGATAGCCAATCATACCATCTGGCCCCGGGCATTTAGTAGGGTTAATGTTGAAGACTGCTTTTTTAACCTCCTCTTTCGAAACTGGGGCTAACAGTCCAGCATTCATCTGGTCGTCAACTGTTGGTCTAACTTCACCCATCTCCTGCAACTGGTAACCCACATCCTCTGATGTAAACAGTTTCCTGAAATATGCTTCTGCCACTTTCCCCAGATCCACATCAGTATACCATTCGAACCCTTCCTCGTCCACCAATTTTTGGATCCGGTTTTGTGCCCTCCGGGTTTTTGTTGCTGCATGAAAAAACTTCGTATTTCTGTCCCCTTCGTGCACCCAAGTCATCCTACTTTTTTGACTCCAAAACTGCTCCTCCTGATAATACTCTATATTTAGCTCTTTCTTAAGGTCTTTGAGCAGTTGCGGGTTAAAAGGAATCTGTCTAGTTGCAGCATCAATCTTGAACTGCAGCTCTTGGATTCTTAATGCTGAACTAGGCTTCACATGACGTTTCCATATAGAGATTTCTTTCCTGCAACCCGCTATCTTCTCCATCATTGAGCTTTCCTGCTCGTTTCCTGATGTCCTCCAGAACTGAGCTACAGTATCCTTAAACCCTTCTCTTTGGATCCATCTTTTGTCATATTTGAAACTAGCCCAGTGTTTCCACCTTTCTCCCAGGAGACAAGTGACGAGAGGACTATGGTCTGAGCAAATTTTTTGGAGATATGAAGCTTGTGCCCTTGGGAACTGCTCCATCCATGCCTGGTTTGCTACTGTTCTATCTAGTCGGCATTGCACCAACTCATCATTTCGATTGCCGTACCATGAGAACTGGTAACCCAGATGTTTCACCTCCCACAAACCACAAGCATTGAGCATTTGTCTAAACTCCTCACAGCTTGAGTCTTTCCTTTCTGGGCCTCCTATCTTCTCCGAAGGGTCCACCAATTCATTAAAATCTCCTGTCATCATCCATGCTTGACCCCTATACTCTCCCATTCTTGATAATCTCTCCCATAGCTCTCCTCGTTCACTCTGAGCTGGTTCCCCGTAAATACAAGTTAAGAAAAACTCTTTACCTTGCCAAGTGACTCTCGCATCTATCATCCTCCTGTCCGATTCTAAAACTCTGACTGTAACACTTTCTTTCCACATCAGAGCTAGACCCCCACTTAGTCCCACTGGCTCAACGGTATGTAAATCGAAATATCCAAGGTGTCCAACTACATTCTCTAAGTAACTCCTTCTTTTTTTGGTCTCACAGAGGAATAGAACCTCTGGGAAATGTTGACCACGTATTTCCCTTAGGCGTCGAACTGTAGGGGTATTCCCCACCCCCTGACAGTTCCAGCTCAGTATCCTCATATTGATTTCGAAGGGTTGGAATTAATCATCAACCCTTCTTTCAATTTGTTGTCACTGACAGTCCCAGGAATAATTCCAAAGGACTTTTGACAAAGCGCTGCCACCGACGAGGCAGAATGATTCGAAACTTGTGCTGCCACATGAGCAGAATGGTCTGATTGTCCAGACTTAGCTGAACATTGAGTACTGGAGGAGGCACCTTGGGATCCTAGCCTCTCGAAGACTGATGGAGAATGCTTTGCTTTTTCGCTTGATCCTCTCTTCTCCATATCCTGCTCTTCTTCTGTGTTGTTTCCCAGCCTTTCAAATACGGAAGGTGAGTTAAAGTTCTCATCTCCAGCTCCAATTCTTGCTTTTTTGTTGGCCTTCTCACCACTGGTACTTGATCTTCTCCTTTTACTTTGGACCGATAACTGAACTTCAGGAGCCTGGGGTTCTGCCACTTTAACTGTTTGCTCATATACTCGCCCAGTCGGTCTCCACTCTTGCAAATGAGCCGATCCCTCCCTATTACTAGTAGCTGACCACTGCAACCTTTCCTTTACACTCCTTGGCCTCTGTCTTTGCTCAGATTGAGAGGTTGTTGTTCGTTTCATTTGACTCCTTAGGTTGGTATGGTCACTGCCTTCGCTACACACTTTCCCTTTCCCTTTACCTTTCCAGGGTACATCCTCTTTTCCCTTCTGTTGCTTTGGTCCTCCCCTTTGCGGCTTCTCAGTGACTTGGAATGGGCATACAGATTGATCGTGGGTAAGCCTTTTGCAAAGGAAACATACCTTGAGCAACTTTTCGTACACCAATTCTACATGGGCAATCTCCCCTGTTTTGAACTTTGCCACCTTTAGGAACTGTAGTGGTTCCTCAGCATTTACCCAGACCCTCACTCTCACGTACTCTAATGACTGAGAATTCTTCGCGTGTAGTTCCACTGCTTCCACCTTTCCCATGGGACCAACAATGCTTTCAACTGTCTGTCTTTTCAACAGATGAATGGGTATCCCCTTGATTCTGATCCAGAACAGAATCCTCTGGAGGAACTCTGGTCCGGGAGTTGGCTTCCACTGGTCCAGTGTTACTATCCAACCGTTGACAAACCAGGGACCTCTATACAAAACATGATACAAGTCACTTTCAGTCTCAAAGATAAATTGTACCCGGTCTTCCCCCACACCTCTTCCTTTCACACGGTCTTCCATTCCCCAAATCGGTGGTAAAGCCTTAACCAACCCTCCAACTTTATGGGCTGCTGGGTTAAGACATCTGACAATGATACTCAAGGAGTTTTCCTCGATCAGGTCTTTATTCTCCAGATCCGGGATTTCCACCATCTCTCCTTCTTCTAGCATATCTAACTCCTTTAGTTCCTCCATGAGAGACAGCTCCTTCTTTTTCCTAGTACGCATCATTCTGAGCTTTCCTTGATCCGATCTCGTCCCGCAGATGTCTACCACCAATTACTACACCTAATAAAGAGGCCAGGCAGACCTAATGAACAGCTGACTGAGAAAACTTAGGTCGCTGACTGAGATCTAGGGTGCTAGAGATACAGATCTGAGAATCGTCATTCAATCGCCCGAAACCCTAGCCCATTTTTTTTTTTTTTTTTTTTTAATATTTTCATTCGTTTAACTATTAAAAAAAAATGATTTGAACAACAAAAAAAGAAAACACACTTTTTGAGATGTAACCTTTTTTATTATGATTGTTACATGACACACTAACAAAAACTAAACTTTAAATTTTGAAGTCCAAAATTTTAGTTTTCATTTGATAAAGTTACCCGCTAGCATTGAATAAAGAAAATTTTGCATTCTAACACACTTTTTTATAAAAAAATTGCATTCTAACACACTTTTGAACCACCACACACTTTTTTATAGTGTTTTACTTTTTTACCCTCTAACTCTCTCTTCAAACACATTACTTCCCAACACACATCTTTTTTTTTTATTTTTTATTTTTTACTCTATTTACTTTCCTTTATCTTTCTTTCTCACCCTCTCTAACTCTCTCTCCATTTTCAAATAATTTTTATTTTATTTCTTTTATCTTACTCCCTTTTTTTGATATATGAGTTTGAATAATCTTGAGTGGTGGATAACAATATATATATATATATATATATATATATATATATTCCGTAGCCACATTTATATATATTTTTTTAATTTTGCAATTTGATATATTTATCATTTACAAAATCAAATCCATATGCTTATATGTTTATGATTATTTAGTTTCATGTTCAATATATATAATATCATCCATCAAATCTTTTTCATATGTTATTGACCATCAGTTTTATGTTTTCTAGTAAAAAATCTTCAGATTTGGCTATATTTGTTACAATTGCTATGAAATTAAATTTATGGTTATGGTTTATGATATAAAATTTAGGATTTAGGGTTTAGGTTTTAGAGTTTTAGGGGTTTAGGGCTTAGAGATTTAGGGTTTAGAGTTTAGTAAATGATATAATGAATGGTTTCATGCTTAAGTTTTTAGGGGATATGATGTGGTTAAAATTGTTTGGTAGTTAACAATGACTACTTCACCAAAACACAAGTAGTTTNTTATTTTTTTTATCTTACTCCCTTTTTTTGATATATGAGTTTGAATAATCTTGAGTGGTGGATAACAATATATATATATATATATATATATATATATATATTTTCCGTAGCCACATTTATATATATTTTTTTAATTTTGCAATTTGATATATTTATCATTTACAAAATCAAATCCATATGCTTATATGTTTATGATTATTTAGTTTCATGTTCAATATATATAATATCATCCATCAAATCTTTTTCATATGTTATTGACCATCAGTTTTATGTTTTCTAGTAAAAAATCTTCAGATTTGGCTATATTTGTTACAATTGCTATGAAATTAAATTTATGGTTATGGTTTATGATATAAAATTTAGGATTTAGGGTTTAGGTTTTAGAGTTTTAGGGGTTTAGGGCTTAGAGATTTAGGGTTTAGAGTTTAGTATATGATATAATGAATGGTTTCATGCTTAAGTTTTTAGGGGATATGATGTGGTTAAAATTGTTTGGTAGTTAACAATGACTACTTCACCAAAACACAAGTAGTTTTTAGTGGACATGTATAACTTAGCGTCCATGTGGACTTGATTTTATGGACATGAAATATTAAAATCGTTTGATAGTTTACCATGACTACTTTACTAAACCACAAGTTTTTTAATTAATTAGGTATTTATATGTTTTTTTTTCTGGTCATCCAAAAATAATTATCCATCTATGCATGTTAACCANAATTTTGCAATTTGATATATTTATCATTTACAAAATCAAATCCATATGCTTATATGTTTATGATTATTTAGTTTCATGTTCAATATATATAATATCATCCATCAAATCTTTTTCATATGTTATTGACCATCAGTTTTATGTTTTCTAGTAAAAAATCTTCAGATTTGGCTATATTTGTTACAATTGCTATGAAATTAAATTTATGGTTATGGTTTATGATATAAAATTTAGGATTTAGGGTTTAGGTTTTAGAGTTTTAGGGGTTTAGGGCTTAGAGATTTAGGGTTTAGAGTTTAGTAAATGATATAATGAATGGTTTCATGCTTAAGTTTTTAGGGGATATGATGTGGTTAAAATTGTTTGGTAGTTAACAATGACTACTTCACCAAAACACAAGTAGTTTTTAGTGGACATGTATAACTTAGCGTCCATGTGGACTTGATTTTATGGACATGAAATATTAAAATCGTTTGATAGTTTACCATGACTACTTTACTAAACCACAAGTTTTTTAATTAATTAGGTATTTATATGTTTTTTTTTCTGGTCATCCAAAAATAATTATCCATCTATGCATGTTAACCATCCACATAATAGCAAACAACATCAATGAATCTGGAAATTTATAAAGAATGTAATGCAAGAAGTCAAAAATTTGGCATAATTTAAGGTTCAAGGTTTACAGGTTGGGGCATGTCAGTTTCATGTTTTATAGTAAAAGATCGTCATATTTGGCTACATTTATTAAAATTTATGATTATGGTTTATGATCTAAGGTTAAGGTCTAAAGTTTAGGATTTAGGGTTTAGAGTTTAGGGTTTAGGGTTTAGGGTATAGGGTATAGGGTTTAGGGTTTAGGGTTTAGGGTTTAGGATAAGATATAATAAATGGTCTCATGCTTAGTTTTTTAGGGGATTTGATGAGGTTAAAATTGTTTGATAGTTAACAACGATTGTTTCACCAAAACACAAGTAGTTTTTATTGGACGTGTATAACTCATCATCCATGTGGATTTGATTTTAGAATAAGTATCCACATAAGTATCCACAAATACGTATCCACAAATACGTATCCACAAATACGTATCCACAAAGACGTATCAACAAATACGTATCCACATAATAAGACATTTTTAGCATCCACATAACAATTAACAAATATTCAACTATAATTGGATAATTAGGTGTTCATATATTTTTCTCTGATCATCCAAAAGTAAGTATTCATCTAGATATGTTAACCATCCACATAATAGCGAATAATTATTCAAATATAAATAGATAATGTATAATTAATCAGTATCCATAGCACCTCATCCACATGATGACATCAAATTTTCATTATACAAACCTAGTTTTTGATGGATATGAACGAGTAGATTTGTTATGTGTTGATGGCTGTATGAATAAATGTGGATTGGTTATGTATGAATGGTTGTATGAATGAATAGATTAGCTAGTAAATATTAATGACATGCTAGTCATATGAACAAGTGGATTCAACCGCCTGGATAGTTGACCACATAGATTCACCTGCTTGGATAATTGACCACATGAATGAGTATTTCTAAGATGTTACATTATAAGACACATAATAACCACATGAATTCAACCACTTGGATAGTATCTCATGCATCATCATAATATGGACGACATGATGTTTGATTAATTAGACATTCATTTTTTTAAGATGATCATCCAGAAGTATCCATCTACCTAGTTTGAGTATCCACATAGTATTGAACAAATATTCAGTGATAAATGGATAATGTGTGGTATAATTATCCATCCTAAATATAGTAAAATTGATTCTAAACTGTAGAAAAAATATAATTATAATGTATTATATAAAAAAATTGACAATATATGTCTAATTAAGTAAATAAATTGATTACAAAGATAAAAAGAGTTAGGAGAAAAGGAGAGAGAGAATTGAGTAAAGAGAATTAAGGAGAGAGAAGAAAGAGATAAGAGATATGAAATATTATAGAGGGTAAAGTGGTCTAAAAAGTAAAAAATTGAGGTGAAAAGTGTGATATGGTCAAGAAGTGTGTCAATTGAACAAAGTTTTATAAAAAGTGTGTCGTGATGTAAGATTCCTTTGAATAAATCACACATTTATTCACTATCACACCCGGGATCGAGTACCGGCTCCTACAAATATAGGAATTTGGCTAATGGGCCGGCCAGTTGTGGCCCAATGGTTGACAAAAATCACACATCTTGTGTAACAAATTTTGAAAAATGTAGCATTATTATAAAGTGTTCAACAAAACAATCCATCTTGTTTTCGTTGCTATTTTCTACTCGAATTTTACCAAAGGTTCTCATTGTATAAAAACACTCTAAAATCTTAAAAGAGTTCTTAATTTCTGATGTACTAAGGATTCTAGAAAACTAACTTTAAAATTTTCTCAAAGCTAATTATCATCAAAAATAATAAATAATTAATAATTAAAAATAATCTCAAAGCTTTCTTCAACTTTAAAGCCATTAATTCGTCGTAATCTCTCCTTTGTGTCTTTTCATAAATTCGAGGATATTATTCTCCAATAAAACTTGTGCTCCATGTCAATTGTCCAGTCTGTTGTGGTTGTGGACCATCACTCCTAAAAACGCAACAACGTTACGATATACATTGCATAAAGATGAGAATATATAATCAAACAAATTAAAAAGGAAAATTGCTAATCTTTATTGAGTTACGTATTCGTTTTGGCTTTGGTTAGTTTAAGTTAGCGAACATATGATTCGTTCTCGACTCCTTCTCTCCACTCCCAAAACATCTCCCAATCATATTGTTATATTACTTCGCTTTTGGTCTGCCAACCTTTTTATTTTAGTTTGGTAGCAATAAAAGACGTAAAACTGATACATATTTTCTGAATGTAATAACGTTGACATTGAATTGACAAAAAACATTTGGCAATATGACGACTGCTATCAACACGTACGTGGGAGCTATGTCGATCCATAAAGCTTGCACATTAATTATTATCAATCCAACACGTCCATAATCAACGGATATAACGATTCACAAAGAAACAATATAAACAACAATGAGTGGAAGTGGATACAGTCAAAATGTAAAAATTTCAACATGGAGTGTACTAATATACCTACAAAAACTTACAATAAATAAATAATATATATACATAATTATGTATATATTCTGATGATTAAATTAAACCACATATAGCTAATTTAGAAATGCTAGCTAATCAATCGATCAACCAAAAGATAAAGAATACTTCCACAATTTTCATTTGGTCTGGCTCAGCAAACATTGGTGGCTGTCTGGCTGATGAACTCGACAAAGATTGCTTTCTTTTATCTGAAGGAGGAATTTTAGACTATCATTTCTAAACTATCAGAATGTTTACTACAACAGGATTTCCTTCATTATTGTTTGGACCAAACTTTCGGATTTATTTTATTTTTGCTGTGGAGGTTGTTAATTGAATATCAAAATTAAAGGCAGAACTACGTACCAACATAATAATGCATACAAAAATAATAAGAGAATTGTAAAGGGGCGACAAATGATGAACGAGTGTTCACTTCTCTAGTTGTCGTTATTGGGGACCAAACATAGTCACTTTTATTAATCTAAAACTAATCATCCTTTTTATATATTGTATCTCACTAAAACTTCAATATCTAACAATGGGCCATCTAGACGTTTGAACATTCTGGTGGTTAAAACTATTTGAACATTCTGATTTAGACTAAAACGGTAAGTATTAGCCAAATCCTCCACAATTTTTCAATCGGTCAAGACGTCTAACCCATGTTTTATGGTTATTTTTTTCTTTGTCTTACACAAATTAGCTCAAATGAAAAAAAAAAAAATACTAAAAACTATATTCAAAATTTATATTAAAAGACAATACAAGAATAATTTCTGATGAATAGGTTAGGAAAAATTCAACGCGAACACATGATGATCATTAGCGCCTAACAAAGATTTGAAAATTTTATTTTCACGAAATGTGAAATTAATTTACTAAATATAATAGCTGCGCATTTCTACAACGACAATAGTCAAAATATAAAATGTTTTTAGAAGGTACATTCATAAACGTGGAACAATTATTACCGTATTAAACAATTGAGTCAAAGTTTGCGGATTACTTACCTAAGTTAGAAGGCAGGTCCGCATAAGAGATAGGGTTTGCCTAAAGTAGTAGCTAGTAGTGTATAGGTTTTACGGATGGTATTTCGTATTTAAGATTTTTTTTTTTTTGCTAAACTAATAGATAAAATTGCATCCAAAATAATTAATTTATTTTAAATTTTATAAAATCTTCTTTTAGTCTACAAAATTTATTGTAGATTTCACATAGACTATTTTCCTAGAGTCAATGAAATTGTCAAGTTTTGGTAAACTTTCATGAACTTTACAACTAATATACAAAACAATAATGAAATGTCTAAAAAAATAAATAATGACAGATTAACTTCCATTTTTTTAAAACACCAAAACTACAAGAGAGATCAGAGGTGGATTAACTTCCATATTGTATCTGTATATATAAGATTCCACATTGATGTCATTTGATGGGTCTTCTTCTCCTTGTATGAATTTTTATCCCTCTTAATTTTCATTTCAACTTTTTTTTTCCTCCTTTTATTTCATTTCCCTATAGAGGGAGAGAAGGAAAGAGAACGAGAGATAGAGAATGGTGGGGCAATGGGAAGAAGAAGTTGATGGGCAGGTGGTGATCAGATGCTACGATGAGCGTAGGGACATAATTCAAATGAATCGTGTGGAGAAGAGTTGTGAGATTTGTCACGATGACCAAACTCTTCTCTCCACAGACAGTTTAGGCGATCCGATATGCAGGATCAGAAACAGTCCTCTCTTCACTATGCTGGTTAATCTCTCTCTCTCTCTCTCTCTCTCTCTCTCTCTCTCTCTCTTGTTATTATTATTCTCTTAATTAAGGACTTTTCTTTATTTTAAAATAAAAAAAAAAGACAAAATTGAACTACAGTAATATAATTTCGCATGTAGTATTTATATTTTCCTTCGGTTTTTAAAGAGTGTTGTTATGAAATAAGCTTTTTGCTTGAATGTTGTTTTAATTTTCGTATTTTCTTTAGATTATTTTGATAGGTGTATTTATATCAAATATAGAGATGGAACAATTAAGATGTATATTGGGCATGTAAATATATCTTAATAAAAATGTTAAAACATCATTTAAAAAATCATAGGTAACAGAACTACTTTATTTAAAACACATGGTTCTATATTAGCCAAACTACGCTAGGGTTTCTTAAACCTTTTTTCTTGGTATGAACGTTAAGGTTTTGTAACTTTTGTTAATCCTTGAAATGTGTTAATTTATTTATGTGAAATATGTGAAGTGGAGTACTATTAATTTGATCGATATAAATAACGTTTATCAAATGAATGTACCTTAATTAATAGGTGGCAGAAGTTGGGAACAAGCTGGTGGGTTCCATACAAGGCTCAGTAAAGCCAGTGGAGTTTTATGATAAGTCAGTGAGAGTGGGTTACGTTCTTGGTCTCAGAGTTGTGCCTCAGTACCGACGCCATGGCATTGGTTCGATTCTGGTGAGAAAGCTTGAGGAATGGTTCGTGTCTCATAATGCTGACTATGCTTACATGGCCACTCAAAAGGACAATGAAGCCTCTCTCGGTCTCTTCATCGGAACACTTGGCTATAACGTCTTCAGAAACCCCGCAATCCTGGTCAATCCCGTCAACCCTGGTGGCAGTTTAAAACTGCCGTCCGACATCGAAATAAGGATGCTAAAGGTGATTTTATACACATACATTGCGTAATATTTATATTATATTTTGAGTCTCTTTTAATATATAGGAATTTTCTTTTTTAAAATCTCGTATTTCTAGCGTGAAAGTTAAATCCATCATATATAAAGTCATTAATAAGAAATCAACACAATACATTTATATGGTCGTTTAGGCTCACATGGAAATTAATTAACGTTAACAAAAGATATAATAATTGACAGTTGAAAGAAGCCGAGCCGTTGTACCGGAGACACGTGGCAGCAACGACGGAGTTTTTCCCGGGTGACATAGACAAAATCTTGCGTAACAAGTTAAGTGTGGGGACATGGGTGGCTTCCTACAAGAATGACAACATCGGAAGCTGGGCGATGCTTAGTGTTTGGGATAGTAGCAAAGTCTTCAAACTTAGGATCAAGAAAGCTCCTTTGAGCTATTTGCTTCTCACTAAAGTTTCCAACCTTTTCGGTAAAATTTTGTCGTTATTTGGATTAAGGTCGTTGCCTGATCTGTTTAATCCATTTGGGTTCTATTTCCTTTACGGGGTTCACGCGGAAGGTCCGTTAAGTGGGAAACTCGTTAGGGCTTTGTGTGAGCACGTTCATAACATGGCTGCATCAGATGATGATGGCGCACGTAAAGTCGTGGTGGTGGAGGTTGATGGAGGAAGCAACGGTGGGGATGATGATTCTTTGGGTAGGTGTATTCCACATTGGAAAATGCTTTCATGTGACGATGATATGTGGTGTATCAAGCCGTTGAAATGCGAGGAGGAGATGAATGGTTTGAGTGAGTTTAGCAAAATGTGCTTAAGATCAAAACCTCGGTCTTCGCTCTTTGTGGATCCAAGAGATCTGTAGCTTAGCTAAGTAGGGAGATTCATGGCATGTTTTATCCGAATGATAATTAAAGTTCCCAATATCAAAATATGCGAATATCATTTTGCTTTCTCCTAAGAATAATGACTAGCTATATATGAAATTATGTCTTCGCTTGATAGTTTTATAGATTTTAAACCTAAGTGTAAGACTACATTAAAGATGTTGTATGATTGTATCGTCAAATGATGTCTTCAATCATATGCTAAACGCTTGAATGTAAACCGCCAAATACCCAACCGTCAAACCCGACAAAATCAACGTACAGTCATCTATCAACAAAGAACAATCGAACCATAGACTCACAAAACGTTAAGGCAATCAATATATGAATCCAAGGCATGTTGTGGGGTCTTGGATTTTCATTTTTGCTTAGTATGACATATCGAGAGAAATGAACCCTACATATAGTTATATAATTTATGATTCTTTGTTTTATTTCGGGATCTATCGTATGATAATTGTTCTCCATATAAAATCTAGAAAGATTTCCTCAAGTAGGTGCCACCATTTTGTTGTCCTTAGCATTCTTCCTATCTTGTTTGAGCTATAAATTGGTTAAAGAATAGTCTTTTTCCATATGATTTTATTTAAAATAAGATTTTTTAGAATCAGAGTGTAATCTTGAATTTGTAACCTACATATTTCTCAATATTGTATGGAATTAAGACGAAGTAGTCAAGTAGAGATTGGTGGTGCTGGTGATGTGGTCCTTTTTATGTTCCCTTTTTATTAGGTGTAAGACCAAATTTTTATTGATGGACCGTCCTCTATCTTAAAGATAGGTATAACTCATCATTTCCCTGATACGTTTAATTACTCCATGTGATGTTCACATGGTTCGCTCAAATTTATATACATTTACATTTTGTTTTCATACGTTTACACTTATGTGTATTTTAGTCTTACTAAATTGAGTGGATGAAATTATCGTTGAAGTTTTTGTTGTCCTTCTTGGTTTTCTTTTAATGTCAATATGCAGTGGTATTTAAAACATGTTCACAGCCTATATATGTTATTTTATTTTTCCTTTGTTTCATATAAATTATATTTCCAATGTGTATGTATATTTTTTTGTATAATTTACCCCTCTTGAATATTATTTTACAAAGTCAACATTAGCATATATATCATGAATATATGGTATGTAGGTCCTCAAATTGTTACTATATATTTGGTGTATGTATTTAATCGCTTCAATTTTCATTTTGTTAGCAACGCAATAAAATATGCATGACGACAAATATCAAGTACTCAAAAATATCATACTTATAACGAAATAATGAATTTATTAGAGCTGAAATAAAACAAAAAAAATGTTGTTGACACATAATTCATAGACTGAATTCAATGAGATGCAGATTGAAATTGAATTTAATGTCGTGATATT
Source organism: Camelina sativa (assembly GCF_000633955.1). Taxonomy (NCBI): domain Eukaryota; kingdom Viridiplantae; phylum Streptophyta; class Magnoliopsida; order Brassicales; family Brassicaceae; genus Camelina; species Camelina sativa. Next base: position 12,368,603 of record NC_025689.1, read on the forward strand.
CCTAAATCTAACGTGGATGAGATTAATAAATCTCAGTAAGTGTCTAGTCTCCTTTTAGAATTTAGACCCTAGATTTGACAAATTTCAAAACAAAAATTCCAAAATATTTCGATTACATTGTAATTAGTGATCTTTACAACTTACATACAGGTGAATATATATAAATTTACATAACAGATGGATAAAATAATAGTGGGAAATGTTAAACTACATGTTGTATATTTTTATCTAAATAGGCCAAATCTGGATTGGTTTTTTGGGTTACAATTTAGACCTAATTCTATATTATATAGATATTGATCATAATGTACTTCACATGTTAGGAACATGTCAACTTCATTGGTTAGCCATCTAATGAAACTTTCTTTTTTGGTCTTGATAACAAATCTAATGAAATTCTGATAAACCAATAGACATGCATGTATGTATGTATAGTTTTTGTGCGGGTATTAAATAAAATCACGCAATCGTACAGTTTTGTTTGTGTGAGGGGCTTCAAATCAGTAATCATAATCTGAATACCTTAGAAAGATAAAACAGCCCATAGTTAGGTGTTGATGTCCTCTTGCCGAACAAGGAAGTTGAGTGTACTTTTATATGCCCCCATCTTTCTGCATAAGTCGAACCAATTATTGGTTCTTTTTTCTCATTTGATTTTATTATTATTTAAATAGTTTTGGGCTTATTAAATTAATTAATTAAGTGCCGTCTTTGCATACCTTTAATAAATAAGTATATGGTTATAATTTGTGACACAGTAGCTAGAGAATGTGGTTTCATCGTACTGTCCGAAGATTTTCACCATTTTCGAATTTTAATTCACTTGTGGTATTATACGAGATGGAATTATATCCAACGTCTAGATGTTTCATAATATTGTAGAGTAACTTTTTCAATTTTATTATATTAACTCAAACTGCGGATCAAGCCTACGAATATATATTTGTTTTTATGTAAATATTCACTACTTCTAAAAATCGAATTCCTAATCGAAAAAGAAAAATATATATCTTCTCGTTATTTATTCTCAAATTAAGTTAAACAATCGAATGCAAATTATAAGAAAATAACAGAAAAGGAAATGTTGGAAAGAAAATAATAATAATACTTTTTGCCTACTACTATGCATAGTAGCAAACTCATCCTTGTTACTATACACCACCGTTGCATGAACCTTTTTTTGAAGACGGTTTCGTGAAACAACTAAAAAGCTTCGAGAAAAAAACCATCTTTCTTAAAATCTGAAAACGATATTCGGGGTAATGGACTTATTAAGGATCTCTACGATGTTAAATTTGGGTTTATTTTGGGTTTCTAACTAAAAACCAATTGACTATTAGTAGATTGACCCTAACCCTTTATATATTAGTGATAGTTTCTTTAAATTTTAGATGTGGGACTTGGATTATATCCCAACAATCTCCCCTTCAAACCAAGAACCATATATGGGATATTAACACGCCTCCTCGAGATGATAACTCCATCTCGAACGGATCTCACTTGGACCGATATAAACCCCTTCTTGGGCCCCCATTACTCGGGTTAACAAGAGGCATGTTCGTATCCACTTTTCTAGGTCTACCAGAATTTTTAACCTTGGGCTCTGATACCATGTTCTGCAACATTAATCCAATGGTGACAGGAAAAGTTCGATTTGGTGATGATACAACCATTGCTATCAAAGGAAAGGGTTCGATTCCGTTTGTTACCAAAGGAGGAGGACGTAAGCTGTTAACAGATGTCTACTATATACCAAATCTCAGGAGCAATATTATTAGCTTGGGTCAAGCTACTGAAGCAGGCTGTGATATTAGGATGAAAGATGGTCATCTGCACGATCAAGAAGGAAATCTGATAGTAAGAGCCAATCGTTCGAGAAACAGGTTGTACAAAGTCAAATTGGAAGTTGATAGTACACGGTGTCTGCAGCTTTTGGCTTCAAGTGATTCTAATCTGTGGCACTCACGTTTGGGACATGTGAGTCTCGAAACTATCAAAGCTATGGTGGCAAAACAGTTAGTGACTGGGATATCGAGTGTACCAAAGGAGAAGGAGACTTGTGCGTCTTGCTTGCTTGGTAAACAAACAAGGCAAAGCTTTCCAAAAGCAACATCCTTTCGAGCAACACAAGCACTGGAACTAATTCACGGGGATCTATGTGGTCCAATCTCACCATCTACGCCTGCGCACAAGAGGTATATCTTCGTTTTAATCGATGATTACTCAAGGTATATGTGGACCATTCTCTTAAAGGAGAAAAGCGAAGCATTCGAGAAGTTTAAGGCGTTTAAAGCTTTGGTAGAACAGGAGTCTAACCTATTGATCAAGACGTTTAGAACCGACAGAGGGGGAGAATTCATGTCTCACGAATTTCTCACTTTCTGCGAACAAGAAGGCATCAATAGGCATTTTACGGCACCATATACACTGCAGCAAAACGGTGTTGTTGAGCGACGTAATATGACACTGTTGGAGATGACTAGAAGTCTCTTGAAGCATATGAACATGCCAAATTATATGTGGGGAGAAGCAGTGAGGCATGCAACCTATGTCATCAATCGGGTAGGAACGAGAAGCTTGAATTTTCAGACACCATATGAACGTTTCAAGAAAAAGAAGCCGAATGTGGGACATTTGAGGGTGTTTGGTTGTGTCGCCTATGCTAAAGTCGAGACTCCGCATCTGAAAAAGCTTGATGATAGGTCGAGAAAGCTTGTGTATCTTGGGACAGAACCTGGCTCAAAGGCGTATCGTTTGCTTGATCCGACTAACCGGAAGGTCACTGTTAGTAGAGACGTTGTATTTGATGAGGATAAGAGCTGGAGGTGAAATGATCATGTGGAAAACCCTGAAGAATCAGGAACCTTTTCAATTAGCTCTGGGGAGTTTGGTAACAATGGAGTTAAAGAAGTTGTTGTTACAGAAGAAACAGAGGAAAACAGAGGTGATGAAGGAAATAATGATATTTCTGAGGAAGAAGAAGTTACGGATGAGTCTGAAACTGAACCTGCAGAGGAACAGCCGCAATCTGTGCAGCAGAGCTCTATCACACAGCCGCAATCACAGCCTCAAGAACTTGTTTTAAGACAGTCCGGTAGACAAGTCAAACGACCTAGCTACCTGAGTGACTATGTGTTATTGGCTGATACAGAAGGAGAAAATCTGTTGTTGGCAGCTAATGAAGAACCAAGAAATTTCAGAGAAGCAAGCGAATTCAAGGTTTGGAGAGATGCTTGTGAGGAAGAGATCCGGTCGATAACAAAGAACAACACATGGAGCTTAGTCGATTTACCTTTCGGAGTGAAGCCAATCGGTTTGAAATGGGTGTTTAAACTGAAACGAAATGCAGATAACAGCATAAATAAACACAAGGCAAGGCTTGTTGCCAAAGGATATGTGCAGAGACATGGTATAGACTTTGACGAGGTTTTTGCACCAGTTGCTCGAATTGAAACAGTATGCTTCATTATTGCTTTGGCTACTTCAAGTGCTTGGGAAATACACCATTTAGACGTGAAGACTGCATTTCTTCATGGAGAATTGATCGAAGATGTGTATGTTGCTCAGCCAGAAGGTTTTGTTGTTAAAGACAATGAAGAAAAGGTCTACAAGTTACATAAGGCACTCTATGGACTTAAGCAAGCCCCTCGAGCATGGAACTTGAAGTTAAACCGCATTCTTGGTGAATTAAACTTTGTAAGATGCACTAAAGAACCATCTCTTTACAGAAAGCAAGGTAAAGAAAGTCTTCTCATTGTAGCAGTCTATGTAGATGACTTGCTTGTCACTGGTTCTAGTCTTAAGTTAATACTTGAGTTTAAGAGAGAGATGGCTGGAAAATTTGAAATGAGCGACTTGGGCAAACTCACATATTATCTCGGCATTGAAGTTCATCAAGGAAGAGATGGGATAGAGTTAAAACAAGAAAGGTATGCAAAGAAAATTTTGGAGGAAGCAGAGATGTGTGATTGTAACTCTGTTCTCGTTCCAATGGAACCTGGTCTGGAGCTCTCTAAGTCACAAGACCCACGGTATATTGATGGAAGACTCTATCGGAAACAAATTGGCTGTTTAAGGTACCTACTTCATACCAGGCCCGATCTTTCATACTTTGTTGGTGTTTTGAGCCGGTATCTTCAAGAGCCTAGAGAGTCGCATGGTGCTGCTCTGAAGCATGTTCTGTGATACCTTCGAGGAACACTTGATCATGGACTCTGTTTTAGGCAAGGGGAACAATCGGGTTTGATAGGCTATAGCGACAGTAGTCACAGTGTGGATATTGACGATGGAAGAAGCACAGCTGGTCATGTTTTTTACTTCAATGGATGTCCAATCACATGGTGTTCTCAAAAACAACAAGTAGTAGCTTTATCTTCATGTGAGGCTGAGTTTATGGCAGCAACAGAGGCTGCTAAACAAGCCATATGGCTTCAGGAACTCTTTGCTGAAATTGTTGGAGAAGTTTGTGAGAAAGTGATGATACGGTTGGTAATAAGTCGGCTATAGCACTCACAAGGAACCCAGTTTTCCATGGCCGCAGCAAACACATTCACCGACGGTACCATTTCATTCGTGAGTGTGTCGACAACGGTCAAGTCGAAGTGTTGCACGTCCCTGGAGCTGAACAAAAGGCTGATATCTTAGCCAAAGCGCTTGACAAGAACAGGTTCAAGGTCATGAGGAATCACATTGGAGTACATAGCATGTCAAGGAAGAACTTCAAGCTTAAAGGAGAGATTGTTGGTATAAGCTTGAAGAATAAGAAGATAACTTAAGAAAGAAGTCATCCTTATCCTACCGAGTAATGGTTCCTTAAAGGATTAGGATTAGTGTGTTTAGGAGTTATCTAAACATTGATTAGTCTCTATATATAGAGTTGCCAAAGATGTGGTAAACCTATGAGTTTTAGAGATTGATATTGAGTGATTGTGAGAGAGAACTTAAAGTTTTGAGTTATTTTCTTTAAGTGAATAAGAGAGTTATTCTTATATGGCAATCTTTGTTCTTAAAATCTTTCTTGCTAAAACTAGATTCCTGTCATATGGTTACTAGCACCATTGTCTAAATACCAAGTCTCATCTGAGCAGTCTTCAAGCTCTCTCGGTTGTATCTTCTTCTCATTAAGATACACTACTTCATGCATCATTAGAGATTCAGCCTCATGAGTGTTATCTTCTTCTTTCTCCAAAGTCTCTTGTGCTTTGATTAATTTTAGCAAACGATCAGGACAGTTTGATGCATAATGTCCAATCTTGTCACACCTGTAGCAAGTGATTTTTGATTTGTCCCTTTGTTGATAACCCGAACGTCCACTGCCTCTCCCTCTTCCACGGTATGAGCCTCTACCACTACCTCTGCCACCATCATAACTGAAATCATAGGACTGAGATTCTGAGTTGGCATACATAAGCTTGTTTTGGTCATCTTGTGTCTCTTCTTCATCATGAATTCGTTCCTCATAGGTCTTTAATCTGCCAACAATATCCTCAAAAGTTGTTGTTTTTAGATCAAGGACCTGCTCAAGTGCTGCGATGATAATATACTTCTTTCTCGGCAAGCTTTTCAGAAACTTCTTCACAATCTTTGTCTCTTCAATGTTTTCTCCTAGCGATGCTGCTTTTGTGGAGATCTCTGAAAGCTTACCAACAAAATTGTCAATAGTATCGGTTTCCTTCATCTTCAGCCTGTCAAATTCAGCCATGAGAGTGTGCAGTTTTGCTTCTTTGACATGATCAGCACCTAGATTCCTTGCTTTGATGGAATCCCATACACCTTTAGCGGTAGCTTGCTCACCAACTTGTAAGATCATCGACTCAGGGATGGATTGGAAGAGTAGAGCTCTGGCAAGGTCGTTCTTTTCTGGTTCCATAGTTCCAGGATCGATTGCTTCCCATACTTTGTGAACACGCAACGCAACATCCATCCTCATTGCCCATACCATATAATTGATTGGTGTTAGCATAGGGCACTGGATGGATGATGGTGTGTTCTCCTTCACCTTCATGCTTGCAGCGGTTAACTCACTCATGATTCGAATATCAAACCTATAAGCTCTGATACAAAATCTAGTTTTAGCAAGAAAGATTTTAAGAACAAAGATTGCCTTATAAGAATAACTCTCTTATTCACTTAAAGAAAATAACTCAAAACTTTAATTTCTCTCTCACAATCTCTCAATATCAATCTTTAAAACTCATAGGTTTACCACAACTTTGGCAACTCTATATATAGAGACTAATCAATGTTTAGATAACTCCTAAACACACTAATCCTAATCCTTTAAGGAACCATTACTCGGTAGGATAAAGATGACTTCTTTCTTAAGTTATCTTGTTATTCTTCAAGCTTATCCCAACATACGAGCTATGTAGACTACTTACCCACAAGATACAGTCTAGGAAAATTTGTTTTTGTATGATATGTATTGAGGAGAGGTCACCGAGATCGAGTAAAATTATTCGAACGGTCGACACTCGACATGACTTAACCAAAATGGGAGAAATCATGAAGATATGATTACTAAAGAATTAAAAGAAATTCAAAAAAACTTGGGAAGTTTACTTATCTTAGATTAAGAAACTTAGGTTGATCATGTTTTTACCTAAGTTTTGGATCCTTCTTAAACTTTTTATTAGCAAGCATACTGTAATTCATATTTTTTAATAATAATCTCGACTATTTGATGTTTCGGTCGATCACATCAATTTTCCAATAAAATATTGTATGTACCTTAAAGTGTGCTATGTGACATAATTTAGACTTAATTATCTTATGGGGGAAGTATGGAACATATAAATATACTGGAAAGTCAGGTCATAGATATACAAACTAGTAAATATATAAGGTAACTAGTAAAAGTAAAATTCAATGAATATAATTCTTGTAATCAAATATTATATTCTAAAATAATACAAGAGACTAAGAGCAAGTCCAATATATATATATTGAGACTCTTATATTTTTTTAACAATATATTATGTACTTTTTATAAAATAAGAATTTTTAGGCTCCTAATTAAAATTATTCCTTCCAATGGTAGAACTCTAATTGGGATTCTTATTTTTGAAAATAAAAAATTGAAGTAGAATATAATTAGTATAAATATTTATTTTATAAAAATGGAAAATTATTGCATTTCATAAATTTTTAAACATAGAAAACATACCTATTTTTAAAGAGATTTGATTTTATTAATTTCCTCAGAGTGAGTCCCTTTGTCTTTGCATTTTTGGCACAGTGGAGAATGTGAAGACGGAAGACAAGAGACAAAAGAAACAAAATATGGAACATATCAACAAAGCAAACAGTTGAAACTCTAATCTTCTAGATTGATGTTGAAAACTTGACATAACTAATTCCACTCCTATGAGTTTACCTTTGAAACAAAGATGCAACATAACTAATGCCAGAGCCAGTAGATGCTGGAACATCCGACTGCTTTCTTTTGCCCCGGGAGATAGAAGGCTGATTAGACAAGACCCCAGTACCATGAAGATGAAGTGGCACCCTTGAGCTGCAACTAGAAAAATGACTCCTTGTTGATGCAGGTGCATCTGCGAAGAGGTATATCAAGATGAAACCAACAAAAGATGGAATAATAAATACATCACAAGCAGTTGAGAGAATTTTGTTAAGCATCTATCCACTAAAGAAATCTAAACAAAAACCTTAATCAAGTTAAATTAATATCCTTGCAAATACCAAATTCTAAGCCTGAAAACTCCACCAAACCCACATTACCTACTAGTGTCAACAACTGCAATCAAGTTTTCATCTTTGCGCCACATCAAACTGATCCAGTTAACTAAAGAGAAGAGGGTTTGTATCAACTTCCTAAATACTTAGTTTAAGTTCTTAATGATAATAAACTAGGGATGGTCTTTCAATATGTTTCAGAACAACGTTTTTGAGGTTTATCAGACATCCACAAACTACTATTATACATGGTTAATTATGACATTCAACTTCATAATCTCTGTATCAATGTGACAACCCATCCCGCGGACCCCACTAGCCCACCGCTAGCCGCCCCAATGGACTCCAAGCTGGCCCTGCAGGGCATCGAACCTAACCCCTCACTATGGGCAAGAACTATTCATCCAAATCCACCAGTAGGTTATTGGTGCGCCAGGCGTTCCTCGAACCCTGGTCCCCACCCTTTAACAACCTTCCCACAGGACAAACTGTCACCAATTGATTAGTTCCTGTCCACAGTGAGGGGTTAGGATCGATGCCCTGCAGAGCCAGCTTGGGGTTCGTTGGGCGGCTAGCGGTGGGCTAGTAGGGTCTGCGTGAACAGGTCAATTGGTGACAGTTTGTCCTGTGGGAAGGTTGTTAAAGGGTGGGAACCAGGGTTCGAGGAATGCCTGGCGCACCAATAAACTACTGGTGGATTTGGATGAATAGTTCCTGTCCACAGTGAGAGGTTAGGATCGATGCCCTGCAGGGCCAGCTTGGGATCCGTTGGGGCGGCTAGCGGTAGGCTAGTGGGATCCGCAGGACGGGTTGTCACAATCAAGAAGAACTTTTTTTCTAAAGTTACAAAGTGATTCTTTACAAAACCAGAAACAACGCTGAGATAAACATACCAAAAAGTCCAGTTTAGTAGGATAGTGGAACATCAGTATGTTGAATCTTGAAATGCATGTGAGTCATTGGAGTGATAACACTGTGCTCTTCCCACCAACAAAACCCCAAAGCAAATCACCTTTTTGTAATCTGGATGCCCAGATTCTATCACTTTAGAAACTCCATACCCAAAGATTGGCTGCACACAAAGATAAAAAAGCACAATTTAACAACAGTCAACACAAGCTTATAACTAGCTCTGTTAGAGAACAATTATCACAAACCAGAATTAAAACACACTACCTTCTTTATTAAGATTTAAAAGACAATATCAAAAAACCAAATCCCAAAGAGAACAACAATATCATATTGTCTTCTTCAAAAAAGACAGAACTTTGAAGGATGCATTGTCTTCAAGAACAGTTCCAGAGGCTTCAGCGAGGAGCTCATCAAAAGCCAAAGCTTGACCAGCTTCAATACAAAATCCTATCACGGTATCCAAATCCACTATCTGCCTAACGGATGCGCCCCTCTCCACACTGTCACCAGAATGCATACATGCAGCAGCTGCCTCAATCAATTTCCGGTTTGACCTCAGAGATGTTTCTATGCAGTTTACTAGGGCAGCTGTATGTAATTTCATCATCCTATCCAGCCGGTCTACTCCATAGCCGCAGAAGATACAAACAAACCCCTGTAATTCCTTGACGTCGGTGACTGACTCTGCAAAATACCCTCCAACTGGTCTAGTGCTTTTGAAGTATTTATGCCTCGGAGCAAAGAGGATTTCTGCACCAGACACATCCTTGAGATATTGTCCATGTACCAGTTTCACACAACTTCAACTGCAGATCCAGTGTTTTGCTGTGGTTCAGCAGGTCTTTCAAATGTGTGCAAAGACAAAACAAGCCCTGAAAAGGCTTCAATGAGTAAAATTTCTCTGATGCCTTGGGTTAGGTCCATGCTAACGTGCTGCTCTGCCAAGTAAACTATGCTCCTATGCCGCCTGATAAGAGATTCCAAAACAGAAGAACTGAAGATCGTTACCGATTTGCAGTGCAGTGAGAAATCTTCTCTTGAAGTTCCCAAGAATGCATTCTCTTATGTACTGCAAGTATTTAATCGGCGGGATAAAGTCAAAAGCCTAAAAAGGCTTAACAAGACCATACGATGAGAGAAATTTCGCGGGATCTTTTCATAAGATATTCTTTTAATTCACGAGATATAAAAAAACATGCGACCTTTCCATATAAGATTAGAGCAGATACTCTAAAAGAAAACGTGGAAAGAATATGTGCTTCTACCAAGAGAAAATTCTCGAGTTGAAATCTAGTAGACTCACCTCTCTTAGCACAAATACGTGGTTTATAACACAAATAGGCTCCATGTCGTTCAGAATTGAACACAGATTAGTCAATCTTTGGATTGCAGCTTCCAACATGCCATCACAAGGAGATACTTAAGATAACACAGTATCTAAGGAACATTGATTTCATGAATAGAAAAAAAAAAACTTGAGGCTAGAGCCAGACGTGGGCACTCACATCTTAATAGACTTATTATTCTCAGGATAGCTCTCATGGCCGGGTAAAGTAAACTCGCCTACCACTCTGGGGGATTTCATTGAAGGTGTAGAAATTCTTGATGCATTATTCAGATAAGCTGCAGCTTGTTCTGGAAGAAGCTGTGAAAGGTCAACACATCAGTTTGAGGACAGTAGTTAAGTAGAATATTGCTTTTGTAATAACATTGATTTTGGGGTAGGATATCTGACCTGAGATTCTAGAGCGCCAAACCTGCCTTCTGAACGCGAAGTCAGGGAGGTCAAATGGGAGCGCCATGGCTCCGAGATTGAACAGGTTGTAATCTTTACGAAACCTGTTTGTGGCTTCCTTGTCAAGGTAGGTTCCAACGAAAACCGTCTGTGAAGTCTCGAGTTTTAATTCACGGACAAGTTGTCGCAGCGACACCGGACGAGATCCTCCAAAGGTACTCTCCTCCCACGTAGAATAACTAATTGCTGGACGGCATAGTAGGTCGAGAGTGCCTTGGGGGTGAACAGGATGTCCGATAAGGTGGAAGGAAACAGGATGAACGTTAGAGAATATTTGATGAGCGAGACAGATCATTGTTTTTAATACAGACGATAAATTTTCCGATGAGGTAGTTGGCGGAGAGGCCTGAGATGCCCGCGGTGGCGGATTGCTTGTCCCTGAAAGAATTAGGGTCACGGACTAGTGAAACGACGTTTTCAATCATCGGTGGGACAAAGAGAGGGCCAGGGAGGTTGCGTTTCTTGAGAAGGTAAGATAGTTGCTCAAGGAGAAGGAAGAAAAGTAATGCTGAGAAGACGTATGGTGCGAGAGAAGCAAATAGAGAAACAAAGAAAACCCATACAGTATTTTCTTGTTCCTCTAATAGTTAAAACTTCTCTTAATAGGTTCTAATATGTATTTGATTGAGGTTTTGTGTATATAAATGGAAATGTGAAGAATCGTTTTGGAAAGGTGATCAAGAAAAATCAGCAAAATCATAATACCAAAATGAAACAACCCTTCCCGTTTTTTTTTTTAATACCTTAATTTACTAGTGGTTCCATACCCACTAACATCCTAACATCAATCAATAACCGCGGATAATCAAATAAAACAAATTCCATTAAACCAAAAGAATTCCAACATTCAAATCCAATAACCAATAACATCAATCAAATAAAGAGATAACCAACAACTAACATCCTACAATGTTCCTTTGACTTAATCTAGCAACCTAACAACAGCTAGACCACAATCAATCAAGTCTCTAGAACATCCTCCTCCTCATAGCCCTTGATTCCACGATCACACTTTTCCTTTACCTGCACACCACAAACAACAATTGAGATGCGTAAGTATTATCATAAATACTTAGTGAGGCCATCCTCCCATCTACTGGGTTATACACACAAGCAGATGAGACCCTCAAGTTCAAGCAAAACAAACAACACACAACAATACATCAAACCAGGGAAACAAGTCTCGGATAAGACCGGTGTCGACCGATGCTATGTCGGCGTCGACCGATGCTTCAAGAACAAGTGCCGACCGATGCTCCTCAGACGGTATCCATCGATGCTACTCAAAACGGTGTCGACCGATGCTCCTCAAAAGTGGTATCGATCGATGCCTCCTCTGCAGACACGATCTGCGCGAAAACCCAGCGACGAACTCCGACTCCAATCAACCCAAAATCGACTCCAATCAAGTCTAACCATCTCGGAATTCACTAGAAATCACACAAACAACGAACCCAAGCAACAAACAACACAAACAGCAAGGAAAACACTCAAACAAGAGAGATCTCATGCTTAGATCAACCATGGTCAAGCACTCACCTCAAGAACAGGAAGATTGGATTGAGAAACGTGGAAAACAACACCTCCAGAAGCTCCCCCTTCGTTTCCAGCAACAG